>NC_056740.1:110105117-110387617 GCF_019279795.1 Protopterus annectens | reverse complement strand
GGAAGTTTTAAATGGATGGGGAACAAGGTTTAAACCCATGTTAGGGAATGACTGTTACACATTCCAGTCTACTAATGGTTAGATTGTGGAAAAACCCCTTTTGTAATAAATTTTTGCAGTGTCCGGTACTTTTTTACATAAAGCTTTCAAATGTCCTTTCAAGGTCTCTCTTTTTACCTCTATTCGAAATTGTACACAAATCTTCTTTTTGTTTCCTTGTCAAATGCTTTTGTCACATAAAGATTCCATTGGTAACAGTCTTTCTTTTTTCATGTTCTCCAAGAAATTTTTCCATAAAAAAAACAGTCTCAAATATAATGGCACAAAATGTCTCTTTGTTAACAAGAATAAATGCTCTTACCTCATGTGCTTTTGCACCTAATGGAAGTATTAAATTGTTCCACACTTCATTCCTGCCCATTTCTTTGTCTTCTCTATTTTGAATCCTTAATACATACTTTCATTGTTCACTTTCTTCTGGCTTGTTTTCTGCCATTCCACTTTTGCCTTCTTTATTTTCTCTATATTTGTTTTCTTCTCCATCCCAACACTATTCTTCAGGATTGTCTTTGCTTCCTCTTTTTGTATTTTCTCCATAATGTCCCCAGGAAACATCTCCTTCATTTTCTGGCTCAGTCTGCACCACCATTTCTTGAAGTTAATAATCCTGACTGGACGGTTACAATTATACAGCCATCATTTGCTGAGTCATCTCCATCAAACAGGTTTCTTTGAGAAATTTCTTCAGAATCCTGCACACATTCTTCAGTCTTGAAATTTGGTTTCTCCTTTATTTCTTTCACTATTTCATCATCTTCTCTCTCCTTCTGTCACCCTGATTTTACAGGCTGCCTCTTTGCTAGGAACAGAAACAGGAAGTGCTCCTCCAAAATGGGTCCCACTCACTACATTGATAAGTAGGGGTCCTTTATTAAAATTCACAAATACAGTATATATGCATATTTTATATATATATATATATATATATATATATATATATATATATATATATATATATATATGTGTGTGTGTGTGTGTGTGTGTGTGTGTTTCACAGCCTATTTGCAACATTTACAAGATTTACAATTGCATATAACTACTATGCATATTTTTCAAGCTTTTCATTGTTTCACTGCCCCATTTTTGTTTCTACAACCAAAATCTTAGGTTTTTTTTCAAAAGTTCTGACAGTATCCATTTCCCATTATATTTTATATCATTAATTCTTTCACTCCATATGATCCATTTTATACAAAACAACTTGTCATCCAATCTACGTCATTTTGTTTCACATTTTCATAATATCCATACTTAATCAGATCCGTATTTATATGCTCAATATTTTTCAATTCCTTTAAATATCATTTATAACATATTTCTTTTTCACAACTGATATACCATTTTACATTTCATGAAAACATGTTCAGTTGTCTCTAACTCTCCACAGTATATCAAAATTCTGTCTTTTATTGTTTTGTATGGCATGTTTCCTTTAACTGGGAGCTTGTCTATCAACAGTCTCCATAAAAAAAAAATTACATTGCTCCCAGGGGCAAACATAATAAAATTTTTACTTTATATTTTCATACCATATTTTTCCATTCTTTTCTATATTTCTTACATAAGTCTTTCATAACAGTATTTTTTCTTGATATAGCTTTATCTCTGTACATCAAATCCTTTTACTTCTTTTTAAACAATTAAGCCTTTCTCAGACTGATTTATGCTTCTTCTCTGCAATCCTTATTAACAATATTTCTTTCCGATCAATACTTTATATAAGTTTAACGAGGATATATACACAATTGGATGCAAAACCCTCTTTTCTTGTTGTTGGCAAAAAGAATACCCCTTTTAACAGGATTCAGCCTAGATGACCATATAAATGAAAAATCACATTCATTAATTCTTTTTACATACTGATGGAATCATACATACACTTGCCAAATGTGATATTTTACCTAGCATTACAGTATTGATTATATAGGCTTTCTTTTTTTAATTTCTCCATATCTTTTGTGTTTCTAATACCATGATGGGAAAGGACCACATTCCTAAGTCAAGGTACTATTAAAGTTCATGAAATTAGTATTGTTTCAATCTTTGATGCTTTCTTTTTAATTTCTCCAAATCTTTTGGGTTTTTAATACTATGATGGGAATGGACTCAATTCCTAAGTCAAAGTACAATTAAAGTTCATTAAATTGGTATTGTTTCACTCTTTGCTGTCAGCAAAATATACTCTTCGCAGCACCTACAATGTGTCCAGTAATGACTGAGTTCGTATGGAGTTACATATATTGGTAGCATATCTAAATATGACTGTAGACTTCTTTTTATAAGACCTGTTGCTCCTACTACCATTGGAACTATCTGGGTATCTTTCCTACACATTGCTCTCATTTCTGCTTGCAAATCCTGATATTTTATGAGTTTGTGTATCTCTGTACACAGGACACTGTAGTCACTGGGTGTGGCATCTTCAATGATCAATGCTACTTTTGTCTTCCTTTCTTGGACCACTATATCCAGTTTTCTAGCATCTGTCTTTTGAACTGTTAGTAATGGATGATCCCATGTGATGTAGATTTCTTCATTTTCTATGATGCTTTGTGGCTCATGTTTACAGTGTTTTTCAGCCACTTCAATACCATAATGTTTGCACAATCCCCAATGCTACAGTCTCAACACATTATTATGCCTTTCAGTATACAATCCTTCTGCCATTAGAGTGTCACAACCAGCAACAAGGTGTGCAACTGTTTTCAGTTCTGCTTTACAAAACCTACATTTGTCTGTTTCTCCCACATGTTCAATGGACTTTGTGAACCACTGTATACATAATACATAGCCCACTATCTTCTGCTGCCAATATTAACCTTTCATCTCTTGGTTTGAATTTGCCTCTCCTTAACCATTCCTGCATTCATTCCTAATCAACATGAGGTTCTTCCAGAAGTTTTCTATACTTGCAACTATATTTGCGCTTTTGCCACATTTCTTGCCTTCTCATCTAGTCCTTCAGCTATACTCTTTCTGTTTTTTTTTTTGGCACATTCAGTTGATGCCTGTTTTTTATCCACTTGTGGTTTGATTTCTATTCCAGCTTGATACCAACATGCTTCTGCTAGCCTAAGCAGGGAAGTCATCTTAAATTTATCCCCCTCATGTTTCAAAACTTTCACTACATTTCAGTTTTGTGAGGTCAGCAGATAAGTGTGGAGTCACATGATTGCAGATCTCTACATGTAATCAGTTTTAAGGAGGCCCGTCCCTCCTTCAGAATGGGGAATATATAATCTTGGTATGCACTGATTTTTATAAATCATTTGGTGAGCATGAAGTATCCTTCTTATTTTCTATCTTATCTATCCAACAGATTTTGGGGTCAGTCAATCACTCCAAAACTGTAAGTTAGGACAGGAAGAGCAAATTGCTTTATAGCTTTGAATTTCTTTCTAGATGTCAGTGCTGTTTTCAGGATTAAAGTCTTCTAAAGTATTCCTTACTAAGTTTTCTTCACATTTGTTCATGTTTTATTGTTGATCCTTCATCAATTCCCAAATATTTATATACTCCCTCTTGCTCACGTTCTTTTATTTCACATTCTTGTCCCGAGCTGATGTTTTCTTGGTGCTGCAGTTTTCCTGCTTTAAAGGTCTTTTGCACACTTATCAAGACAAAATGACATTCTTATATCATCTGGAAAAGTTTTGACAACTTGCAGTTGTACTTTCAGTTCCTCATCTGATGAGCTATACAGTTTCAAATCTTCGCCAAAGAGAAGATGAGAAGTCTTTACACTCTGTTGTTTTTTAGGAGCCAAATTATAGCCATGGCCTAAGCTGTTAAGTAGACAGCTTAATTGGTTAAGGGCAAGTCAGAATAGCAGTGGTGACAGACAGTCCCCCTGGAATAGCCCCCTTTAAATTTTTATTCCTGAAATAATAATTAGTCCTTTATCATGGGTTAATTGCAAAGTGGTCTGCCACTATTTCATAGTCACTGTAATGTAGTTGATCAGTGTAGGATGGATCTTATACATTTTTAAGCACTCTTTTATTCATGAATGTGGGATACTGTCTAATGCTTTTTTGTAGTCAATCCATGCCATACTTAAATTATTCCCCTTTTTTCCAGTTTTCCAGTATGACTTTATTTAACAGAAAATTATCCTTTCTTCCATATGTCTTTCTTTTATTGCCTTTTTGTTGTATTGCCATAATTGAGTTTTGTTCTAAATTACATCAATGGATATTATGTTTAAGTGGGATTCATACTGATCCCCGATGGCACTTTCTGCCAAAGCAGAAATCAATGAACATACTTAACCGAAAGTGCTGTTCACTGAAGCAGCACTTTTGGATAAGTATGCTCCTTGTACCGGTGACATTACGGTGCAGATAGGTGCGACCTTGGAGTGAGAATATTAAAGTAGGAGGAATATGGGGGTCACAAAGTAGATTTATTGTTTTTGTTCGGTTATTGTGGATTCGGGATGATGAAGTTTTGTTAAACAGTCCTAGATCCATTTAAGTATATAGGCAGCATTATTTGATGTTTATGCACTTTAAATCACCGTGACTCACTGAATAATTAATTATAGTATAGTTAAGTGAATAATTGATTTATTGATGTAATGAAATGTATTTAAGCTGTACCATTCTGGTGAGAAATTATTCCCTGGAAGGCTTTATGCTGAAGTACTAGGAGCACAGTAGAATTGAATGGTGACCGTTTCTCCAGTTATTAGTGTATTTTTGTAATAAATTCTGCTCCAACTTTACTCCTGTTTACCTTTTAACCTACCCTCAAAAAATATCACCAAATATACCTCTCCCTACTATCACTAGGGAACAGGTCCTTAAAACTCTCTCTAAGACCAAGAACACTACATCAATAGGTCCAGACAATATCCCAGGATGCCTTCTAAGTTATATGAAACATGACCTATCAAGGCCTCTGGGATTACTATTTAACTGTAGCCTCCAAGCAGGCTTCATGCCTCATGAATGGAAAAAGGTAGCAGTCACCCCTCTGCACAAAGGTGGGCCATCTATGGACCCTGGAAACTACAGACCCATAAGTCTCACTAGTCTTACATGTAAAGTCATGGAAAGAATTATCATGGAGATAATCAACAGAGGTATAGTAAATCTCCAGACACTGGACCCAGCCCAGTTTGGTTTCATCAAGGGCAGATCATGCCTATGAAACTTGGTGGACTTCTTTGAGAAGGTCACCAAAGCAATGGATGAGGGGAAAAAATCATTCACGCTGCTTTCTATGACCTGGCCAAGGCATTCGACACAATACAAACTCAACAGATTAGGTAAACACCCATATGTCACCCAGTGGATAGCCAACTGGTTCACAGACAGGACCCAGGAAGTTAGAATTGGAGAGTCCACCTCTAGAAAGAGGCTAGTCACAAGTAGAGTGCCTCAGGGATCAGTCCTTGGACTGCTCCTTTTTGGCAGTTACTTCTCAGAAATCAAGGCCAGTGTCAGTGGTCTCTGGCTGACTAAATTTAAAGATGATTGCAAATTAGGAGCCGTCATTGTATCTCACACTGACACAAATTTTCTCCAGGAGGGGCTGACACAGACAAACAACTGGTGTCAGACCCATGAACTAAAACTAAATCCCAAGAAATGCACAATAGTATCCTTTGGGAAGTCATCTATCCCTGGTAACTATCATATTAACACACACCCTTTAGAGTTGACCCAGTAGTCAGGGACTTATGGACACACACACACATATTAATCTAGGCTTTGATCATCATATGTCTACAGTGGTGAGGAAACCATTCTATGTTGCTCAACTTATAAACAAAGGTATGGCATCTATGTCCAAGGAAGTTATTGTTCCATTGTATTCGGCATTCATCAGACCTATCATTCAGTACAATACCCCCTTTGGTATGCATCTAACCAGGCATATCCAACAACTGGAACGTCCACAGAGGTTCCTTAATAAAAGAATACAGGGCATGAGTAATATGTCGTATGCAGACTGCCTCAAAGCCCTATCCCTGTATTCTGTCTCCTACAGCCTTTTGAGGGGAGATCTATGCCTGGCATATATGGCACTGTCAGACCTCACACTGATGAACCTCCTGCATATCCAAAAAACAAACAGTACCAGATTACCCATTCTAAAACTTAAACCTTGCCTGTGATATAAATAGGACCTGCTGGAGAGATAGGTATGTATCCTAGAGTCTACTATGTCTATGGAACAGGCTCCCCATCAATGTGAAGCAGAGTTCCTCCCTAAGTGCAACTTGGACAATTGGATGGGAAAACGGAAATTCATCCCTGGTTTGGCACCTATGTCTCTAATACAAATAGATAACCTGTAAATGGTTATCTCCCAGGCCCATTCTTACAATTCTCAAGGGTATCAGAACTTGTCAGAGATTTGAGATTCATGGCCAGGCTTAAAAAGGCCCTTATGGTCATTAGCCTAGTAAACATCTATGAACCTACGAAATGTGAGACAGTATCATTTTACCACAGGGTAATGAACACAGGGAGGTAAGAGCCTTTGATTTGTATTAATAAATATACCTTTTGTGATATAATTTTTTTTGAGGAGGCACAGTATATGGAAAGATTTTTAGAACAATATGAAAAGAAAAGAGATAAAAACCCTTGGAACTTGTATGTTGTTCAGACATTCAACAGAGTGGCTAAAAATAGATTTTTTTATACAATGTTGAACTGAAGTTGAATGAAATGATTTAAAAAGACTATTTAAAAACTGTGTGTAGAGATGCTATGGACATTATGACAATATATGACAACAGAGGTTTATGGACTGGGGGATGGGAATGTGGTGTAATACTGAGAATGCAAAATGATAAAATTGTACATTTACCAAGTATGATTAATGTAGAGGGGACTAAGGGGATGGCTAGATATTGGGGACAACCAAAGATATATATTTTTATGTGGTAAAGATGATCACTTAATTAATAATTGTGATAAAAGAAAATGGTTTATATGTGGCAAAGTTAGACATGAAGCAAAAAAAATAAAAAATGCAATCAAAACCGTATAAAATGTGAAAAAATATGGCATTCATGGATGGACTATAAAGCTATAAAAAATTGGACACAAGAAACAAGGTTAGACCAACAGAAGGAAAATGTTTTATTAGATACCACAGAAGAAACACAAAAAGAAAAAAATGTAATGAGAAAGACGTAAGAATGGATATGAGGGAGTGTATTAGTGAAACAAGAGGAAAAGAAGGAGAGATAGAGGAAGACATTAGCAAGAAGAGCAAAAGAAGTTCTAAAGAAAAAAGAGTGAAAGAAAACATAAGTTTAAAAATGTAGCTATTGGGGATAGCAAAAATGTTGTTGTTGTGTCTTTCGGCTTTTCCCGGTTAGGGATCGCCACAGCAGAACTCCAGTCCGCTAATGATTGGCAGTATATTTTCACGTGCCGAGTTGCTGGCCCTGACGCACAACCTTCAATGAAGGTACACCCATTCACGCATGTCTCCACACTGAAGAAGCTCTCACTGAGAATCGAACAGGACAATGTCTTACTGTAAGGCGACAATGCTACCGCAGCACCACCACCGCATAAAAAGGATGAAAATATAACAAAAGCCTTTCTTTATAGTGGGAGTCCTAGCCATTAAGGCTAATATTATAAAGAACCTTCAATGTAGGCTAGGAGTATTGGAATGGTGTAGAGTGTTAGACATGGACACTATGGCATTAATACAGATAAGAATAGCAACAGAAGAAGAAAAAATACAGATTCAAGGATTATGGTAAGGTAAGGTTAGATCGAACGTAGGTAGTGAGAAATGTTCAGATATAGTTATCCTATGTAGAGAATGTGCAGATATTTTGTATATGATAGTAATGATTGGATGAACAGTAATATTAGACATAAGATTTAAGAACCAAATGTATAGGGTAGTTACACTTTATGCATATACCTTACAAAAACATAATAATGTTTAGGAAAATACTAGATTATGTGAGTATGAATACGCAATTAGTAGCAATGGGAGACTTTAACTGTGATTTAAGACAATGCAGAAAGAAGGGGCTGATGTTAAAGTTATTTTAGACATTATAAAAAACAGTAAAATATATTTATGGGAAAATAAGCACTGGACATATAAAATAAGTAATTTAAGAACTGATTATAGTATCAGAGCATTTAAAGATACTACATCAAGGGTTTAAAAGTTACAGTATTTTCAGCTCACTAAGCTGCATGGCTAGAGATTTAATAAAATAGGTCACATAAAATAGATAGAGGAATAAAAAGGATTAATGAATCAGAACTAAATGAGTATGTAAGGGATATAATACATCAACTATGGCTGGATCATATAAGTAAGACAGAATGTTATAAAGATTGGGCAAATTGGTGGATTAGTTTAAAAGAAAAATATAGAAAAGAAGTACTAGCATGGCAGAAAATCAAAAAGATTAGCAATCAGGTTTCTAAAAATATAATAGATAATAGGTAAGAGTTTATAGAAAAAGAGGGAATGTTGTACGAAATGAATCAAGAGGGAAAAAACATTAGTCAAACAAATATATTTCTTACAAGGAAGAAAAGAAGAGGTAGCACCTTACATAAATAAAATGGTTAAGGAAAAGGTAAGACTAGTAAGAGAATTAAGAAATGAAAAAGGATGTATAGTGACTACACAAAAAGAAATTATGCAGATTATTAAGAAATATGTACTGGATACTTTTTCTACATGTGATACTAGAAGTAAAAAAAAACAACGTTGAAAAAAATAACTGAATATGACAATAAAAGAATGGAAGAAAAGATCACACTGACAAGATTTAAAATGTGCTGAAAACAGTGAATGTAGAAGCAGATGTGTACAGGTTTAGATGGACAAGTGCGTAATGAATACAGATATGCAAGAATGGTAAAAATGATTATTTTTAAAAGTTTTGACTGAATAGTTTGAAAAAGGTATAAAGAATGAAATAATATGCATAGGTGTAATGAAATTTATATGGAAGAAGGGAGAAGGAACAGATATAAAAATGGGATACCACTGGTACTAAATAATGTAGATTATAAGATTTTTATGAAAGGTGAGGTCTGCGGTGGGAGTGACAGATGCGTTTAAGGTGGAGGTGGGATTACATCAAGGTTCAGCTCTGAGCCCTTCCTTATTTGTAATGGTGATGGACAGGTTAACAGACGAGATCAGACTGCAGTCCCCGTGGACTATGATGTTTACAGATGACATTGTGATCTCTCGTGAGAGTAGGGAACAGGTGGAGGAGACCCTGGAGAGGTGGAGATATACTCTAGAGAGAAGAGGAATGAAGGTCAGCAGGACTAAGACAGAATATATGTCTGTGAATGAGAGGGAGGACAGAGGAATGGTGAGGATGCAGGGAGTAGAGTTGGTAAAGGTGGACGAGTTTAAGTACTTGGGATCAACAGTTCAGAGTAATGGTGAGTGTGGAAGAGAGGTGAAGAAGAGAGTACAAGCAGGATGGAGTGGGTGGAGAAGAGTGTCAGGAGTGATTTGTGACAGACGAGTACCAGTAAGAGTGAAAGGGAAGGTCTACAAGTGGGTAGTGAGACCATGGCATTGACAAAAAGCAGGAGTCAGAGCTTGACGTGGCAGAGTTGAAGATGTTAAGATTTGCACTGGATGTGATGAGGATGGACAGGATTAGAAATAAGTATGTTAGAGGGTCAGCCCAGGTTGGAAGGTTTGGAGACAAAGCCAGAGAGGCAAGATTACGTTGGTTTGGACATGTGCTGCGGAGGGATGCAGAGTATATTGGGAAAAGATGCTAAGGATGAAGCTACCAGGTAACAGGAAAAGAGGAAGGCCTAAGATAAGGTTTATGGATGTGGTGTGAGAGGACATGCAGGTGGTTGGTGTGACAGAGCAAGATGCAGAGGACAGGAAGAAATGGAAACAGTTGATCTGCTGTGGCGACCCCTGACGGGAGCAGCCGAAAGAAGAAGAAGATAAGATTTTTATGAAAATATTAAAAAAAAGAATAGTATGCAAAGCTAATAAGTTGTTAACTGAAACAGTCTTTGGAAAAAAGAGAAAGAAATAAAGAACTTTTGATGTTAATAAGAGAGTTGGTAGATGACGTAATAAATAAGGGAACAAAATTAAAAATACTGGTAGGGGTTGTGAGTAAAGCATTTGATAAAATCCAACATGTAGCATTATGGGAAATTTTGAAAGATTATATTATAAGCAATAAAATAATCAACATTTTGAAAACTGTGTACAATGAAAATAAAGTGAGATTAGTGATTGATGGATGGTTAAGTGAGGTAATAGAAATAAAAGGTGGTACTAAACAAGGATTTGCAGCAAGTAGCATTCTGTTTGCATTAATTATGAATGCAGTGGTTGCTAAGATAAACTTGACTCTGGAGAAAGCTAAATGCACCAGAGGGAATTCAGACTCCAGTGACATTTACATAAGCGGACAACTTGGTAATAGTGGTTAAAAATAAAGAATGGATGAGTATAGCTATAGAAATACTCAACAAAGAGTTAAATATGTTAGAATTTAGTATTAATCAGGAAAAGCGTAAAGGGCTGTTTTTCCCCCTGGAGAAATAAGAGGTATCAAGTTTAACAAAGAAGAATTAAACATTTTGGGAATAAAGTTTGGAAATGAATAACTGAGGGAGACACACTGGAAGGATATGATACTTGAAATCCATAGTATCTGTATATTTTGGAGAACATTTAAGTTTTCATAAAAAAAGAAAGGGTCCAAATGGAGAGATGAAAAGTCAGCAAGCAAAGGACAGTAGTAGTGCTGAAATTAAATTAATACTCAAGTTTTGTAGAATACCTTCACAAGGTGGACCCTGTTTTCTACAAAATCTCACCAAGGTGACACTGATATGTAGACTATATTTATATACCATGTATCATGGACAGAAGTAGATCAAAAATTAAAAAAGATAGCTGAGTGCAAAAGACCCAGGATAAAAAAGTGCCCAGTCCTGGTAGGTGCACTTTTCTAAATGTATGGTTACATTGCAGTCACTTGTTAATATGCTAAAATTATTTCTTAAAGTTTTTCAAAGGTTCCTGTTCAATTGGCTAAAAGTTATATTTTATTATGGGGGGGTATAAAAATATACCAGTGTAATAAATATGCTTCTTGTTTCTGGGACAATTTCAGTTGTAGGTTCGTAGATATATACTATGCTTAACAACACAAGGGTCTTTTAACTCTAACCATGCATCCCAAATGTATATAACAAGTTTGGTGCCCTAGAGCTTATTTTTAGGGGTATATGCAATCTAGGACATGCATAGTCAAGCATTTACTGGTTGACTCTATCCATGGGACATATATGGGACAGACCGGGGATGATTTTCCAGTTTTCTATCCACTAGTCCAGATTATGCTTGAATAGGGTCAGGGAGGAACTGTGCTTCACATGGATATGAAGCCTGTGCCAGAGAAGTGGTATTCTTTGAGACACATACCTGTCTCCCCAACATGTCCTATTTATGTTGCAAGTAAAATTTAAGTCCCTGGATCAAGTAGCTCTGATTCTATATGTTTTGCAAATGTGTAAGAAGTCCATCAGAGTGAGATCTTGGGACGCCGTTAATGTCATATATAGAGCACCCCTAAGCAGTATGTAGGAGACAGAGTATAGGGATAAGGTTTGAGGCAAGCTGCAAAGGACATGCTGTGAATGCCATGTATTCTTTTTATGAGGAACTTTGTGGACATTGCAGTTGTTTAATGTGCCTGGTCAGGTACATACTGAAGAGGGCATTGTACTTAGTGATAGGTCTGATGAGAGCTGATTACACTGGAACAATTATGTCCTTGAACCTACATGTCACAACCTTACTTGTACTATGAGCCACACAGAATTATTTCCTTACTACCTTAGACACATGTTTATCAAAAGCCAGGTTACTCTCTACATATGTTCCTAAATCCCTGAGTTAGTTTCACATGGTAGCTAGCTTCCCAAAGGGTACTAGTCTGTATTTATTTGCAGTGTGTGTTTTGGAACCATTTATTTGTCAGTATTAACCATTGCCAGAGGATATTAGTGTCTTGGGATGATTTTATGACTTCTCCCAATGTATAATCATCTGCAAAATTGGTCAGCTGGAGACATTTGACATTGGCCTTGACTTTCAGTAAATAGATGCCAAAATGGAGAAGACCCAGCACTCAGCTGAGAGGGACACCAATAGTGACCAGCCTCTTTATGGAGGTGGACTCCCAAATAAAACTTCCTGGATCCAATCTGAGAGACAACTAGTAATCTAGTATATGACATAATGGTTTATGCTAAATTTTGTGAGTTTGCTAAAAATGTCCAAGTGAGGCATTCTATGAAATGCATTGGCCAGGTCAAGGTAGGCAGTATCCACCATTTTGTCTTCATCCATTGTCTCGGTGGTCAACTTAAAGAAATCTACCAGACTGAGTAGACATGCTCATCACTTGACAAAACTGAATTGGGTCACATCTTGTGTTTGTAGATTTCAAATGTCATTATTAATTATTTCCTTAACATTGCTTATGAGATTAGTGAGACTAATGGGTCTGTAGGTTCTGGGGTCTATAGAAGCCCCTCCCTTATACAGAGGGATGGAGGATTGTTACAGTTCTCCATTCACATGGTACAAAACCTAACTGGAGGTTATGGTTAAATAATGACTCCAGTGATCCTGATGGGTCATGTTGTATGCTATTTAGGAAGCATTCTAGAATATTATTGGATCCCAGTGATGTGGTATTCTTGGCCTAGGAGAGTGTGTTTAAGACCTGATCATCTGTGACAATTGGGGGAGAGGTATGTTCAATAGTATTTTCTAAGGGGAGAAGGGGGAGAAGATGGGGGTTAAACTGGAGTTGAATTTGTCATCCAGTAGATCTGCTATATCTTCCAGCTCCATGTAGGTTGCTCCATTAACAATTAGCTTTGCACATTGTTGAGTGTAGCCTTCAAGGTTTTAGACATTGTTAAAGAAAGCCCTGTGGTTGTCCTTGGCATGGGAGGCTATTTTTACCTCAACATTTGCTTTGGTCATGGTGGCGGTGCTGCGGTAGAGTTGTCGCCTCCCAGCAAGACGTTGTCCCATTCGATTCTCAGCTATAGCGTCTACTGTGGAGACATGCATGAATGGGCGTACCTTCGTTGAAGGTTGTGCATTTAGGGCCGGCAACTCAGCATGTAAAAATCAACTGCCAATCATTAGCGGACCAGAGTTCCGCTGTGGCGACCCCTAACCGGGAAAAGACGAAAGACACAACAACAACACAACAATTTGCTTTGGTAGACCTGATTTTCCCTGTGAATTGTTTATTTAGATTGATGTGAAAATTTTTATCCTGTTGGATGATGAGCATACTCATCGCAGGGGTAAAACTTTTTCACTGTACAATACTATCCAAATACTTTCCTTGAACATAATATTCTCAACCTCTTACTGAAATGACAATGCAATTTTTATACATAACTGCTTTCTCTTTAGTAACTTCCACCTCTGTAAAATCTTAGAATAAATATAAGTAAAAATGTAACTACTGTTTGTAAATGTAAATAGAACTGTAACTACTGTTAATGACTGGAACTTGATATAATGCAATGTAATCAAATGGAGTTTTTCTCCCAAGGCCTTTGCTGAAAATGGGTATTACCTAGTCAGACTTTCCCAGTAAACAAAAACAAATAAAAATAAAATAAAGTAAATACATTTCCTGACCTTTACTATAACTTTTTTCTTTATGTTGTATAGCCTATTCATGTTTGTAGTCCACCAGGGTGGCTTGTTTTGTGAGTTTGTTCAGAGTTTATTTCTGGTGAACACAGCTGTCATTATGCATTTATTAACATGATTGTATAGAGTATCTGTGAACAATTCTGCATAGCCAACTGGTAGTATGCATGTCCTCCCTGCGGTTGAGTGGGCGTTCGAAAGACATGCATTGAATGGACGTGCCTTCGTTGAAGGTTGGTCGTCGGGCTGGCAACTCGACACCATAAAAACCAACTGCCAATCATTAGCGAACCGGACTTCCGCTGTGGTGACCCCTAACTGGGAAAAGCCGAAAGACAAACAACAACAACAACAGCAAACAACTGTGTTCTAAGTGTTTGTGAGCGGCTTGACATTTTCTCAGGTTGTTACTTAATAATAATAATAAGTTTGCCTTAGAAAGTCAGGTCGATATCAGATTGCATTTTTGTGTTTTAAAATATTGGTTTTATCTTTACTTATATGTACACATATGCTCGAGCACACACACACACACACACACACACACACACACACACACACACACACACACACACACACAATGTGCCTACAGATATAATTGGTTGCCTGATACTTTGTGGAATTTATTTGACAGCATATTCATATGAGAGAGTATGTTGAGAAGGGCTTAATTTCTAGCATGTTTATGATAATGATGGAACTTTGAATACATGGTAGTAGGGTAACTGGGAATGTTGTGAGAGTGTGTGTGTGTATGTGTGCGTGTGTGTGTGTGTGTGTGTGTGTGTGTGTGTGTGTGTGTGTTAGACTGTTTGTGAGGTAGTGTTAGAGTAAGGGCTGGATAAGGGGTGAGATTTAGTGGAGTGTATATCTATGCTTTGGAGTGTGAGTAATATGGCAAATAGTTTGACAGTATGCTTGTGAATCTTTTGAAGCATATGTGCAAGTGTTTGTGATTTAACATAAGGGCTGGATTAAGTGACATATTTAGTGATCTGTGTTTGCATATGTTTCAGAGAGTGTGAGTGTGTTGAATGGCAATTTGATCATCGGTGTGGTAATGAATGTTTTGGAGTGCATGTGTGAGTGTTTATGGTTTAGGGTTATAATGAGGATTAGATTACTGGATAGGAATAGTGTTATCTGTGAATGGTATTGTGCATGCACTCTCGTGTGTGTGTGTGTGTGTGTGTGTGTGTGTGTGTGTGTGTGTGTGTGTGTGTGTGTGTGTGTGTGTGTGTGTCTGTGTATGTGTACATATTAGGGGAAAGGGGGATTTGTAAGTTAATGTGTAGGGTGAGGATTAGCAAACATGAGAAAGGCCACCTGTCCTCCTTGCTCATGTGTGCTAACCCTAAACCTGGCCCTGTCCATAAACCTAACTTAACATTAGCTTGCTGTAACTTCTTTCCTTAACAGTATCAGTATTCATACAAATTTGGTATGAAGGTACTGTTAGAGTTTGGGTTGAGTGATTTGAAGAGGAAAATTTTTTTTTTTTTTTTTGATTGGCTGGGTTTCAATAGTTTCTTTTTCAGGTAAGTTTCTATTTGAGGTGCTATTATCAATTCAGTGTGATTTAATATTTATAGACTTTATATGACCAATAGTTTGTTTCTCAGATAGTCAAACCTCAAAAAGATGATCACAAATAATTGAACACAGCTCCTTTTCACCACCACCACCATGATTTCAAAAGCTGGCTTCATAGCTTTCCTTTTCTGATCTGTACATTGTACACACTTTTTGAATATTTAAAAAAATGCCTTCAGCAAAGCCTACTGAACCTCCAAGGCAAATAGCTGTACAGACACATACATCAATCTTTTGTGGCCGACATGTTCTATAACATGTAAACAGCTTGTCTTGTCTTGGCTGTGAAAATTAGAGAAGTTATTGAGTTGTCCTGGCTGTGAAATTTAGTGAATGCTATAGGAGGTTGGTATAATGCTTAAAATATTTACCTCACAAATACAAGGGACAGAGTTTGATTCTCATGAAAGGAAGTTGCTTAGGCTAAAAATGGTCAACAAGGGCAGTTAGCTTAGTATTTGCCTAAGAAGTTATCAAGTACTGAAAATGAGCCACTGAGTTGGACAGTTGCAAATCCCAAGTAGTGGCTACCACATCAACATGAAATTGTTGTAAACTTTATCAATGCAAAGACATTTTTAAATAATTTCTGCTGTGTGTTCTTTCTTTTCTAGCCATGCATTCTTGATCTCAAAATACTTAATGCAGTTATGCTTTTATTGTAAACAGTCTTGTCAATACTGATGTGATCTGTTGTTATTTACTTAAATATTCTTACATACTTTTGTGATACTGTACGGTCTTAAGGTCTAAACACTCAGGAGGTCACAGTCTTAAGACAACAACAATGCTGCTGAGGTTACAAAGCACTTAAAACAGATTTTTGCAGGGACAAACCGGCTTACACCCCAAATGTGGGACAAGCCATCACATCTATGGTCTCTAGATATATTTACCCCAAGGTCATAAAATCTTGAAGGAGAGGAAGAGCTTGGGAAATGACAGTAAAGCTCACCTTTTAACTATTCTCCAGCTTCACAGAGCAAACAGTGTCTGACCTAAGTAGCCCTGATCTAGGAAAACATTGAGAAAAGGAAACTTGTAACCTTCCTGTTTTCACATATCTAGACTCACTGTTTCAGGCCAGGACACCATGTAGGTTTCTAGACTTTTGACTGGAAAAGCAACAATCCATACGGTACCTGATTGCAAAGGCTTTTTTTAGTTCATTTTGACTTTCTTTTCTGTTATGTGTATACAAAAATAATGAAGACTTTGGCCACATTCAATAGCTTTGAAGCAAATGACACCACAAAAGTATACACATGATTATTTGATATAAACGTATAATCTTGTCACCATGTGACCTTACAGGAAGACTATTTTTCTGGGAACAACTATAGTTTACTTTTCATTGGAAACTAACTCACAAGACCAGAAAGTCACAGGAGAGTCACACTGTGGGTCTTCTTTCTTCAGGATGCAATCTGAATACATTATTTACATGTGAAGAACTTCCTTTTTTAATTACATTCTACATTCTTTCTTGGAGTACATATTTATAAAGTCAAATGCAGTTTCAAGAATGCAATTACAATATAAGAAAAGCTATTTGCATATTAATGTTATTACAATGAAAATTACCTTGAATCAGCTTTCACCATCAGTTTACAGAATATTGTGTCATTTTTTTTGCCTCCACTTATGGCAGAAACACTTTTGCAAGGCTGTAGCAAGTCTGCCAGCTTTTTAACTCATTTGAGAATGGTTGCAGACTAGATACAGCCTAATTAAAATGTACATTAATGTTTGCCATACTGGCCTTTCTTTTAACAACATTTCACCCCTCTGGGTATATTTTATTTATTTATTTATTTACTTTTCTGAATGAGTGCAGATTTGTGTCAGGTACATTTGTATAAGTATTCCAGTATTTTACATTAACTGGTGGCTTACTTCCTTGTTTGTACCTTTTTAACCTCAAAACACTCCCATATCTTTTAAGCACACTTCTTTCAGTGGATGGCATTGGCATAATGGTTAATGACTTCACCTCAAAAATACAGGGTTTGATTCTCACCTCTGATTATTAAATAGACTTGTTGTAGTCTGCAGACTGATTATCTAGCATTTACCTACGAACCTGTTATAATATGGTTTTCAGGCTTTATTGTTCTATGGTGGGATTTCTAACATTTTGAAGCCACCTAATGTCGTCCATTTCTCCACATTGATGCATGCTGACTGGTTGTTGTTTGTCTTTCGTCTTTTTCCCAGTAAGGGGTCACCACAGCGGAACTCCAGTCCGCTAATGATTGGCAGTAGATTTTTTATGAAACGCCGAGGTGCCAGCTCGATGCCCAACCTTCAACGAAGGCATGCCCATTTATGCACGCATGTCTTTCGAACACTACCCAACTGCGGGGAGGACATGCAGACTCCACACAGAAGGCACTCCCAAGCCAAGCATCGAACGGGAGAACCTTTTGCTGTGAGGTAACAACGCTACTGCCGTACCACCGTGGCGTATGTATGCTGACTGGTACACTGTCCAAATCCTTGAATACTTTTATATGGCTGGAATGTGCTTATATCAAAGGAAGTCACTGACCAGAGTTTTGCCATGTCTTTGAAGTGCTGTGAACTCAAATTTGATAGATTGGATTAAGTTTGTGGGTGCTGGCATTCTTTGTGCATATAAGTGTGAAGTGTTTGCTTTCACTGAATAATAAATTATTACCGAAGGGAAACTGTACACATTTTGATTGATATGCTGTTTGATGAAATATTTCTTGATGGACTGACATAGACTTTGAGTGACAAAACTAGGCAATATAAATAACTGAATAATGCTATTATGAATCACAGGAAAATGTAGATTCTCTGTTTAATGAGCTTACGGCAGTTTATTTTTGAAAAACTGAGACTTCTTCCACTGATACCAATTGTGAATGCCTAAATATGTAGACAAATGATTTTTTTCAGCAGTGTTGTTATACAGCCACCTGAACACTAGCATTAGAAATTACTCTGTCTCCCACAGATTTGTAGATGATGCCAAGTGCGGTACTGGCTGATATCTGTGGCAATGCTGCGAACATTACGACAACATTTTCATCTATAGTAGTGAGTCAGTGACTAATTTATCTTCCACAAATTGCAATCTAAACTGTAGCTGAGTATGTGATGAGAAACATGGTTCACTTCAAGATGTTTGAAGGGGTAGTGCCAAACTTTCTTTGCAATGCTGAAATTCCTAACTTGTTTAATTTCCTTCAGTAGGCTTATGGATTTTTGTTGAACATTATACACCATAAAAATGTAAGAGTATTAAAGAGAAGGGCCACTCAGTCATTCTTCCAAGGGCAACTTGGCAGTTGTTGCTATAGATTTATACCTGTACGCATTTCACTCTCATGTCATGATCTTAATACCTACTTATTTTGACACTTGCATGTCAAGTATGCAGTTACATATAATTTTAGTAAAGGGACACTTGTATTAATTTTGTGAAAAAAAAACATTTATTCAGAAACGGAAGTAACACTCTTAAGGAAATCAGCAAACCTATTAAGACACATAACTTCACAATACATAAGCTGCAACTAAATTGCACTGCATTTAATGCTTTTAGTTACATTATATGCAAGTGCTGTTACTGAGTTATCGATTGCATGTGGAATGAAATAAAGGTTTAATAACGTATCTGCATATTGACACTGAAAAACTCTGACCCAGGAATTCACAAAAGGGGCTCATCCTAAAAAGGCCCTACTCCCACGATGTGGTATTTTGCAATTCAGATTCATGTTATCTACTAGCAAAAAGTAACTGCAAAGTATACACTGTGGTGTACATGCCGCAGTACCGTTATGAGATTTTTTTGTTTGTTTATGGAGGTAAAGATTGAACATCTGTAAATGTCTGCTAGATCTTTAATGTTAAGTAGATCAAAGTTAAAAGTATACATTTTGTGATAATTGTCCTATCATGTTTGTACAAATTAATACAAATATTCTAGCAGGAATTTTTATTTTAAATAGAAATATGTTATTCAGTTAGACCAACATGGATAAAGAGAAGACATACAAAGCCTAAGCAGATATCTACAAATCTTTGTAGCTAAAAGATATAATTTTAATTTACTACTATATTTCCTGTGAGATCAATAAAGTATTTCTGATTCTGATGATACCTTACTAAAAGGATACAAGGCTAGTTAAACATATACCCTTGCTTTTTTCTTTTTCCCCCATCCTTTTTATCTCTCTTTTATCTCTTTTTTCAGTGCAATATTAATCACCAGTGCAATTATCCTTTCTGCAATATGCTATACCTTAGTTAAAGTATTGTACTGTGCAGTACCCAATATCCTAGTGTAAGTGGTAATTAACACAAAAGGCTCCCCCTTTCACATCACTACTGTATGTTTTATTATACTCATGTGATACCTTGGCTATGGTCAGCAGTGTACCTATGTCAGGAATTGCTGTTATATGTGTGGGGAAACATAAGTGAGTATAGTATCTATCATATCTAATTATGCAACATTTGTGTTTGGTATATGCTGTGTCTGTGTTTATCTGTGCATTTGTAGCATAAAAAATTTCCTGTGGGATCAATAAAGTATTTCTGATTCAGATTAGGATTCTGATTCAGTATAGCCACGATTAATTTATAAAAAAGGTTTATTAAGTTAATGGATGATGTAGTAAACATATGCTATGTGGACTTGGAGTTCAATACATTTGACAAGGTACACTGATGTAACAGGCAGAAATCATAAGGTCATCACTGTATAGACAGAAAGAAAGACAGACAGACAGACAGATATACCCCAGGTGACTAGAGAATATGCATTCTAGTGACAGCGTACAAGGACAAAGGAGATATTCGTAGCTGCAGGCAGTACAGTATGACACTCCTGCTACATTGTCTCAAAGTGCTGCAGAGGTTGCTTGATAAAGTGATTAATACAGAAATCCACAGAGAAGGAGTAAGTAAGATGGGAGATGAGTAGTTTAGATTCAGAGGAAGATGTAGTACAACTGACTCATTGCTTGCAGTGAAAAAGATGTGGAGTGAAGTGGAGAAGAAGTTCAAGAAGAGGAAAGAGTCCAACTGGGAGTTCCAAGATTTAGAGAAAGAATAAGACAAGACATAAGTATGAACAATGTTCGGGTGCACAGAGGGGTTCCCACTGGGAATGGGTATGTATCACAGTCCATCTAAGAGCCCACTGTAAGGCAGACTGTGATGGACAATATCAACAAACAGGCTGAAGGGGGCAGATCAACAAAATTGCGGTGTGCAGACAATATGGCACTACAAGCTAACTCTGGACAGAAACTTCAGCAAATTAGAGGGTACTGGAATGCAAAACTGAAGGTACGTGGGATGATACTGACTACATACAATACAGTGGTCATAACAACAAATGGGAGAGCAGAATAAACTGAAAACTGAGTTAGTTGGGAGGATGGCCTAATGGTTAAGGTGTTTGCCTTACAAACACAAGCTGTGGGTTTTGAGCCTCACAAGGGATAATTGGCTATGCTTAAAATGGCTTGCAAGGGCAGTTAGCTTAGTACTAATCTATGAACCTATGAAAAAATAATCACATGGATTAATAGCTTCAGGTATCTGTAAGTGTGGTTGAATAGAAGGGTAGGTTAAGTAAAGAGGTCAAAGCTAGAATCAGAGGTGTTTCAGGGGTAGCGTGTGACAAAATTATGCCACAGAAGCTAAAAAGTAAGCTTTACAAGATGTTGTCATGGGTCGTCAGTAAAATGCAACACAAACCGAGGGACAGAATTTGGTGACATATGAATGATTTTAAAATCAAAAAATTATACAGACATTTTATATTGCATCAGCATTCTTTTAAATTTCAAGGTATAGCAATTTGTAAAAGGTATATGACATAATGAAAAATGTCTCTTTGGTTCTAATTTTGAAACAGAGATCTACTAATTAGTACAGTTAGCTGTTTTTATCCATTGATTGGTACAATGTAAATGTCACTGAAATATTGTCATGCATTTGAATAGTTGTTATATGTAGCCTGTAATTCTTCTTTAAAATGTATACTATTTGAATTATCTGAGATATACATTTGTAATACTTAATACATTTAACTTGCTTTTATCTTGGAATGCAGTATTTTTGTGTGTCAGCAGTTAGATAATTTTGGTTTCATTTTTTGCAGCTTTTTTGACAAAGCACCTAATAGAGATATCATCTATGTGTATGTTTGTATGTGAGAGATAGATAGTAAGTATGAGTGGCAAACACCTGATAGAGACTGTGTGGGTGTGTGTGTGTGTGTGTGTGTGTGTGTGTGTGTGTGTGTGTGTGTGTGTGTGTGTGTGTGTGTGTGTGTGTGTGTGCATGTGTGTGTGTGTGTGTGTGTGTGTGCATGTGTGTGTGCGTGTGTGCATGCATGTGCGTGTGTGCATGTGTGTGTGTGTGTGCATGTGTGCGTGTCTGTGTGTGCGTGTGCGTGAGCATGTGCGTGTGTGTGCATGCGCGTGTGTGTGCGTGTGTTTGCATGCTTGTGTGCGCGTGTGTGCGCATGCATGTGCGTGTGTGTGTGCTTGTGTGTGTGTGTGCATTCATGCATGTGTGTGTGTTTGGAGTACTTTTATAAAGTATGAGACAAGAAAGAGTCCACACATAGTTCGTGTAGCCCTTCAACAAGTGACCTAAGTATGGCAACAAGCTGTTAGGGATTGTTATACCTCTCAACTGTACAGATTTTTCAGAATGCCCAGATTTCTGTCTCATACTTTTGGTCCATTTTTCATAAAATTATGGTTTTATTTCAAATTAGTGGCAAATTATTAAAGACTGAAGTTAGAAAATAATGACAGATATTTGAGTTTCAGACTTCATACCCTTCACAAAATTTATGCTAATGCAAAACCTGTTATGTTATCAACTTTCTAAGTTGTAAGAGCAATATTTAAAAATTGCCCCTATTTTTGGGCCTTTGTCCCACTTTTGTTTATGGCTTTGACCAGATTTTTTGCTCTAAGAGGTTGAGAGGGATGGTAATTGTCTTTTTTCCACAATTAGAAAAAAAAAACAGTTATATGCAGAAGTTTGTTCTGACAAAGATATGTGCTAAGAGCCATTTTTAAAATGGATGGTGTTCCAAAGGGGAATGAATTTATATGAAGAACAGAGTAATGGATCGGAAGAAGTATAAGGATACATTACTGTCTCGCCCATAGATACAGTGATGTCCATTTTATTAGATTCAGAGGGGGCAAAAACGAAATTGCAATTCAGATTTAATTCTCTGGAATAAAAGCTATAGTTTGACAATGTACATGTGCATCCCATCCATCCATTTATCCATAATTCCCTTTTTCACATTTTTGTCAGTGGTGTCATGGTGTCACATCTACAGCCAAATTTCACATGGGTAGATAGCTAGACCTGTCATGGTTGTTTTTCCATACCACAAACAGACACACACACACACACACACACACACACACACACACACACACACACACACACACGCACGCACGCACGCACGCACACACACACACACACACACACACACACACACACACACACACACACACACACACACACACACTCACACTTATGACCAATTTAGAGTATCCAGTCCTAGTGCATTTCTTTGGAATGTGTGAGGAAATTCGAGCACCCAGAAAAAGCCCATGATCAGGGAGAGAACATGCAGACTCCATACAGAATGCACTCCAGACAAGAATTGAACAAAAGAACCTCTTGCTGTGAGGTGAAAATACTACCCACTAGTCCACTCTGCTATGCCAGTACACTCAGATAGGATAATCAAATTAAAGGTAAATGACATGGAAGGACTGATTATAACATGGAGAAGGATGATAAATCCAAAAAGAAGAAAAATGTTATCTTCAATAAATGTAATAAAACATTTCCCACAGTAATGAATCCTAAATGATATCCAAAAATGAAATAGACTATGATTAAGCTAATACATGCCTGGAGGTTGTACTGGTCAGCGTAAATGTCAACATGAAAAGAGCATGGGGACCATGGTGCTCTGGACCGGAAAAGAGCGGGTGCTCGGAAGTCCCGATGAGGGCGTGCCTGCCCCTCGGCTACCAAGGGGAGTTCCGTGGGCCCTATTTTCAGACTCAAATACAAGGGTCAATTCATAGAGAGTCAAAAAAAATCCACTGAGGAGAAGTCCATGATTTGCAAGAAATGTATAAAAACAAGAGGTGATATTACAGAAAAAACTAAAAATTGTGGAAAACAGAAAAAATAAAAACAGTGGCACAATTTATGTTATAAAAATGGAAATTATTATATAATGTTTTAGACTGCATTTCTACTCAAGTCCTAACTGAAGCTTGAATCATCATTATTAGAGGAAGGGTTAAACCTTTGAGCAACAGTTAACATACATATTTAAGGTGTTATTTTGGATTTTTCTAGTTTATCCATAAAATCAATTTCTGTTCAAAGATGAGACCTGTGATTATAAAAAGCATTTTCCAAATGTTCACATTTTTATTGTCTCACAGTCATGCCTCCATGTTTTAGAGTTTAAGTGAAAAAAGAACTAAGAATGCTAAATGGTATTCATAACTGGTATAGTGATAATTTATCACTTTGAGGAAGGCAATTACTATATTAGCTTAGACGTCACAAAGATAGAATGGCTGCTGTTGCTGATAAAGGAGAGTATTATGATATTAAGTAAGAAATGCTATCATAAAAGTAAAAATGAGATGTTGAATTCTTTTTCTTTTTGATAAAGAATTAATGGAAGACTCCGTAACATAACGATAAAAGATAAATTGGTTTTGTTTGATTTGAGATGTCTGTTAGTTTTCAGTTTAAACAAAAGACAATGGGCCTGGGAGATTAACCATTTACAGGTTACCTGTGTCCATTAGAGACATAGGTGCCAAACCAGGGATGAAGTTTTGATTGTCCATCCAATTGTCCAAGTTGCACTTGAATTGGGTTTGGGAGGAACTCTGATTCACATGGATGGGGAGCATGTTCCATAGACTCTAGTCTCTGAGATACACACCTATCTCTCCAGCAGATCCTGTTTATATCACATGCAAGGTTTAAGTCTTTAGAATGGGTAATTCTGGTGCTGTTTGTTTTGTGGATATGCAGGAGGTCCATCAGAGTGGGGTCTGAGCCAAGCATAGATTTCCCCTCAAAAGCCTGTAGTAAACAGAATACAGGGTTAGGGCCTTAAGGCAGTCTACATAGGACATTCTACTTACTCCCTATATAGATATGTATATATATATATATATATATGTATATATATATATATATATATATATATATATATATATATATATATACAGACACACACACACATATGCATATATATATATATATATATATATATATATATATATATATATATATATATATATATATATATATTTATACAGTGGCTATATAAAGTTTACACACCCCTGTTAAAATGCCAGGTTTTTGTGATATAAAAAAAAATAATTTCAAAACTTTTCCCACCTTTAATGTGACCTACAACCTGCATAATTCAATTGAAAAACAAACAAATCTGTTAGGGGAAAAATATAAAAAATAAAAAAACATACAATACACTGGTAGCATAAGTGTGCACACCCTTAAACTAATACTTTGTTGTGTGTGCATACTCTTAAACAAATATTTTGTTGAAGCACCTTTTGATTTAATTACAGCATTCAGTCTTCTTGGGTACATACCTGCCATCAATTAAAGAGACACTGATTAACCCCAAATAAAGTTCAGCTGCCCTAGTAGGAATTCTTGACTTTTACTTATTTGCCTGCTACAGCAAAAGCCACACTTCACAGAAAGTTTACAAAGCATCAATGGGATCTCATTGTTGAAAGGTATCAGTCAGGAGAAGGGTACAAAAAAATTTCCACAGCATTGGATATACAATTGAACACAGTGAAGACAGTCATCAAAAAGTGGAGAAACTATGGGACAATAGTGATGTTGCAAAGAACTGGACGTTCCTACAAAACTGATGAAAAGATAAGATGAAAAGTGGTCAGGGAGGCTGCCAGGAGACATACAGCAACACTGAAGGAGCTGCAGGAATTTCTGGCAAGTACTGGTTGTGTACTACATGTGACAACTATCTCCCATGTTCTCCATATGTCTGGACTCTGGGGTAGGGTTGCAAGATGGAAGCCTTTTCTTACACTGAAAAACATCCAGGCCTGGCTAAAATTTGCAAAACAATACATCGAGTCTCTAAAAAGCATGTGGGAAAATGTGTTATGGTCTGATAAGACCAAGGTTGAACTTTATGACCACAATTCCAAAAGTACGTTTGGTGCATGAACAACACTTCGCATCACCAAAAAACCACAATCCTCATGGTTCACCCCTCTTGGTGGTGGCAGTATCATTTTTTGGGGTTGCTTTTCTTCCATTGGAACTGGGGCTTTAGTCAAGGTGGAGGGAATTATGAACAGTTCCAAATACCAGTCACTTTTGGCCCAAAACCTTCAGGCATCTGCAAGAAAGCTGAAGTTGAAGAGGAATTTCACCTTTCAACATGACAATGACCACAAGCATATATCCTAATTAACAAAAGAATGGCTTCACCAGAAGAAAATTAAAGTTTTGGAATGGTCCAGCCAGAGCCCAGATCTAAATCCAATAGAAAATCTGTGGGGTGACCTAAAGAAGGCTGTGCACAAGAGATGCCCTCACAATCTGACAGATTTTCAGCGCTTTTGCAAGGAAGAATGGGCAAATATTGTCAAGTCAAGATGTGCCATGCTGGTAGACTCCTACCCAAGAAGACTGAATGCTGTAATTTATTTTTTATTTATTTTTATTTATTTATTTTTTTATTTTACATTTGTTGACCGGGTTAGTCCGACTGGAATCAAAGTCCATTTTCAGCGGAGGCCCGGGGAGATAAGCTCCAGACACAATACAAGAACAAAAAATAGTTGAGAAAGAAGAAAAAACATTGATTATATATAGTATTATAATTTTAGTTATAGGTGTAGTTAAGAAGGGAATACAGGTAGAAGTACATACAGACAGTCAATGTTCCATTTTAAAGTTAGTAGTAGATAAACAATATCAAATTAGCTAAGTAATTACATACATTATGTTGATTTAGTCAGGCTTGTCACAGTGGCATATTCATTTTAGTCAGGCTTGTCACAGTGGCATATCCATTTTAGTTTGAGATGTTTCATTGAGGCCTTGAATAGGTCTGGGGAGGAGAGCATGGTAATGGCACCCGGTAGTTTGTTCCAGGTTCTGCTTACAGAATTTGCAAATAGGGCCATGCCAGCAGCATTGTTAATTCTAGTTGTTTGTATTTGTAACTTATTGGATGAACGTAGCAGCATTGTGTTTTTATGGAAGAGGATGCAGTTACTAAGGGCTGGAGTGTTATTTGGGTTCTTTAGGATTTTATTAGCCAATATTAGAAAGTTGTACTTGACGAGATTGGGAAATTCCAACCATCCGAGCTGTTTGAGGTTAATGCAGTGATGGGTTCTGAAAGGAGAGCCCGTAGCAAATCTGGCGATGTGATTATAACAGGTAGTAAGTCTATTTAGTTCAGATTTACTTATGTTTGCTAGAAGGGGGGAGGCATATAGGAGTGTTGAGAGTAGGTGCGAGTGTGCAATAGCTTTTTTAGCTATGGGGGTAAGGAAGGTTTTGACTCTGTAGAGTGAACCAAGTTTTCTGTTGATGGTTTTAATTGTCTGGTTCACATGGAGGTCAAATTTTAAGTAATTGTCTATAGTGACACCTAGTAGTTTGGTATTGGGGTCCGGGGAAATGACTGTCCCATCATTAGCTTGTATGGTAAAGGAGTAAGGTGTAGACCTTTGGGTTGGTGGAAATATAAGCATTTTGGTTTTTTTTGGGATTTAGTAGTAGGCGACGTTTGGATAGCCAGTTTTCTATAACAGTAAAAGTAGCCTGAGTATCCATTTTTAGGTCATCTGGAGATGTGGCAGAGCAGATCAGTGTGGAGTCGTCAGCATATTGGATACAGCTGATGTTCAGTATGATAGTAGGGAGATCATTAATAAAGATAGAAAACAGTAGTGGTCCTAGTATGGAGCCTTGTGGAACTCCGATAGTGTTGGGTAATAGATTTGAGAGCTTATTCTACCAGAAGACTGCTTGTTGCCTGTCATTGAGATAGGATTTAAACCAGAGAAGGTCATTGGGATGTAGACTGAGAGTTTGCAGGGTCTTAATCATTAGTTGATGGTTCACCATGTCAAAAGCCTTGGAAAGCTCTAGGAAGAGGGCAGACGAGGTGCGGTTGTTGTTGCGGTTATTATTAATGGTGTTAGTAAAGGACAGTAGGGCAGTGGTTGTACTATGATGTGGCCGAAAGCCATGTTGGGTATTAGCCATCAGGTCATTCTGGAGTAAATGTTGCATAAGTTGTTTATGTATACATTTCTCCATGATCTTAGCAAGTGGGGAGAGTATGGCTATAGGCCTATAATTGGAGTATTCGGTAGAGGGACCTCCTTTATGTAATGGAATCACATAAGATGTTTTCCAAATGTTGGGAATTTTGGCTTCTGATATGGTCCGGTTGATTAGGATAGAGATTGAAAAGGCGATAGCATCTGCTGTCATTTGTAGATATTCAGCTGGGAGATGGTCAGCAGATAGGGTGGTGGGTTTTAGTTTTTTGATTAACTTGCATATAAAGGAGGTTGATACAGGCTGAAAGCAGAATAGGTTCTGGCTGTTGGATGTAGTGTTAATTTCATCAAGGGAACTTTGAGGTAGTTGGGTGGCTAGAGCTTGAATAGTTTCAGTAAAGAAGTGATTGAAACTATCTGCAACCTGTTCTGGGGTTTTATTTGAGTTGGCAGCTGGGTTGGGTGTTGATGTTTTACCTGGATACAGTAATTTATTGATCCCAGCCCAGAATTTTTGAGGACTGTTTTGGTTATTCATCTGTAGCCTACTGTGATAGTGTTTTTTATCCAGTAGTACAAGTCTTTTTGTTTCATTCCGTGCATGTCTATATTTATTGTAATCACGGGGATTTTTGGTAGATCGCCAGATAGTCCATAGTTTATTTTTACTGTTAATTTTTGTTCTTGTATCTTTGGAAAGCCAAGGTATGTTATTACCTTTTGTTCTTATTAGGCAGGCAGGAGCATGTAGGTCTAGGATTTCAGTAATTTTGTTATTAAAATAGGTTACAGCTTCATCTAAGGGGAGATGCTTTAGTATAGTCCAGTTGCAGGATTTAAGTTCCAGTTGAAGTTTAGCAGGATCAAGGTCTCTTTTGCTTCTGACTTTCCTAAACAAGGGTTGTTGTGGGGTAATAGCTTTTTGTTTAATTATATAGGTCAGGAGATGATCACTTAAATCATCTGGGAGGGCACCTGCAGTGTACATTAAGGGGTTACTGTTAACAAGTATCCAGTCCAGTATACTCTCTTTTTGGGAGTGTTTGCCAATTCTGGTGGGGGTGACTATTGTTTGAGAGAATTCATGGAGGTTGATATGAATGGAGGGGGATTTTGATGAACAGGAGCCCCAATCTATTTTAAAGTCCCCCAGGACTAGGGTTTCTTGGGTATACTGAGAGGATAGCCAGTGAAGGGTGTCCTCAAGTGTAGTTACATTGTTTCCTGGGGGAATGTACATACAGATAATATTAATGCTTTTACTTTTGTTCAGTTGAAATTTGGTAGCTAGTATTTCGGAATTATTGATTTGAGGTGGCTGAATAATTTCAGTAGTTACATTCAGTTCTGATTTATAGAGGACAGCTACTCCCCCCCCCTTTCCTCATAGTCCGATCTAGTCTGTGTAGATTGTAGCCAGGTGGAAGGATTTCATTATCGGTGGTAGATGGTTTCAGCCAGGTTTCAGATAGACATAATATCTCAGGGGAATATACAGCTAAGAGGGCATGAAGTTCATGTATTTTTTTGTTTATACTTCTTATATTAAGATGACAGATCAAGAGGGAGTTGGTGGGTCTACTGATTATGTTCTTGTTATAGCTGTCTCTATTAGATGGTAAGTTAGGGGTAATAGGGCCTGGATTGGGGTGAATATCTCCACAGATTATAAGGCTTAGTCTATACTCTTTAATGGTTTTCATAAGTTTATTTAAAAGTTTGTCATAAAATTTGGCTTTGGTACCAATGTGGCATGGGTTATTGCTGTGTTGAATAATAAGTGATGGTAAGTTATGTCTTATTATAGTGTCCTGGTGTAATGTATAACTGAAAAAGGCTATTTTTTCATTTGGGGACATAGTGTGTCCTACAGGGCAGTGATACCTGATAAGTTGTTGGGTTTCATACATAGTTAGGATATAGGTTACAATGAGGGTGGGTAATAGGGTATATAGCAACATTTTGGTAATATGCAAGTTTGGGTTAACTATTGTGAGAAGCAAGTACAGGGAGAGGTGATGTGAAGTTAGAGGGGGAAGGGAGGTGGGTGGGGAGGTAGTATGGGCTATTTGCTGAATGGTGGGGAGGATAAAATGGAGGGAGAAGTGATAATAGAGTTGATAGGTTGTGGTAGTAGAAGGGGTGTGGCTGAGTGCCTATAAATGTAGAGGTAGTGGGGGCGGGTGAGAATTGGGGGCAGGGAGGGGAGCGGAGCAGGGCTAATTCAATTCAAACATGTGGAGGGCTAAGGTAAGAATTATATGATAAGAAGCTAGCTCTTATTTATCTGACATATGTTCAATTTTATTTATTTTTAATGGTTAAACTGTTAAATGGGCTATAGGACAATAGTAAGGGGGAACCTAGGAGAAATAGTGTGGGCAAGAGTATAGCACTATAAGCACACTAACTGATAGGACTGTGCTTTGGAGTTAGAATTAAGGGTGGTTTAAGGCTATGGGATAAGAACTAGAGGTGCCTTTGGACCCAGAGCACACACTAATAATATTTAGATATAGGTACAAATTACAGGTCTTAACCTTAAAATAAGATAGTTCACTCCCAGGTAGGTATCCTTGGGCAGTAAGTACAGGAAATTACTCTTTTCTTGGCGAGGTCATTTGGTTTAGTTAGAGGGAGAGCCTCCTCTTTTAGTATTCGTAGGATCCAATTAAAAACAAAGAGTCACCTCTGTAAATAACTCTGAACTGTCGTGTCACTTCCGCTCTGCCTCCTCCTATTAAACCTAACTTCCCTTCCAGTTCACTAACATGTTTACCATCAATTGTCCACATTCACTTTACAGCTTTTAACATGGTCCTTCAGGAAAGTAACATTCGAGTTAAATCTCATCTGTGGGTTTTTGTATGCAATTTCATAATTATGAGTGACAGGAAATTAAGTGTGTGTGGTACACAGAACAGCAGCAGCAGGTTCTTCAACAAAGTATTTGTTTAAGGGTGTGCACACACAACAAAGTATTAGTTTAAGGGTGCGCACACTTATGCAACCAGCATATTGTACATTTTTTATTTTTTATATTTTATCCCTAACAGATTTGTTTGTTTTTCAATTGAATTGTATAGGTTATAGGCCACATTAAAGGTGGGAAAAGTTTTGAAGTGATTTATTGTGGTCTCATTTTTTATATCACAAAAACCTGGCATTTTAACAGGGGTGTGTAAACATTTTATATCCACTGTATATATGTATATATATATATATATATATAGATAGATATATATATATATAGAGAGAGAGAGAGAGATAGAGAGAGAGAGAGATAGAGAGAGAGAGAGAGAGAGAGAGAGAGAGAGAGAGAGGATTATGAGCAGGTCACCAAATCATAATCTGCTTATTATATGTCTGAGACATGTGGATGCCAAGAAATTGGTGAATATTTGCATCCATGTCAGGTACATATAATAAAGTTTAAGATTCAAAACTCAGTTATAATTATTTTTAGTGTATGGAGCTTTATCTGCTCCATATACTACTAGTTACAGAAAAAAAGGTGCAAAGCGTTTTTCCGACTTTAAAAGCCATAAAGCACTTACCGAGTGATGTCAGGAAGACAGTGTAAAAAATGTCTCATGTTTTCACTCACCTTGCCATGCCTGTCAGTTGTCCAGATTTGTAGAGAATGTCCAGATTTTTGACATATTTTTGGTGTGTTCCTCATGTTGTAATCTGTGTTTTTCTAAGAAGTCAATAAGGATTGAAGTCACTAAATAATGACATACATTTGAGTTTCAGACTTTGCATCCTTTAGAAACTGCAAGCTGACACAACTTTCTAGGTTTATAAGTCAAGGACACATTACAGCCTGAGACAGCAGGCCAAAACAAATCTGTTTTTATTGTGCTGCTGTTGTCTGCTGATCAGTACTGGCAGATTTCAATGCCTTGCAGAGGGCTCAACCTTAACAAGCTAAGCATGGGGTGTCTAACAGTTGTTAAGTTTGGGACCTGCACTATAGCACCACTTAACTATTGTATCTTTTTTGGATATTAGAGAATAGTCACTGCACTCCTGCACTACATATATATATGTTTTTCATTTAAAGAAGTGACTTTAACAGAATACTAAAGATACAAGATTTATAAATAATAATGAGACAGAGTTCAAATTTACTCTCAGTTGAGATCTTGTTTTTATCATGGCTTTGTATATTACTGTTTTCTGCTGTACAGAAATAATTTTAGAAGTAATTAACATTTTTAATTGTATGCCCTGTCAACAAAAATGTATTACAGATGGCATGCATGAAAGCAGTTTGTAATAGTTAAGCACAATGCCAGCAATCATAAGCAGGTTTTCATTCTTATGAGAGTGTTGCCCAAAAGATTTAAAGTAAGAGTCTATCAAGGTAATGTCATTTCTGTACCATGTAAGAAGTAAGAAGAGTTGTGTTTCGATTCTGTAGAGCATAAAATAATAGAGTAGATATTTAAAAAAGAATAAGGTATGCAGTGTGTAGTTATTACTAAATATGCAACTGACACTTTTCAATTAAGGAAAATACTTCACAAATACAGAAATGTTTTACTATAAGATGCAAAATATATAAACAGTAAAATTATTACCCCATATAATATACTAAATAAATTAGATTATAGGTGCTTTAAAAAGACTGAATATCAGGATATCTGTGAAAATAACTGGAACTTACACATGCAAGAATTCAAACTCGTGTTATGCAGCAAATGGCAGTATGACTTTTAGACATCCTAGCAACTGAGGAATGTTTAATTTGATTACTTTTGCACTTTCAGCACAAGAAAATGGTTTATATAACTTTTTGTTGGTATGGATCATTCCGGATCAGTAAAATAGAACAGGCTGATTGAGAGAACTCAGGAAGATAGGAAAGCTTTTCTTGTGAATTTGTATAATGAAGCATACAGTTATTTTTTGATGTTAAATAATCAACACTGTTTCAAATGTCAGATTATTACAATTTACAAAGGGTATAGATGCAGAGGTAATAGACTGTACAGACAAATAAAATGAGAATAAAATTGTTTATATTTTCATGCATCACTAAGACTTATATAAATTTTCTGTAGTCCGCTTCTAAAGCAGGGAACTATTCAGTTGTTTTATACATTGATTTATACACATTCATTTTTGCATTGAAAATGTCATCAGTGTATTATCATACATTTAAACAGTTATGTGCATTTTCTAATTTAACATGAAATAGTGAATAGCACCCGGTTGTATAAAATATGTGTGTGGGGAGGGCATTTAATATATTTATTTAGTTTTTACCTTAGACTGCACTTATTGTGCTGTATGTCATCGATTAGAAACGTATGATTTCAATTTTGGTGTTAAAGAAAATTTGAGTCCCCCCCCCCCCCGCAACAGGCCATTGTGAGTTAGAGCAAACTAAACAAGAATAAAATTTATTTGTAGTGCTGCAGCTGTGACATTAGCACTGTACAGTAAATGAAAAAAACATGTCTTCATTTACTGACTGTATTAGATCTTCAAAAATAGATACATTTATGACTTACAGCATTTGCTATACAGCATTTATTTATATTGCATGCAACTGCATTATTATTTTTCCTTTTTGTCAATTAGCTAAGTGAAACACTTAATTTTCCCTACTGAAAATTGCCTTTGAGTCTTTATAAAAAAGGTAAAAACCGAAAAGTAAATAAGCTAAGCAGGGCATATTATAGCTGTGCATATTTGCTTAAAAATTATTACTTATAGATGAAATGTATAGACGTTTCAATAATGCGCTATTTTTAAAAAGCACATATCAGAATCTATATATGTGCATTTGATGGTATTGACTTTACACACTGGTGATTAGCATAATTTCTAAATTGCAAATACATTCGAAAACAGAGAAACAGTTCTTGCAACAGGCTAACTAAATTTTCTGTTTTATTCCATTGCTGAAACGTGGAATTTCTGACATATTCAAATCAAGGATGATGAGGAGGGAATATGGGCATAACGTTTCTCATGAAACCAAGTTCCAGTCCAATGAAAGGGGTGAGTGACATTTTTTCTTACTTTAAAATGACATATTTCTTGCCGCATACTGTACTGCTGGGTATAGTTTTTTTAAATCCCTAGACTTTGTTTCTACAGCTGAATGTAGGGTTTGTGGTCAGCTTCAGAATAACTACAAAATGTAAACTGGCTGCTGTAAATAGAATGAGGTAGGACACCATATGCCTAGTTTCTAAAGCATTGGCAAATATTATGACATTCTCATTTTTAATTAATTCATTATGACATTGTCTCCTTTCTTGTATGACATTTGCTCCATGGAAAGTTAGATTAGGAGTTAGGTAGTTATCATTAGAGCAGCATTGTCAAAGGGCATGTAAGAAAAAAAAAAAATAGCAGTGGACTTTAACAATCTCAAATGACTTTTTGTCTTGGTGTACATTGCGTGTTCCAGAAATAGTTTACCATAAACCCCTTGAAGTATTTCAGGAAATGTGATGTATGTTGTGATTTTTTTTTTTTTACTTTAATTTCTTTGGAAACTACATAAAACAGTACTTGCTTGGTACTATTTAATTCATTAACAAATATTGGATTTTTTATACTGTAGCAAATGACATAATGTCAGAGTTTTTCTTTGCAGGGTGCCTGATATACACTCATGAACTAATGGACCATATTAATTAAAAGTGATTTTAGTAGAAAATTGTCATAATTGTAGAACTCATGTTTAATAATTTTTCATATAGATTTTGTTGAACAGCATGCTCTGACTTTATACATATATATATATATGTATATATATATATATATATATATATATGTATATATAAAATTAATAGTAGTATTAGTAGTACTATATCAGACATGATACAGTTAGTTAAGTGATAAAAAGTTGTGCTGTTACACTTTAACTGTTTATTCTTTGTTGGGAAAATCTTAGTTTTTTTGACCTAGAACTGAGACTCTGTTAACGTAAGGAGTAAGCATAAGGTTATTAGACTGTCAATAAATAAACATTATATATGTAGTGCAAAGAAATGGTAAGAAAATACTATGTCTATAAATCATAATTATAAATGATGAAAAATGTGAAGGAACAGGTATATATTCAGTTTAAGATCAAATATAAAAATGAGTGCAAGCATATGAATATGGTACAATAAATGAAATGCATACTGTATTGTGATTTAAGGTATGACAGATGTATTTCTGTTCTGTTGATATAAAAGAGTATAAATTGAACTGGTGACTAGCAATATCACATCCCAGAAGTATCTGATTTTGTGTCTGCTTTTTGTGTTCATTTGGCCGGGTTCTGTGACCCCATCACATTATTTAATATAAGTTTGTTTTGACAGTTGTTGCTACTGCTTTTGGAGGAAATGATAAGTTCTGTGAAAATGGAAGATACATTCAGTATGGTTTAGATCAAACATTAATCTGTGTCTTGTACAAACATTCCAATCTCATCTGATTGTCATCTGCTTTCATATGCCTGTGAGTGCTGATTGCAGTGTTTGTTAGCTGAGTAACATAAAACCATTTCAGTGAACTGTGTAATCACGGTATATTGCAATATGTTAATGTTTTTAACAGTGTTTCAAGAGTAATTCATATTTGCTTTTATTACTGTAAACATTTTGTTCCTGGATTTAGGTTATGAGCCTTTTCACCAGTACCATATGTGCTGCAAAGGGTAATTTCAGTAGAATTAAAAAAAAAAAATGCAAAGAAACTGCAGCAGCTTATGGTTATGAAAACATCAGAAAATCTTAATTTTAGTAGCACGGTACACTTACACGCGCTGCAAACCAAGTGTGCAGATCTCAGCCGCAGCACTTTGCAACTGCTAGATGCTTGAAAAGCTCATGAAGATATGAAACAAGCAGTGAGATATAGAATCTTGGATAAAACAAATAAGTTAATGCCTGTTCAGCATGGTATATGTCATGACCTCTTTGGTCCACGAAATAAGTTAATGCCTGTTCAGCATGGTATATGTCATGACCTCTTTGGTCCACGAAATAAGTTAATGCCTGTTCAGCATGGTATATGCCATGACCTCTTTGGTCCACCATATAAGTTAATGCCTGTACACCAAGGTATAAGTTATGACCTCTCGGTGCAACAAGCGAGATGATATCTGTACACCATGGAATATGTCATGACCTCTGTTGTGCAACAATTAAGTTATATTTGTACACCATGGTATAACTTCTGACCTCTTTGGTGCAACAACTGAGTTCATGTCTATGTACCATGGTATATATGTCTTGAGAATTTTTGCCCTGCTTTTCTGCTCATTGTTTTATTTTTTTCGGAGTGTTCTTGTTACAGGCCAAAATGTAACAGATGATGTTCTAAACCAGTATACTGAGACACTATTCCTATAAGTCTGGAAGCAAAAAGTGGAAATAGTTTTTAGTATGTAGAGATCAACACATTTAGAGCAGTAATACACTGGGAATCAGTAAAGAAATGTGCAATAAATATATATATATAATAAGGCTTGGATTTTGTATGTATTAGTTATATCATTGATAAAGGGCGGCCACGGTGGTGCAGTGGTTAGTGTTGCCGCCTCACAGCAAGAGGTTCTCTGGTTCGATCCTCGGCTGGGGTGCCTTCTGTGTGGAGTCTGCATGTCCTCCCTGTGGTCACGTGGATTTCCTGTGGGTGCTCCAGTTTCCTCCCACATCCCAAAGACATGCTGTAGGTGGATTGGACACTCTAAATTGGCCCTAGGTGTGTGTGTGTGCATGCATGTGTGTCTTCTGTGGAAGGTTGGACACCGGGCTGGCATCTCAACACTGTAAAACTCCACTGACAATCATGAGTGGACAGGTGATCTGCTGTGGCGACCCCTAACCAGGAAAAAGCCAGAAGAAGTTATATCATTGATAAAGTTTTATAATTTCTCAAAATATTAGATTCCATTTACATTAGCCTATAAACAAAATTATTTTTATTTTATTAATCATCACTTTTGGCTACTGCATTACAGAAATATAAGTAAAATTGCCACCTCGTTAAAAATGCTCAGTTTGAGATTGCACTACCTAGTTACCCCAAAAAGCATAAAGAGACCCTTGTACTAATTGATCTGCATTTGCCAATTATGTTTGATAATACATCTCCATCTTTTTGCATATATTACTGAATAGTAATAGAATCTTTATTATCCAGGAATAACCATTCCTTGCATTAGCCTTCTAAATTATAGCACATTAGCATACAGTGAAGTATTTCAGGATACATTGCACAACTTATAAATACCTTCTCATAGAAGTATGACTTTTTAATAGTAAAAGCATTCTCAGTGAGTTGTGTCATCATGAATATAGGTGACAGCTTGCATCATTTAATGCATTCTGAATAGTTCGACAACTTTTATTTTGAGTGCTCATATTATTTAATGCATTCTGAATATTCTTACTAATTTTATTGAGTCCTTTTCAGTAAAGTATGAATATTTAGATTTTATTTTTGGACAGTTCATACCTGTCAGTTTCTGTTTTCTATTCGTATTCTGTAAAATTTGTTGGCGTTAAGCCTATGTCATGGCTGTACATGATAATTGAAGCAGCAGACTTGCTCACTTAACAAAATAAATTAAAAAAATTGAGTAAGAGAGCTGTCAGATATTACCATAATTAATGTGTACAATGTATGCTGCAACACAGTTAGGACAATAACACACTGTAGCAATGTTGTATAAATTTGTATGCTGGTGTTGCATTATGCATAAGCAGTTTAGCTATTTGCTTTGTAGTAAATAGTACTACTCTGTCATATGTTTCCCACTATGGAAATAGTCATCCAGCTATGATTTCACAGTTCTGACGATGTCTTGATATATGTTTCTACTTTATCTTTAGTGTCATTGCTGCACTTAGTAATAGAATATTATGATTGTCTTAGATTGCCATTTTTACTTGTATGAAATAACATGATTCATTCCTAATTTAACATTTTCAAAGATGGGATCAGATGAGTCAGAAAAGCTTTTCTTTTTTTTTTAAAAATGGCATAGTGATAACAGAATTCAAAGGAAGCAATAAATTCAGCTCTGTAGCACAGAAGGATGAATCTATGAATATGGACCAGGTGACTAGAGTTCATTTAGCCTTTTTGGCACAAGAAAAACCAGACGGGCATGAATGAGAGTGAACAAACTGACTCTGGCTTATCTATCCTGTGGAGGAGGGAATGAAATGGGGGTTCAGATTTTCTGATTGCTGCCCAAACAATGAGAGGGCTGCAAGACATAGAACGTAACCTTGAAAAGAGAATAGGGCTTGGTATACAGCCCAGGTGGTAACCCACAAACACATACGCTGGGAGATGGCACAACATGACCTTCTGTGATGATGTGGTCTCTTACATTGGCCAACAATGGGTATAATTATGACCATTAACAGAAAAACCCACATGGGTACCCAAATGATGGCATCTGCAATTAACTATTGCCTCACAGGGAATAAATGGACTAGGAATAGCTCTCACTGTGATGAATCAGTGGGTCAACAGATCACAAAGAAAAATAATAGCTGGCAAGGCAGAAGGTTATCCCCTCACTAAAAAGAAGAGAAGAGGACTTGAGCTTTGATAATGTATCTATTTTCTGTACAAAGAGTCAGTTAATTTACATCTAGGAACGTTGAAGTACATACTGTTTAGCATTAGTTTTCAGTTTGTTTCTATACCTTTTCAAATTGCTATTGTACCGACATGAAAAGGTACCAGAATGTTGGATTGAAATCTTATGTAACAGCAACTAAAACTCAAACAAACACAATGTATCCCTTATTGCTTGAAATATGCAGTCCCAGCATTGGCTGTGTGGCAATAAGGAAGGGTCCATAACTGTACCATAGGTAACCCAGATTCAATTAGGGGATTTTGGTGATAGAAGATGCAGCTGTAGTAGTGGGGAGGGGATGGCAATGGGTGGCTACAATTAGCTCACTCTTTCTGCAGGGGAGACTTGGAATAAGGCCGTGCTAATACAAGGCAGCTGCTGGAGCACAGCACAGCAGTCTGCCATCAAGACAAGTGTGCCTTTCTTACTATGTATTGCATTGGGACTAGGCAAAGTGTGTTGAAACAATCTTGCATCACAAGTGTTGTATGCTTTCCTCTGACATTGTGAGTGCTGATGAAAGAGAAATGGATTGAGGAAATGATGCACCAATGATGATAGCACTATGATGCACCATGCAGTTGCTTAAACTGGGGGATAGCTACATCCCTTTTACTAGGCTGTCTCTTCCTCTGGCAGCCCTGCTTTAGAAGGACTGAGACAGGTTTTTATTACAATGGGACATTATGGAGTGCTGTAGGTAGGTTAATGGAAAGTATGCTACTGGGGACCAAAAACCTGTTCATTAGTAATGGATACTCAGACCAAAATATTGAGAGGGGTAGGCCTTCTCTTCCAGTCAGAAAAACTGCAGTGTAGACATTATTTCTCTTAGGGATCTACTGATATTAACTAAGTATGGCCAACTGATATTTAATTGTATCTTCTACCAGTCAAGGTAAAGATTTTAGTAATACAGACAATTCTGCTGAGTAGGCCAACATGTTAGAAAACTGTAAACTGCAGAGCTTAAACTGTTACATAACACACTTAAAATCATCACTATATGATATCTAGAGATGATACGTATACATATATGTATGTATTCATGCATTCTCAGATGCCGCCTTTATCTTCTTTGAGGTCACGGGGAGCACCAATATATTCCAAAAAGCAGTGGGCATAAATCATAGACAAGGTTCTGCATAGCTTGCTTGTATATTGCAGGGTAAAAGACACACATACACACAAACACACACACACACACACACACACACACACACACACACACACACACACACACACACACACACACACACACACACAAAATATCACACCTACAAACAGATTTACAGGACTGTGTTTGGGATGCGGGAAGAAATGTGAGTGCTTCAGAAAAAAAACACAGACACAGGAAGGACATGCAGGCTTCACACAGAAGACACACCAACGAGAAATGAATTGAACACCAAGAACTCTGAAGCATCAATTCTGACTATTGAACCACTGTATCACCTCTGCAATATGTCCAATTTAAATGATAGGACACAATAGAACAGTACAGAACATATATTAAGGGAGCACATGGAACATGGCGTATTGTGGCATAAGTAAATTATACACTAATAAAACAACAAAATGAAAGGAAATATTTAGCAGTACTGTGTAGCAGGCAATATTTTCAAGCACCCATGTTCATATATGTGATAACCACATAACACGCACAGTAAGTTGTCAAATAAGTTTGAAGAATGAATGAAACAGAGCGGTAGATAAAATAGATGTGTAATACGCACAGGGTCAAAAAACAGATTATACTGATGTTTTTAAAAATGCAAAACACTAAAAAATAAAAACACTAACTCATCAATCCAACTGAAAATTTACACATACTCATCAATACTGAACTTATGTAGCCAATACCTAGACTATTTCTAAAAAGTTTCTTGATTTAGATAGCAATTTTCCCCTTGTTCTTATACCACTTGACTCACCCACTGGATTCTGCATCTACAGGAAACTGATCCAGTCTTTCCTTATTTTGAAGGATGTAAACTGTCTGCATGGGGACTTACCAGCCACTACATGGAAAAGTTTTCCAGATCCATCCATGGGCAGGGAGAGACCTACAGCCCATTTTTTCACTGACATGAGCTTAGTGACATCACTCTCATCAGGTTAAGACTGAGCTCATCCTGTGCTAAGGCAACTGTGCTGTGAACCATTTGTTTCAGGAGACCAGCTCACTTACCCTATCTTTATCTGAGGTGAGGGCGATGTTTTAGGGATGGACCAGTCAGTAGGTTGAGCAAACCTCCTACCTAACTCCTATGTGTGCCTAAAGAAGACATGTATGCAATGTAATCTACTAAACAGGCAATTCATATGAATTAGAGCACAGTTTTCCACTTGACTGTTGCTGTGGGTGATACCCCTTGACTTCTTCAGATGTATGTCAACATTACTAAGGACTGATGGTGCCTATACCCCCCCACCCCTGGTTGGGTGAACACCAATGACCACCAAGATTTCCATGCTTTGGTTGTTTAGGCCTTATATTTTATCCCACTATGCCAGAGGCCAAGCTTCTTAGATGACACTTTTTGCCTTAACTATAACAGGTACCTCCTAGACTTTACAGGAGCATCAAAGAGAATACTATAAGGTCTGTTTTTTTTCTTTATTTTACTTTACTTGTTGCCTGGGTTAGTTCCACTAGGTGTATATCCTATATTTAGAGACTCAGAGCTGTATTCATATTGATGACGGGAAGTGTGGCTAGGGCACAACTGAAATTCTTCTACTTTTCCTGAAGGTAGTGCTAAATAGGTGCTTTGTGACAGTAGAATTGATGGGAAACACCCAAGATGGTGGAAGGAAAGTGTTTGAGTGAGCAGAGTGTAGCAGTAGTAGTAGACGAAATAGAAATGAAGGTAGAAGGGGTCATTGAATTGCAGTAACATGATGATATCATGGGTTCAAAGCTGCAGAATGGACAGTTTGATGATCAGCAGCATTTACAAATGATCAATCTTAGAAGGAAATTAATTATTCTGCTAAAAGCGAAGGGACAGTAAGTTCCCTTTAATGAGTGATCACTTACAGTTGATGTGAGACCTATAAATAGTATCATCATCAAAGAATCTGGATGTCATAGAACCACACAGAAAGTTATTATCTCCTGAAAGCTGTAGGAAAAGAGAAAGAGTCCAGAATGGAGATGCACAGAGATTGTTTAATGGCAAAAGACTCAAGTGTTATGCAGCCAATCTCATGGTAGGATACAAAAACCTGCTAGTTTTTCCAGAAGAGCAATGGTCTGTATTTTAAGCAGAACCAGAAATAAAGACGGACAGATATGTTACGAGGTGCTGTATTATTAAGTCAATGGGATTTAAGTGAAAACAATTTTTATTCATTAATATATAGCGGGGCAAAAACATTCCTGGATGTAACTTTTGAAACAATTGATTAGACAGTGGATTTTGTGACAAAGATTTAGACAGTAAGCTGGCAGTGTTAGTGTTTAGAACTGCTATATTTTCAATTTTGTTCTTCATATTACAATACCATGTGTGTCTACACCTCAAACAACATGCACACATACTTTTCCTTATGTTACAGCAGCCATGCTGAACCAAGTAATATCTCACCTGGACTTTAGTGTGCAACAGTCTTCTTTCCTTCGAAACCCTGAAGTCATATTGTGTTTCTGAGATTGTTGGGATATCTAGTCTCAGTCTGAGTTAGCGATCATCAGGTGGTCTCATCTCCTTTCACCAAATGATATGGACTATACTATAGTGTACCTTTAAAATGCCCTCAAATCTACTTCAAAAGACGACTTACCAGTCTGCTTATAATACAATAAAAGTGTTAGAGAACTCCCACCATTTTAGATCACACTCTGTGTAGAATTATACATGAAACTATTGCATTATGAGCACTGCTTGTATTCATGCTGGATTCTTTGTTATTTTCCAGTTTTTATTGTACAACATTGCATTGTGTGGTTCTTTGTATACGTGTGCCCAGTTGTAGCAAGTTATCTATGTGATATAATTCTAGCTGGGCTTTGTGGCACTCATGTCTGTACTTGTATCATCTTTTCAGAATATTGAACTGATAACACTGAGACTGTTTACCCTTTATCTTTTCTTTGTACTGTCACATTGTTCTAAAAACGTTCAAACTGGTTGTACTTTTTCTGCTATGATATATTTCTGCAGTACACCCAAACCGTCATGATATTTATTTAATTTTATTTTAATTGTTAAATGGGTAGGTACACTGGTCAACAGACCTTTATCGGCTATGACCGGACCCATGTAGACAAAGACAGGACAAAATATTACAGGAAATCAACAGTTATATGGAACATGTAGATACAATGAAAACATGATTTCAGCCATACGTAATTAACATAACAGTAATTAGGTATATTTACTAAAAAGATACTGAAGCAGTAAGCAAACAGCATTGCTATATGTTTCATTATCAGGTAAATATTTAAGCTAATATTACTATATCCTATATTTCCGCATTATACCCAAACATCCTTCTGAGTAGTAGTACTCAGTAGGTAGATACGTGGACACCTGTCTAGCTAAGCTCATCAAATGTAGAGTAATGGTCTGTTGTTGCTTAGAAGAAATAATTTGCAATGTCACCAAATCTCTTAGATCTCTTTATCCTAAACACGCATGCTACCTGGTTGTTGCACTTGTGAGAGTGAATGATCTTCACTACTTTAGCTTGAAAGATAAAGAAAGGCAAGGCTTAACTCTTTTTGTATGCTTCTGAGGATGGAAATCAAATACGCTTGAGTAGTGTTGTGCCATCACCATATGTGATGCAACAATATAAGCACAGAATAATTGACTTCAATAAATAATAATAATAATAATAATAATACCTATTTCTTAAAAAGGTAGGCCCACTGAACACCCAGGTGCATTTTCAGGGGCACACTGGGAGCAATGTCTGTTAAGTGACTTGCTCAAAGTCACACAGTAGGCAAAAAAGGACTGAGGACATCAAACCCTATACCATCAGAACTCCAGTTTTTAGCCTTAAGCTCTGCACCAGCTGTCAGAAAAGTACAATTGGAATCATTCTAATGGAGCCAATGTGTGTTATCTTAGAGGAAGATGATAAATGGGTTCATAAATAACTACTAGTCTAGCTGCCCTTGTGAGCCATTTTCAGTGTAGTCAGTTTCCCGTTCAAAGATGATAATCAAACTTTATACCTTGTGTCTCTGAAGTAAACAGCTTAACCCTTATGCCAATCCTTCAACCCTAGTGTTGCAAGTTTTACTAGAGGTGGCCTGTACCTCTCCCCACAAGGCTTTCATATTTTGGCCAAAATATTCTCTAATCTAAGTGCCCTTTTTAGGGAGAGGCAGTTTCCTAAGTCTACACACCAAATTCCAGTCAAGTCAATGTGAATGTGGCAATGATCAATGGTAGATGCCTTAAACAACAAGAATATGTCCACCCTAGAGGCCTTCATCACCCATGAATACATCCACATTGGATAGCTACAAAAGCACATCCAAGGACAACACTACCTCATTTCCTGGGATTAATGATTACCACTCATTTAGGTGCTTCAATGATGATAGCTGACTACTGATGGGCATGTCTACATTTATTTATACCCCATCACTTTAAAAATAATTAAGCAATTTCATGTCCCAGAACTCTTGTACATCTTGTTAATTATAGGCAAATTGAACTATCCCAACATTGCTGATATTAAACACCTTCCATGAAATCCACAGCTTAGGATGTCTACCTTACCAAGCAATTCCTAGCTATTGAATGTAACACGGTTATTCTGAGAGATTTTGATTACCAAACAATAAATTGGCTATCATATAGTGCAGTTAACAAATATATATAATGGTTTCATGACATCGTCAAGACAAACTCTCATGAATAGATAGCACCTTCCCCTACTTTAGACTTAATGGCTCAACTCTACTTGATTTGGTTCTTAAATATATATCTATATATATCTATATTTATATATCTATAGATATATATATAGATATAGCTGTAGACACACACACACACACACACACACACACACACACACACACACACACACACACACACACACACACGTGCATGGATCTATTTCAAGTTTCAAAACTTTGAACTTCAAATGTCCGAGACCATAACATCGAAGTTTTGAAACTTTGAAAACCTAAGAAAAAAATAAAAAGAAAAAAGTTTTTTTTTTACATTTTTGCAGGGGTCAACCCCCCTACACCCCCACACTCCCTGATAATTAAATATACCAACTCCAAGATGACAATATAGTGAGGAAAATGGTAAATATCCCATTCCGCACTGTACGACAATCACCATTCAAAATGTTCAAAGTTTCAAAACTTCAGTGTTATGGTTTCGGCTTTTTGAAGTTCAAAGTTTTGAAACTTTGAGCTTCTGAAGGGAATCCATATATATATATACATACATAGATACAAACATACACACACACACACATCCCATCACAGGACAAGACAAACGACCTTGCCATAATATTCTCATTAGAATTCAATCTGAGGCACTCTAAGATCCTGGAGACTTCAGGCACTTCTCCCAGGCTAACGTCCTCCAACTATGGATGAGGTAAGCTATTTTAAGTGCCTTTCATCCCAAGAGAACCCTGTAACTAGATCGGCCACTTATACCATTGACTTCTATTCCCAGAGGAATTCCCACATTAAAGCATACATCTTCAGCCATCATAAATGCAATGCTAAGTGTAAAAACAGCACCTTATTTGGTAGGTGTGGAGGTACTCTTGTTTTCCAAACCTAAAGTATAAACTTCCCCCCACACACACTATAAGTGAACACAAAAGGGTAAATAACGAACTAAAGTAATGGACCAAAACCTGTGAGGCAATATAAAAAAAAAATTGATAAATCATCCATGGACAAACACATAATATTCTTTAACTAGTTCAGGATTATTAAAAATAATATTTAGTACTGCAGTGAGCACATAGTTTTTTCTCTCCCACACTACAGATTGATATGTTCATATGTGTATACTAAGCTAATGACCACAAGGGCCCTTACAAGCTTAACCAAGCTTCCCAAGTTTACCCAGCAAGTAAAAGTAAACTATTCTTAACAAGGATTCAAACCATGCAGCACCTGTGTTGTTACTCAGAATATACATTAATATGTTAAGCCATTAAAGAAGTTCAATGGTGAAAATCAAACCAGGTACCTTGTGCCTGTCAGGGAACCACCTCAACAATTATACCAACCCCAACCAAACAAAATGATTTTGTAGGTTTTGAACCCATAGTCACTCAGCTTCACTGTACACTGCTACATTGCTTAATCAGTTAAGTTAATGGACAATACTACCCATGTAACTTTTATAGGGTCGATATTATTTCTTCAACATCTTAGGTTGTTGAATGCTTAATGATCGACAGTTAAGCGTCGAAGTTTCAAAATCGCGAACAGCCATATAAGCAAATTGTTTCCTCAGGAAATAATTTGCTAGGCCATCCGGAAATAAAATTAACTTTTCAATCTAAATATAGTGAGTGGGGCTTTGCCACCCATACCCCTGACGTGGGTGGCTGTGCCTCCTACTCCCCCCCCCAACTAAATATACCAACTCCAGGATCACTCCACATTGGAGAAAGGGCAAATTTACAATAACGGCCAAGCAAATTCTTTCCCGAGCAAAGAATTTGCTTATATGGCCGTTCACGATTTTGAAACATCAATGCTTAGGTGTCGAACATTGAGCATTCAACAACCTAAGCTGTCAAAGAAATAATATAGACCCCTTTTATCACTGAGATAAAAACACTAATCATTATGCCAACCCCAGAAGCCCCCTGTAATTACCTTTGAACAAGTCCTTAATTCCTCTCCAGAATTAAGAACACAGTCTAATTAACAAGTTGTTTCCTTGTTTGTATGAAACACTGTCTCAGCATCGCCCTCACAAATCCGTTTGTTCAGTATTATCCTCTTTATTGGGAATGTACCGAAGGCCTGGAAAAAAGCTAATGCACTATCACTTCACAAGGGCAGCTCTGTCACTGACCCTGAGAACTTCTGAACAACTAATGTTATCATATCATTTGTAAAATATAAGAATTAGCAGTCATGGAATTCATAATTCAGAATATTGATAGCTTAAAAAATGTTGTTTTGTGAAAAGCTGATCCTGTCTACTTGCTTAGTTAGCCTTTTAGATTTCTTTGAAATGGTAAGAAATGTACTGGATGAACACAGATCTGTGTTCACTGCTTACCTATACGTGTCAAAGAGTTTTATATTCCATACTTTGACACTTACTCTAGCAATACAGAAACTGACCAAGTTGAATACAGGCTACTTCATAACGTCTTGAAAATCTAATTGGCTTACAGGGAGAATCTGCTTATTCGAAGATGGTGGCTCACTTTACTCTATAAAGCTCATCACCACATGTTAAAATAAAATCAGTGCTGGGACCATTAACTAATTCACTGATGTCAAAGCTGACACGAATGGCCTCTGAGTGACTAAGTTTACTGATGACTGCAACTTTGGGTATGTCATCATCTCACTGGAAGAAAGCCACAGCCTCCCTAGCCCTCACAAACCAATAGTAATAGAGTCATGAACTAAAGATAAATGTAAAAAAAATGTAGTATTGTACTGATTGGTAAACAAGAGTACCTCCACACCTACCAAATAAAAGACAGCCTTCTCATAATAGATGCTGTCATTAGAGATCTGAGCACATTTGTGAACAGTGAAATCCCCATTGACCACCATGCACTGACTGCCGTTAGGAAATATTTTTACTTGTTCCAGCTAATTACTAAGTGCATAATATCCAGGACAAAGCAAATCATTGCTTACTATATAATTTTCTCATCAGGCCCTTGGAAAATAATGGCCACTTTGGTATGCAGCAAACCGGACATATTACCCATATTATCCATTGTCTCTTATGGACATCTGTGTGGCAACCTCTGACTGGCCTAGAAGGCAGCAAAATGGCTGCACCACAAATACCTGCTTTAGGTGCCTACATCTACACTCTGATATAAACAGAACTTATTACCAGAATCAGTCTGTATCCTAGAGAATGCTCTACCCATGGAGTAAAGCTTCCTCTCCATCTCACAAATGTAGCTCCTTAACTCACTTCAAAATGAACCTTGATGAGTGTATGGAGATCTGTAAATTCACCTTTTGTCTGCTGATATCTTTTATAGATAGATGGAGCAAGTGCTGGGAATTGCATTGACTAGACACCAAATGTTCTACTGGACTGTTTGCCTAATGTCGGTCCATGAACCTAATATTTGGGAGCCTGTGGATAATTGGACTCAGAATGCATAGACTCCATATGTAAATATAATCCTAAACAAACCTATTAGTAAGAAACTCACTCCTTCTATTCAGACTTTATAGATCCACAGGAAATAGAAAATGAAACATTTTCCTTGTTCCATTCCTTTTTGCATGGGTTTATAAACTTGAATAGAGTGACTGTGTAACTCATTTATTAGAGCAGAAAGTGAAAGTACCTGTGACACACCAGTCTGTTAGTGAACTATGTAAAGGTTAAATAAATAAATTAGAAAGGCATGGAGTGAATCCTAGCATGGTAACATGCAAAAACTAAGCCCTAGGCTACATATAGTTGTAATAAGCAGGTGTTGCTAAGATTAAAGAATACCATTATAAAATATTTGGATGAAGATACCACAAATTGAGTAGAGTACCATATGTTCCTGAAGAAATTCTGTGAGCTATAATGATGGCCCTTAGAGCAGTTATACTGCGATGAAGGTTGTAATATTACAGAGTGTTTTCCTTATTCCAAGGTGCGGTGATTTGGGAGCTGGTATATGTAAAAAGCAGGGTTGTCAGAGTCATGAGTTTGTGGCTAAAAAAGCTATCCAAGCCAGACTTATCACAAGATATTTTTTAGCTATGTTTGTAATTTCAAAAGCACAATGCAGCAGTGCACTTAACTGGTAGTGAACAATGTTACCTACACTGAGGCTGAAGATACAGTGAACTACCTGGCTGATAAATTTAGTTCTAACTTTACCTTCGCTCCCCTCCGTCTATCCCTCAAGATATACATGAAACTGGTCTCCAGTTATCACACAAGACCAAGTCCGAAAAGTGCTCTCAACAGCTAAAAATATCATATCAGTGGGTCCTGACAATATCCATGGATGCAGCTTGAGTAGCACAAAGCATGATTTAGCCACACCCCTAACAACACTGTTCAGTCTCAGCTTCCATACAGGTTTTGTTCCAAGTGAATGGACAACAGCTATGGTCATTCCCCTGCATAAGGGAGGACCTTCAACAGACCCAAATTACCGACCCATAAGTCTGCCCAGCGTCATATGCAAAGCCATGGAATGACTCATTGTGGAACTAATGAATCGGGAACCTCCAAATACTTGACCCCATCTCAGTCTGGATTCATCAAGGGCAGGTCATACTTATTCAGTCTTGTAGTATTTTTTTGAAAATGCCACCAAGGCAATGGATGAAGGGAAATGGTACATATGGCATGCCTCAACCTGGCCAAAGCTTTTGGCACAGTTCCCCACTCAGGCATAGTAGAAAAGCTAAATAAACTGGAAATAAACCACTGTGTCACCCACTGGATTGACAACTGGCTCAATGATAAGACACAGGAAATCAAAATAGGGGAAGTTACTGTCACAGTGATTCTAGCCTCCAGTAGATTCCCCCAGGATTCTGTGTTTTGACCTCTACTGTTTGGCATCTACTTTTTTTGAAGTAAAAGCCAATACCAAAGGGCTCTGGCTGAATACGTCTGCAGATGACTGCAAGCTAGGAGCAGCCATTGAATCCCAAAATGACTTAGCCAACCTTCAGAAAGTTTTATCGCAAACAAATAACTGGTGCCAAAATCATGGACTGAAACTAAATGCCAGAAAAATGCATTATTCCCATTTCCCACTTCCTTTCCCAAGAAACTATCTTGCTAGGTGATGTCAATATCAACTGGAACTCCATCCACTCCCCTACACCAACTAAACACATTAACCTTTACAACTTCACCCAGTTCATACAAACACCCACCCATTTTGTTAAAGCTGCAAATAAGGAGTCCATAATAGACTGGATCCTTACAAAATACCCCAATACAGCTCATCAGTGTGGTGTATTATCCAACTCTGTAAGTGACCATAATCCCACTTTTATTCTTAGACATAAACTTAAAACTAATAACTCTCCATCCCTACTTCAAATCTGTACCCATAAAAATGTTCCCACTAATCACTTTTTAGATGCCTTAACATCCTGTAACTGGTCCCCCCTTAAATTCCTCCCACTCGACAAAGCAGTTGAATACTTTAACTTCCATGTTCATAAATATCCTGGACTGTCTAGCCCCACTAAGAAAAATTACAACTCGTAGTAACCCAGCTCCCTGGCTACAGAAAACCACAAGATCCTTACTCAAGGAAAGGGATAACGCTTGGAAGATCTGGCACCGACTGAAAACATCCATAACTATTCAAGCCTTTCTTGAACTTCACAATAAAGCAAAAAAAAAAAAAAAAAACAAATTAGGACTGATAAACAAAATCATTACATTTCCCTGCAAAGGAAACATAGTAGTAACCCACAAAAATTCTGGGCAGCAATTAACAATATTCTCCAACCCGGCAAAACTACTACCCACTCACCCAATATAACAGGAACAAACTCAGATATAGCTTCCAGCTTCAATAGCTATTTTACATCCTTTATTCTTAAACTTATAAACAATACAAATCCCACCCATTCACACAATCTCCTAAGGTCCAAAAAAAGTTATTCCTTTTTCATTCTTACCAGTACCTACATTAGCTATCCAAAAATTATTATCTAACCTCAAACCCACCACTCTCACTGCTGACAATCTCCCTACAAAGTATATCCAACTTGCATCCAAGGCCATAGCTTACCCTGTCTCCTTACTGATAAATAGATCCTTCACTGGAAAAAGCATTCCAATCTATGGAAAACCTCTTTCATCATTCCCCTTCATAAGGGTGGTCCCTGTACTGACCTTTCTAACTATTGTCCCATCACAATCCTATCACCCCTATCTAAGATTCTTGAAAATTTTATTCATTGCCAACTCCTTACCCACCTTCTCTCCAATAACCTACTATCCAAAACTCAACATGAATTTCGTCCATCCCATAGCACCACCACTGCCCTACTTAATTTCACCGACACCATAAATACATACAGAAACCAAGGCAAGCTAGTCTCTGCTGTTTTTTCTAGACTTATCCAAAGCATTTGATACAATTTCCCACAATAAACTCTTATCTTGCCTCTCTGAACTCAACATGGACACCGCCATCTTGCCATGGTCTAAGAGTTACCTTGACAACCATCTTCAGTCTGTTAAATGGCTCAGCTCTCCCAGTCACAGTAGGTGTGTCTCAGAGTTCTATTCTTGGCCCCCTTCTTTTTAACATTTTTACAAACCAACTTCATTTAGCCACCACAAATGCTGAAATAGTTCAATATGCTGACGACACAACCCTAATCTGCTCTGCACCCAACATCCAGCTCCTACAGGAAAAAACCCAGACATCCTTCATAGATATTGAAAACTGGTTAAATAAATCTCAACTGATTTTGAATCCAAAAAAACCCAACTTATACTATTCCACCCAATAAAGATTAATGACCTACCCACCTTCTCTGTATTGTCAGCCAGTAAGACCCTCATCATCCCAGTCCCTGTTACAAAATTACTAGGAATTACAATTGACCAACAACTAAAATTCAGTAAATATTTATACCAAACTATCTCCAAACTCCACAAAAAATTAGGGACCCTATATCATTGCAAAAAGTACCTTACTTCCGAATTATAAATTGGTAGAGCCAGATCACATCTCTTATCAACATTACTTTATGCATCACCAGTACTAACAAATCTAAACAAATCTGACCTTAATAAACTTTCCACATGTTACAACAAAATTGCCAGATTTGCAACCAACACCAAATCGCGTTCCCACCACTGCAAGTCCTTGCTTACTTTACACTGGCTTGAATTCTCCAATCTTTTAAGATACCATCAACCTAGTCTGGCACACCAAATTCTCTACTACCCAGAGAAAACCCCTGCCCTATCTGGACTACTATACTTCCATAACTCAAAATGTAATTACGTTCCAACAGCAAAGCCCTGATTGAAACAATTTCATGTAAATACAGATCTGGTGAATCTCTCTTCCCCAGTGAAATTGTTAAAACCTGGAATAGCCTTCCTCCTGACATCAGGCTACAAACCTGCACTCCCACTTTTAAACAACACCTTAAATCATACCTTCTCACCAACCAGCTATGTTACTGCTATAGCCCAGCTTGAACTCGTATTACATTACAAGAGTATCATTTCCTTATTCTTATTGTTAATAATAAGTCTAATTTCTGTACTCAACTCATGCTCTTTTCCTTATGCTCCTATCGAATACTAATGTGCTAAGGTCACATACTTTTAATCACTAGCAGCTGGCTGTTTTTTTATCTAATATTTGTTCTGTCCCTAACATATTCAATAAGTCCTGTGCAACTATCTTCCTACGTTCACTTGTTTAATCATCTTAATTTTTTTTAATCATCTTACTCTGTACTTGTAAATCTTTTTGGCAACTGTTAATTCATTTTAACTTTTGTAACCATGACTGTTATTATTTATTAATTACTGTTGATTTTCTATTATGTGGAGCTTTTCTCCCCAGGCCTCAACGGAAAATGGACACTAGTGTTCAGTCAGATTATCCTGGGGAACAAATGTAAAATGAATAATTATTGTACCCTTTGTGAAGTCATATATCCCAAGGAACTACCACATTAACAGTACACCCCTATGAGTTGGTCTAGTTGTTCAGGATTTGGGAATTTATGTGGACAGTGACTTAACTTTTGATCAACATGTGTCCATTGTTTTAAGAAAGTCCTTCTATACTGCACAGCATATAATCAAAGGGATTTTTGTCTAGATCTAGGAATATCATTGTACCCCTTTACTTAGCCATGATTAGGCCAGTCATTGAATATAATGCCCCCGTTAGCATGTATCTGTCCAGGCACATACAATAACTGGAACACCCATAGACATACCCTACAAAAAGGATAAAAGACCTAAATAACATGTCCGACTTAATGTCTTCTCGCTATACTCAGTCTCCTACAGAGTGCTATGAGGTGACCTGTGTCTGGCATACAAAGCATTCTCTGACCCAGTGCTGATGGATTTACTGCACATAAACAAGTAAACTGGCATGAAAAATACTTGGTCTAGTGATTGAAACTTTTTTCTGCAACATAAACAGAATGGTTTGGAGGGACAGCTATATCTCACAGAGGATACTGCTGCTTTGGAAAAGACCCCCTTCTACATAAAACTAAGTTTATCCTTTTCCATATTCAAATGCAATGTGAATCTTTGGATGAGACTCAGAAAATCTACCCAGGACTGCCTCCTGCACTACTAATGAACAGAGGCAGTTCCTAAATGCTTTATCCCATGCATGGGTCCCCTCAAATTATCTGTGGTATGATCCCAGTTATTCTCATTAGGGGTAATATGTAATTATCGATCATGGGATGGGTAAGGCCAGTCTCTAACCAAATGGGGTAGATTATTCCAAGCACAAAAAGGGAAATTCTCCAAAGTACAAGCAAAAACTAAAGGTCTGTGGCTGACAAAGTTTGCTGATGCCTGCAACCTGGGAGCGGTCATCGACTCTCCAAATGATGTCAGCATCCTACAAGAGGGTCTTACACAAACAAATAACTGGTGCCAAAGTCATGGCCTTAAACTCAATGAAAAAAAATGCATTATCATCCCTTTCAGTAAGAGCAATGTTCCTGCTAACTACCACATCATAGCAACACTCTGAGTATGCATTTAGTGGTGACAGACCTAAACGCACAGATTGACAGCAACCTTACCTTTGATCACTGTGTCTCCACAGTGGTAAAAAGGGCATTCTCTTTCACTCGTCTCATAACTAAGAGCACTACCTCCAGAAAAAATGAAGTTATAACCTCCCTGTACTCTTCCCTCATCAGGCCAACGATTGAGTACAATGCCCTTTTTGGTATGTACCTATCCAAGCACCTGCAGCAATTGAAGAGACCACAACAGTTCCTCACAAGAAAAATTCAAGGTCTTCAGCATCTGTCCTATGTGGATCATCTGAAATCCCTGTCACTTTATTCTGTTTCATACAGACTACTCAGAGGCGATCTTTGACTTGCATATAAGACAATCCCTGGCCCTGCATTATTGGAAATGCTACATACCCGCAAGTGAAATGGTACATAGGTTACTCACTCTAAAGACTTTGTGACATTAATAGAACCTGCTGGAGGGAGAAATTTCTCTCCCAGAGGTTACCACACCTTTTTAACAGAGTCCCACTTCATGTCAAACAGGGCACCTCACTGAACCTCTTCAAACGCAGTCTGGATGACTGGATGGGTAGCCATAAAATCACCCCAGGGGCTCCACCTGTGTCCTTCTTGGAGAAGATAATAGCTGCTGATCATGGAAATAAGGGTAGAACTTGGCTAAGCTTGTAAGGTGTCCAAGGGCCATTAGCATAGTAAGTTCATATGATCCAGCTTCTTCTACAGCTCATCTCTGCCACTTACTAAGGGCACTGCAATGGCTAGATCTTTTTTATCATACGCTACTTATAAGATATGTTCACTCAGTTTATATATCACTATTACTAATGTCCAGATATTACTACATTACTTGACTGGTACATTCTGGAGCAGCACCCCATATATCTTTCACTTGCAGCTATTCGGCCCACTCATCTCTCTTTGGTGATGCTTTGCTTTCAGTTGCAGTCGCTAAACTCAAGAACTGTTCTCCATAAAACATGTGTAAGTTTCTTCCTTAGATACAGTTTAGGAACATTCATTTTTCCTTTTCTTTTCTAATTAGCCTAATAGCTGCAAATCGATCCCTTTCTCGCTACGGCTTCATTTACTGTACTTTGTTTACCTTGCCTATTATTATAGCAGAACTGCAGTGTGAATGTCTGCTTGTATCTTATGCATAAGAATTATTAAACATGTGTATATAATTTTAGTAAAATAGATGTGTGTGCTATGACATTTTATCTTAATAGAATTGCTTTTTCTGATTTTCTGTTATGATATGCTATTTACTGTGTTCATTACAACGTTTATTTCCCTTGGCATCCTTTGAAAAATAATTCTGCTCAGTAAGAATTTCCCAATTAAATGTAAATGAAAAAATGCATTAATTATAAATTTAGTGAATAATGCACATCTTGAGCCAGAAATAGAATGAAACTTTTTTCCATACTTGTGACAGCTTGCGTGTGGTAGTCATTGCTACATGCAGCAGATTCCATTCACTTGTTCTGTTGTGGAAAATAATAAAAAAATTATTCTACGTCTGGTGCAAATTAAGCAATCATATTTGTAATTCTTTGTATCTGTTTGGAAATATGTTATCTTCATTATGTAATCCACAGGCAAGTAGTACAAATAGCTTTTTAAGCAAGATTAATTTCATTTTCAGACTGAGAAACATAGCGATTAATTTAAAAAAAGAATCAGTTTTGAGACACATTTGTGTTTACCTTCACTGGGGAAAACACGTATTCATTAATGTCAGCCCATACCAGCTAACAGATTATCAGACAACAAAATCACCCGGCGAAAGGGATAACAATGTACAAGGGCTAGTTTCAGCAACTGTCATTCAACAATATATGTATGCAGCTCTCTGAAATAGTCTAGCTTAAAGCCTGTTACTTTATTTAGACAAGAAGCAAACTGTAGAAGCCAGCTGTCTCTTTTCATTAACTAGATTAGTAGCAAAATGCCAAGAGAAAGTACTAGAATGCTGCATCAGCCAGTGTTAATTGAAAACCAAGTTATTCTGCTGTTTTATTTTGCTGTCCAGCAATGACTAAAAATCAGTAAAAATGATTGCAGTAATGAACGTTTCAGTGGAATGCATATGTTTGTGTTAAGGCCCATGTTCCAAGAAACATATTAAACTTGCTGCCATTGCTACCATAGTTTATTCACCACAGCATAACAGCTAACAATGTAATTTCAGATACCACATAACTATATAAAACATATCAAGTATTCAAACATGACAGCACAGAGCCAGGTAACATCCAATACCACCACCTAGCATGCTCAACCCTACTAACCCCCATAAGCATCTGGCCACCAGGTATTGAGCAGTGTCATGCATTGGTTATTCAACACCAACCAGTAGGTTCATAAAATCAGGAGCAAGTGAAGTGGAAAGACTGCCCCACACCTATTCCAAAAAGGGAGGGAGCAACAGTGTTACTTTACCAGACTGGCAATTAATTCAACCTGGCATCGACTGCTTCTCCACTTGCAACATCCCCTGGAATGGCCAGACAGGTAATTCTGCCAGAAGAATTCATTTGGTGTGTTCTAGCAACAAAGACAATTAATAGAATGTTTGTGATTCACAAGTTGCACATGTTATGTAGCCATACCTCTGAACCACTTAATCTGGACAAAGCCATAAATAAAAGTAGAACAAAGGCCCAAAAATAGGGACAGTTATTAGATATTCCTGTTACAAACTCAGAAAGTTTATAGAATAACAGGTTTTGCATTCGCATGAATTTTCTGAAGGATATAAAGTCTGAAACTCAAATGTCTGTCATTATTTTTGAACTTTAATCTTTAAAGATTTATCACTAATTTGCCAGAAAACCACAACTTTATGAAAAACAGACCAAAAATATGAGGCAAAAATCTGTAGAGTTGAGAGGTATGTGTATAGCTACTTTCCCTGCCTTTCACCTTATGAGAAATTCTAAGTGATACATACATGCTCACGGGACCGCAACATTTACGTATCTCAAGTCACATTCGCAATTTTATGCTGATAATGCATTCCAGTTCTTTTCATCAATCCATCCCAGTTGACACAATTATATCACTGGAACATAAGCTGAAAGATAATGCCAAGATTTCCTGTATACAGTTGACCACTTTAAGAATTCAGCTTTATTAAATTTCTGTTATCAGAGCAATAAATCTGAACCCGCAGAAGCAAATACTGAAATGTCTTACCCAACACTTCATCTTTATATACATATATATATATATATATATATATATATATATATATATATATATACACTAAAAATGTATAACAAAAATTTCTGTTATCATGTGTGATTTCCAGACCTTCCACTATGAACCATGAGTAGGCAAAAGCAAATGCACCGAGGATAAGAATCCTCGAACTGAGTTGCCAAAAATATCTTATCAAAAAACACCATCTTTATATCATTTTAGTGAAATAGATTTATGTGCATGCTATCCCATTTTATCTTAATAGCTTTGCATTTTCTGTTATGATATGCTATTTACTGTGTTTGATAACAAAGCTTATCTCCCCTGGCCTCCATTGAAAATGTGTTCTGCCCAATAAGAAATTCTCAATTCACAAATGTAAATGAAAATACTTTAATTAAATAAATTAGTGATGAATGCATATCTTGAGCCAGGAATAGAATGAAACTGTTTTTGCAGGGTGGGTGGGGGAAGACCAGTACACCCCCCCCCCCACACACACACACAAACACACACATACACACACTGAATTTAAATATACCAACTCTGAGATTGCACCAACTCAAAGAAGGGGGAAATTCCCCAAAAGAAGGGAATCACTTCAGGAACAACTCAGTGATTTCCTATGGAGGGACTCTGATTGTCAGCGAGTTGAAGATTGGTCACTCAAAGCCTGAAAGATCAAGCTTCACCCACCAGTAGAATAAACAGCACCAGAATATGATGACTAGAACTGTATCCAGTTCAGTTTTACTACAAATACCTCAAAATCACTGTGGTTGAATAATGACTTAAATGATGTTAAAAATAATATAGTTAGTGTCATTGATTGCTTTTCCTGAGAAAAATCATACTGACTTTAGTTCATAGTATATTGAAGTCCCATAAAGACAGTGGAAATGATATCTAACCTTGATAATCTGAAGAAGATCTGTGAATTAAAATGTACCTGTGTTAATTTTGTGCCAGTGTTAGCAGTTAGTTCATCTGTGATGTTTTCAGCGTTTTGATTTACGTTCCTTTTCCTTTGCACCGTACTATTTGTTCAGATCACAAACGTGAAACGTTTACTGCCTTCCTTCCTAATGTTGGCAATAAAACTTTCTACCAAACATGCAGCTTATTAATGTAGGAGAATGAAAGGGCAACTGGAAATAACAGGTTGCAGTTTTGTAGTGGCAAGTCAGTATGGGCAGGGGGGGGGGGGACAGAGGACCAAAGTGGGCCAGTACTTCACATGAGCAGAAAAGGGACAAATCAGAAAACGTTTTTGTAGTACTTAAATGGTTAGGCATCAGCAACCTCTTGATGATCAATTAAAAGATAAACTGTATTTTGCAAATTATTTTGATGAGCTACTTACCTCTAGTATAGCAGAAAGTATCGGCTGACCAAAGACATTGAGGGGAGGCAGGAGAGACAGAAGGACGAACAAGAAGAAAAGCATAAATTCAAGTGACAGGTGTTTAAGTGACAGTATTCTGTTTCACCATCAATTTTTTTTCTTTGTTCCTGATCTTCTATTGCCTATATCATGAAAGTTGAGCATTTTTGTGATAGGAATGTGCCTGTGGACTCAGCTTCTACAAATATCCCTTCCATGTGCACCCCGGCAACCCAAACATATAGATTTATCACAATAACCCTGTGCTGTGGACCTCAGTGCATTGTTGTTCCTAGGGATAAATGTGCTCAGCTGAGGAATAAGTAACCTCCTTGGTTCTTTCATCCACAAAATGTTAAACTAAACCTTATGAACTTCCCTAGTCAGTAAAATAAACCCCACTCTTTAATGTGCTAGTCAATATCACATACACACGATGCTCTGTAAAGGTCCCCTAAAATTTTACCCTAGCCAACCTCTCCTTCTTCAACATCACCAGATAAACCTTCATACTCCTCTGAGTGTCCAGACTGTACCTGCTTCTGGGTATGTCTTCCAAATGATTCTGCAAGAAACAGCCAAATGTCAGTGTTTCAGCAAATCTCCCATTGACAGTTTCCTATCTACCCGCTTCTCTCCCCTTTAGTAGTACCACCATCACCAACTGAAGCTGTCCTCCTAGCATTGCACTGGTAAGTCCCTTTGAGGAGACCTTTACGTAACCATTTGAATCTTCATTTTGTGTATGTGTACATGTACATGAAACTAGTATTACCTTAAGCATATATCAAAATGTAAGAACTTGTTACTTTTGATTTAAGTCTGTACTATACACTGTTTCATGCCTATATATATATATATATATATATATATATATATATATATATGTGCGTGAATCTGTGTATAAACCTAGTTAACATAAATAGTAATAATATTAATAATAATGCCACTTGCACTTCCAGCAACATTAATGCTCAACAGGGTCATAGCTGGGTCTAAAGACAGATTAAAGAATTGGAGGTAAACTTTTCTTTCTCATTAGTCGCCCAGAAATATTTCCTTTACCCAGTTCTTGTGCACAGAATTTCTGAATAGGTAGCAGGTTAAAAATCAATGAATGACAAGTCACAAAATATTGAGGTATAATGGCAGGAATGCTAGGGTAGGAAGTCGGCATAATGGTTAAGGTGTTTACCTTACAGACACAATGTGCAGGGTTTGATTCTCACATAGGGTAATTGGCTAGGCTAGGCTTAAAGTGGGCTAGGTTTAAAGTGGCCCATAAGGGCAGTTAGTCTAGTACTAATCTATGAACCTGTGAACCATCTTGATTATGATAGGAAAGATAACCTGTTGTGATTAGGACAAGCAATATGTTCAAAGGACAGAACATGTCATCCTTATGTACTGCAGAAGTGTTTTATGCGTGGACCATAATATGACATTCTCTTGCTTCAATCAATTACCAGTTGTGCTGAGACATTTGAAAGAGATATACAATTATGTATAAGCATGCTTCTTCTCTTGAGTATATTTTACTTCCGATTGCAGATGAAATTTTACAGTTAAGTTATACTCTTCCCTTTTCTGAAAGATATGAGCAACCCTCTCAGAGCACGATTTTCTTCTTAGTTAATAATTAATTCATCACAGATCATTATTTGTAATGCGTGTCCATAAAAGTTGGAAATGGCAGTACTTCTCTTATGTGTACTGAACTGTATAGCGACTTCTGATCACTGCAAGGTGTAGGGTAATTTTTCAAGAAACATAACCCTAAGCCAAGATTTCTAAGTTAAAACTGTTCCAGACTAATATTCCTCCCACATCTGGATAGACCTGGATAGCAGCACTGTAATCTGTTATCCTATTCAGCAATGTTCCAGTGCAGATTTATGGTTGCAGTCTTGCTACCCACTGATTGCTTATATAGTAATGGTACAGTGAAAAGGAAACTGCATTTTAAAACATGTGTAGGACTTTCCTGTTTAAATTCCTGTTTTTGTGGGAAAGCATGCATTATGAAATAATTGGACAGTCTGACAGGTATGAAAAAGGATTTTCAGCTGAAGATAAAGTAGGGACATGCCTGCATTCCACACTTAATGATTCTTTACCCATGAGATATGACAGATTCTATTAACTATAGTAACACCTCTCAAAAGAATTGTTTTTATACTTGGAACAAAATAGCAACATTAAAAAGCACATTTTACTGTTTACTTAAAGATAGGAGATGTCTAAACTGAATATAAAATTTTAGTAATTAGATAAATGAATCAGAGAGTTGGGAAATATAAAATGTATAAAATTATTCATTTTCTGTTTCCCCATAACATTTTTCTCATTTTTCTGAAAAATTAAGTAGTTTTAAATTGCAGTATTTGATTTCTAAAATAAAGTGAAAATTTCAATGGCATCCTTTCATGCTAGTGAGAAAATCAAATTCACTGATATTTTACATATTTATTTGTATTGTCTTTATAGGTTCATAGGTTCATAGGTTTATCTGCACTATGTTAACCTAGTTATTTCTACTAATCTAGCAGCATGTTTTCAGGGAAGGCCTTAGATGGTAGCCATATACACAAGTGGAAATTTGGCTAGGACACTAGTGAAATTTCCCTACTTTTTTCTACCATTAGGTGGAGCCAGCAGGTAGCTGCTAGTGCAGTGCTTGGGGAACATAGAGGAAAAAGGCCACAAGAACTGTCTGCTTAATTACATTAGAGGCAACAGGTAAATGAAGTAACACCTAGAGGAATACAGTTTTGACAAGAATGATGAATAAGGAAGAGATGTATGAGAGTGCAGAGAGGTTATGGATTCAAACAGGTAAGTGGTGTTTTGGATAAGCCTCAGAGTTACAGGCTAGTCTGTTGGCAGACTTGTGGGTAGAAAAACATGGAGAAAGATGAGAAGTAGTGAATTCAAAGAAACGGAGGCATACTTGCTTGGTGAAATATCTTATTTTAAGACTGTGATCTCAGAGTGGGGTGCAACCAATAATAGGCAGTTTTTTTTTCTGAAATACATTAGGAAAGTTACACAGGAAAATGAGAAAGCGCTGCTGATAAAACTTTTACATGTGATATGCCATAGTAGTAACACAAGTGATTGCTCAGGGTGAGCATATGAGAGAAGAGACAGGAGATCTAATCTGGTTAGAGGAAGGCATCTAATAAGAATTAAACATAAAACAGGTACTGTAATTAACAGCTATACTATGTGGATACTGTGATTTTGCCTTTAGGCTTTAAAATGAAGGAAATTAGGGCCTTCATTACTTTAGGGAATAAAACCTTCTGTGACATTACTTTTTATACTTTTTTGTTTGGAGAATGTTTTATAAATGAAAATGAAAAAAAAAATGTTTTCCCTTGAATGAATATGTTATTCAAATCTTGAACATGCAATGAAAAGAAAAGTATATGACTACAGAAGTAGAAGAAGAAGAAATAAAAGTTTTCTGGCAGTACTGCTAACAAATGTATACATTAAAAAAGACTGTATGCTGAAAGAAGAGTATGGAGTGGGACCTGAATATGTGGGTATCTCTGTGTTTGATGAATAGCATCTCTGTGTTTGATGAATACCAAGGTATGGACATGCTTGTATATAAGAAGCATGGGGTTGAGGGTGACCCTTGGCTTGTTTGTCCACTATTATGAGGAAGAAAGGGAAGACCTGAGACTGAGGGTATGAAGAGAATGAGAAAGGGAGAATGAATAATCAAGCTGAAACGAGTAGTGTAGAAGAGTTATAGAGGCAGTGGATGCAAGTGAAGGACAGGGAGAGAGGTACAGAAATAAGTTAATAGGTTCATTCAAAAATGCTAGGCTAACAGCCCTAGAGCCCTTACAAGCTTAGCCATATTTATCCCAAGTTGCCCCAAATGTCAGTGGTTAGGTGAGTGAAGTTCACAGAGATAAGAGTCTATGGTGATTAATACCAACTGCCTATGTCCATGAGGGACAAGGCGCCACCCCAGGAGTGAATTTGTGGTCAACCATCCATTGCTCTAGGTTGCATTTGAAGAAGGTCAGGGAGGGGTTCTGTTTCATGTGAAATGGAAGCTTGTTCCAGAGATTTGGCAGCCTCTGTGAGCTGTAGCTATCTCTCCAGCATGATTTGTTCATGTCAGAGGTTAGGTTAAGATCCCTGGATTGGGTGACCCTCATGCAGTTTGATTTATGACTTTGTAGCATTTCCATCAGGGTTGGGTCAGATACTCCCCTGTAGGCCAGGGACAGGTCAACCCTTAGCAGCCTGTAGGAGACAGAATACAGTGGCAGAGTTTTCAGTCTTTCCACATAGGAAGTTCTTTTGTGTACCTTATATTTTCTTGGTGAGAAACCTCTTTGGTATCTCCAGCTGTTGCTGGTGTCTGGTAAGGGACATGCTAAAGGGAGTACTGTACTCAATTACTGCTCTGAAAATAATTATAAAAGAAAATTATAATGGAATTATCACATCCTTAGATGTTGATACAATGACATTACTTATATAATTTGCCACATAGAAGGATTTCCTTACACTGTGGATACATGGTGGTCAAAGTTCAAATTGCTGTCAACCTGAGTACCCAGCTCACGTACCACTGGGTATATTCTTAAGGGGCTGCTGTCTTTAATGTAATTAACAGAGATGTCAGCTTTCCCAAAAGGAATAATAATGCATTTTTGTATTTAGCTTTAATCTATGGCTTTGGCACCAAGCATGTGTCTGCATTAACAAACGAATGAGACCTTGGAGGCAAAAACATGCGGGAACTGCACAACCCTCCACACCACATAACATGCATAGTCCACACCTGTGTCTCGCAACTTCTAATGCCTAACCATAAACCCAACATATTAGTCATAGGAGACTCCATTGTGAGACACACAGATGTGCCTCTCACCAGGCTGGATAAGGAGAAAGCATACTTCTCAACTATACAGATTTTTGCAGAATGTCCAGATTTTCGCCTCATAGTTTTGGTACATTGTTCATAAAATTGTGGTTTTATAGCAAATCAGTGGCAAATCATTAAAGATTGAAGTTAAAAAATAATGACAGATATTTGGGTTTCAAACTTCATTCCCTTCAGAAAATTGATGCTAATGCAAAACCAGTTATTCTATCAACTTTCTAAGTTTGTAAGAGCAATATTTAAAAATTGTACCTATTTTGGGGTCTTTGTCCCACTTTTAGTTATGGCTTTCTTCAGATTTCTTGCTGTAACAGGCTGAGAGGTATGGGAGAAAGTCTTGGTTAGTTGTTTGTCAGGTGCCAGAATCTGCCATATAACACATGCTCTCAAGTCTCTCAACAACAGGTACTGTTATGACTCTGTCATAGTGCATGTTGGTGTGAACGACTTTAGACATACTTCCCTGGACTATATGAAGAGAAACATGATTGAGCTCTCTGAATATGTGTCCCAGACAGGTATGTCCCAAGCCTTAAGTAGCATTCTACCTTCACCCAGAATGATGCCTCAATACAAACAGAAAATAATTGACTTTAACAACTGGCTTAGTTTCTGGTGTCATTCCAGGGGGATCCAGTACCTGACAAACTGGGAAGATATGATTGGCAGACCACGATGCTTTGCTTGAGATGGCCTGCATCTGTCTCCCTTGGGCTTCAGACTTCAGGAAAAGGCCCTTGCTTCCCCCATAGTGCTTTTTTTAGGAAAAGTCATGAGGTCAATACTACCAACAGAAAAATATCAACAGAATGCAAATTAAAGGTCATGCTGCTAAATGCTAGGAGTCTAAACATGAAACTGCACTCATTGCAAGTATTCTTAACCCTGAAAGATGCTGACATTTGTGCAGTCACAGAAACCTGGTTCAACGCTGTGGAATGCACCCCAGCCTTACCTGGTTTCTAATCCTATCATATATTGAGACCCCAAACTGTGGACAGCAATGCCAAAGGAGGTGGAGTTTAAATATGTACTAAAGACACACACATCTCCAGGCTGGTGAAATTGTATGATGCACAGGAGACACTGCAGGTGTAGTTAACCATTGACAAGACCCCTATTAAAATCATAGCGAGCTACAGGACCCCAAATTTGACTCAAGATGCCCACTCCACCTATCTGGTCCTCTTCAAATCTATCAATATTCAACCTTTTACCCTGATCCTGGGTAACTTTAACTACCCAACCATAGATTGGAAAAACTACTCATGCCAAAACACAAATGCCCAGAGATTCCTCAATTTTATCAATGCAAATGCCTTGGAACAGCTAGTCAATACCTCGACAAGAGGTGATAATATCTTGGACTTGGTATTAACCAACATGAGTAAGCACTGCAGCACCCCTACAGTATCATTCTTCCTGATAAGATCCGACCATAAAGCGGTCACTTTTGAAATCACCATCTCTTCTGACCCCCCCCCCCCTCTAGCTAGGGTCACAGCCCCCTCCCCCTCTGTAGGAACTGGCACCAATGTCCAAATCTACACCAAAGTACTATACAAGCATTTAAACAGATGTATGGAATCAGGAATACTTGAGTAAACCTGTCTGGTGGACATCTGCAATAAATGAACTATACAACAAAAGGAAAAAAAATGCTGTCCTGGACCAAGAAGTAGCAGGTGCCCAATTGGAAGCAATCTCTCCTTAGCCTGAACAAGCAAATAAGAGTACTAGTGAAATCCTCTAAAACCAACTTTGAGTCCAAATTGGCCACATCTACTAGAGGCAATCATAAGGCCTTCTTCACATATGTCCACAGTCTAAAAGGAAGCATCCAGATCTGTTCAGAACTGTTGGTCAAGGACACTACGTGCACCAATGCTGTAGATATAGCCAACCTACTGGCTGACAGATTCAGTGAAAACTTCACCATTCTGTCTCCCCATCAGTAAATCAGGACATCCCCAGTACTTGCCCCCCTCCCCTTATCTCTAGGGAACAATCACTGCCCTCTCAAAGGCAAAAAATATAGCATCTAGGGGACCTGATAACATCCCAGGTTGCATCCTACATGAACTCAGGCATGAACTTGCAGCATCATTAGGCACCCTATTCAACCAAAGCCTGAGTACTGGCTTTGTCTCAGCCAAGTGGAGGACAGCCACTGGCATCCCTTTACACAAAGGTGGAGCATCCAGCGATCCAGGAAATTATAGACTCATCAACCTAACCAGCCTGATCTACAAAGCCATGAAACGGGTTATCATGGACCTCATTAACAGGGACATTGGTGACCTCCAAACACTCGACCCCACACAGTTTGGCTTTGTCAAAGGGAGGTCATGTCTATTAAATCTGGTCAACTTTTTGAGACAGTCACCAAGCCATGGACGAGGGGAAGACAGTACACACCACCTACAATGACCTGGCCAAAGCCTTTGACACTATTCCTCACTCGGGCATAGTAGATAAACTCTCTCAACTAGGCATAAATCCATATGTTAACAGATGGGTAGCAAACTGGCTCACTGATAGAGCCCACCTAATCAAAATAGGGGAAGCCACCTCAAGCAGTAGACCCGTAATGAGCGGCATACCCAAGGCATCAGTCATGAGGACTCTGTTATTCAGGATATACTTCTCTGATGTGCAGGCCAAAACCAGTGGGCTATAGCTGACTAAGTTTATGGAAGACTGTAAGCTGAGCATGGTCATAAATTCCCCAAGTAATGTGGACATCCTCCAAGAGGGTCTCACCCAAACAAATGATGACTGGTGCCAGAAACATGGCCTCAAGCTGAATGCCAAAAAAAGCATCATCATCACCTGGGGGAGAGTGATGTCCCTACATATTATCAAATTAGTAACAATGCCCTAAGCATGCAATCATTCGTGAGAGATTTGGGCACCCAAGTTGATAGCAACCTGACTTTTGACCAGCATGTTGCTTCCATTGTATGGAAAGCTTTCTACATGGTCCACCTCATAAGTAAGGGTGTCTCCTCCAGAGACAAGGAGGTCATAGGTTCATAAGTTCATAGTTAGGCTAGCTGCCCGAAGGCATTTATAAGCCTAGCCGGAATGCGTTGGCTTTCGCCGCCCCCTTAGATTAGTTCCCTGTGCCTCTATCCAGCAGAGCCATTGAAGTGATCCCTGGGGTAAAATTTATGTTTCCCATCCACTCATCAAGGTTTTTCTTGAAGAGGGTTAGCAAGGAGCTCTGTCTAATGTAGATTGGAATCTTGTTCCAGAACATGGGAAGTCTCTGGGACAGGTATCTATCCCTCCAGCATGTCCTATTTATTGTTGTGGTGAGGTTTAGATCCCTGGAACGTGTGGCTCGAGGGGATATGGTTTTCTTTAGGTGGAGCATGTCCATCAATTCTGGGTTGGACATGGCCTTGTTTGTCAAGCAGAGATCACCTCTGAGTAGGCGGTATGCAACCGAGTATAGCTGGAGTTTCTTTAGTCGAGCTGCATAGGGCATCTGCTTGAGGCCAGTGATCCTCTTGGTGAGGTACTTCTGTGGTCTTTCCAGTTGTTGCAAGTGTCTTGTAAGGTACATCCCAAATGGGGCATTGTACTCTATGATGGGTCTGATGAGTGATGCATAGAGGGGCCCAATGACCTCTTTCGATCTGGATGCAAACCTTTTTGTGATTAGGTGGGCCACATAGAAGGATTTTCTAACCACTTTGGCAATGTGATTATCTAAGGAGAGGTTGCTATCTACTTGGGTCCCCAGATCCCTTATTATGTCTTCCGTATTTAGGGGGCTACCACCTATGTGGTATTTTGTGGATACTTTGTTTATTCCAAAGGGGATGACTATGTACTTTTTGGCATTTAGCTTGAGGCCATGACTTTGACACCAGGTATCTGTCTCAGTGATACCCTTTTGGAGGATGTCTGTGTCAGCCGGAGAGTCAGTTATAGCCCCTAGTTTGCAGTCGTCTGCAAACTTGGTCAGCCATAGTCCTCCTGTGCTTGCCTGTACCTCTGAGAAGTATATGCCGAACAGGAAGGGTCCTAGGACTGAGCCCTGGGGAATACCACTTGTAACTGGTTTAGAGTCAAGCCTAGATCTCGCAACTCTTACCAAGTGGGTTCTGTCCATGAGCCAGTTGGCAATCCATCTCGTGACGTATGGGTTTATATTCATGCTGGTGAGCTTGTCTATAATACCTGAGTGGGGAATGGTGTCAAAGGCCTTTGCAAGGTCTAGGTAGGCTGTGTGGACTACCTTTCCCTTTTCTATAGCCTTGGTAACTGTCTCATTGAGATCCACCAGGTTTAGGAGGTATGATCTGCCCGTAACAAAGCCAAACTGGGTAGGGTCCAATGTTTGGAGGTTCTCAATGTCTCTGTTAATGAGATCCATGATGATGTGCTCCATAACTTTGCAGACCAAGCTAGTCAGGCTTATAGAGTGATAGTTCCTGGGGTCTGTTGTGGCTCCACCTTTGTAGAGCAGAATAACCATTGTTGTGCGCTACTCTGTGGGTACGTAGCCTGTGGAGAGGCTGAGTTTAAACAGTGTGTTTAGATGAGGGATTAGTTCATCTTTGAGCTTGTGTAGGATGCAGCCTGGGACACCGTCCGGTCCCAGTGATGCTGTGTTTTTGGCTTTGGAGAGGGCTGTTTTAACCTGTCTATGATTTCAGGAGCACTACATTCTTCTGGTATAGTTATGGGCCCTTTTGGGGATGAGAGTGGGGTGAAGTTTGCACTGAACCTGTCTGCCAGGATGTTGGCTATATCGGTCGGTTCAGTGTATTTTGTGCCATTCTGCACTAATTCCAAGCAGATCTGAGAATTGCCACTTAGATTCTTGACATAGCTAAAGAATGCCTTGTGGTTATCTTTAGAGTCCATGACAATTTTTCTTTCGAAGCTAGCCTTGGATGATTTTTTGAGACAATGTAGTTTCTTGCTGATACTGATCAGGGATGTCTTCCCTTCTTGGGATTTTACTATTTTCTGTACTAGTTTCCTCCTTCTATTGTATAGGTTGTTTACGGCAGGGGTCCACCAGACTGGTTTCCTTTTCTTGGAGGAGTGAGTCTTGGTTTTGTTTGGGATAGCACAATCCATGCATTCTTGTAGGTGCCCGTAGAGTGCAGTAGTAAAGGATTTTGCAGTTTGGACAGCGTTATCCTTTAGCATGGCGGCTTTGAAACTTCCCATCTCATTCTTAAGTAATGCGAAGTTTGCTTTTGAGAAGTTGTTCACGGTGGTTTCTTTGACCGGGGTGGTGGCGGAATGTGGATATCCAGAGTAATTAGTTTATGGTCAGATCTAACCAGTGAGAGGTTGACCTCCGGTGTGGAACACCAGTCGCCCATGTTGGTGATGGCCAGGTCCAATATCTTGTCACCTCTGGTGGGGGTGTTGACCACTTGATCCAGGGTGTTTGAGTTTATAAATTCTAGGAAATATTGGGCAAGGGAGTTTGTACTTGAGTAGTTCTCCCAGTTAATGTTTGGGTAATTGAAATCACCCAATATCAGGGTGTTTGGTAGGACCTTTATGTTTCTCAATGTTTCCAGGAATGCGGAGTGGGGGTCCTGGGACATGGTGGGTGATCTGCAGCAAGCTATAATTTGAATAGCAGTTTTGCCCGTTATTAGTTGCACGTGGATGATCTCTGAAGCATCGTGCTGTGCCACTAACTCGGATGTGTGAGTATCCTTGATGAATATGGGTACTCCCCCACTTTTGTATTTCGGTCCGGGTTTTGTGGCTGAAATGTATGGTATGAGTTGTAGCCTGGTAGTGCTGGGGTGCTCTCTGGAGCCTTAAACCAGGTTTCTGTTAATGCACATATATCGATTTTTTCCATACTGAAGAGTGACTTGAGTGCTTGCATTTTGAGGTTTAGACTTCTGACATTGAGTAGCATTATCCTCAGTTTTTTGTTGCTTGTGCTATTTACAGCAGTAGGTTTGACTTTTGAGCCTTGCCTAAAAAAGGCACTATGAGGTGGCAAGAGCCTTTGCCAGTATTCGAAATCCTACGGGTGACAGGTGCAAGCCATCTCTAGTAAAGCAGCGTGGCTTGTCGAGCATGTCATCCCAAGCTGACAGACACTGGATCCCCTTTGAATGACACCAGAAGCTTAGCCAATTGTTGAAATTGATAATTTTTTCTCTAAACCATGGTATCATTCTTGTGAGGGCAGGATGTTACTCAGGGTCAGAGTCATACCGGCCTGGGCTACGTGATCAGAGAGCTCCTCCATGTCTCTTTTCATGTAGTCCAGGGAGGTACAGCTCAGGTCATTCATACCAACATGGACAGTGACAGAGTCATATTTGTACTTGTTCTAAAGTGACCCCTGTGCTTGTGTTATGTGGCGGATCCTGACACTTGACAGGCAGCTAACAGTAACCTTCTCCTTGTTCAGCCTAGTGAGGGGGATGTCAGTGTGCTTGACTATAGAGTCACCTATTACTAGTGTGTTGGGTATGTTATTTTGCCTTAAGGGCTGTGATTGCATGGAGCACTGGTTTTGTGAAGTATGTGTTGGGGGGGTGGAGGTTGCTTGGATGTCTGCTTTGGAGGTCTCTGTTCCTTTTGCAGATTTTTGTTTAGAGGCTCCGAGTATGTTTTCTTGTATTTATGTGTGTTTTTTTTGCCTGTGCTGGTTTCATAGGTCTATGTGAGACTGGTGGTGTGATGCAAGTAATTCCCTTCTCCTCCTGACTGCCTGGTCCAGTCTTGGGTTGAGAGAGCCTAGCCTCCAATTTGGCTGTATAATTGCATCTCTTGCATGTATTAGTGTTTGGTGGAAGGAGGAGAGGGTTGTCTGTGTACATGTGGCAATTGTAACATTACCTCAAAATGCCAGATTCACCAGTTGGACCAGAGTGTACACCTGAAACTACCCTTTGGACATGCCTGGATAGGTACATTGAGCTGTTTTACTGATTGGCTGGTACGGTCGAATAGAGAGCCTTGTCCTTCTCTACAGTATAGGGGGGGTCTAGTGCTAAGGTTTATTAGTGCTTGCTATGAGTTTTGAGCAAGTGCCGGGATGAGAAGTGAATGGTTTGAGTGCTTAAGTTGAAAGTTTGTCTAGTTCCGAGGGAAAAAGTGAAGATTAGACTTTGTGTAGCCGGGAATAGTTATACCCAAGCAAACCAGCTCTGCCCGGTGCATAAAACCATGCAAATGTGGGTTTTATAGCAGGGAAATGAAAGAGATAGAAATTAGCCCAAAAATGGCCGATAAACTACTAATTTCTGGGCTGAAACCACTTCTCCAGAAACAGATAGGCTGCTCATAGCTCTCTCTCTCACAGTGAACAGAGAAACTTCCTTCTATCCAAGTAAGGTATGGGCATCCCTGTATTCTTCCCTTATAAGACCAGTTATTGAGTACAATGCCCCCTTCAGCATGTACCTTGCAAAACACAAGCAGCAGCTGGAGAGACCACAGAGGTTCCTCGCCAGGAGAATCCAGGGCCTCAAACACCTACCCTACACAGATAGGCTAAAAGCCCTGTCCCTCTACTCATGCATGCATACTCCGCAGAGGTGCAATCTCAGACTTCACCTTGATGGGACTGCTGCATATCCGCAAGTCAAGCTCCACTCAAGTAACCCACACATGCAACCTCAACCTTGTCTATGACATCATTAGAATTTGTTGGACAGATTTGTGTCCCAGAGACTCCCCTATCTGTGGAATAGACTCCCTCTCCATGTCAAGCAGAGTACCTCATTATCCCTTTTTAAGTGCAACCTGGATAACTGGATGGGAAACAGAAAATACACCCCTGAGATTCTACCTGTGACCCTGTTGGACACGGGCTTTGGGTGCTGACTTGTCTAAACATAGGCTAAACCCTTGGCTAGATGTATAAGGTCCTCAAGGCCAATAGCTTAGTAACTTCCTATGATCATATAAACCCTTTCTGTAGTATATTAACATCATTGGGAGACTCAGTGATGGCTCCGAATTTGCGATCATCAGTGAACTTGGTCAGCCACAGGTTGTCCACATTTGCCTGGACTTCTAAGAAATAAATTCCAAACAGTAAATGGCCCAGAACCCTGTGGTGCACCACTGGTGACTAGACTTTTGATAGAGGAAAAATCACCTTTTTTGACAGTTTGTGTCTTGTTGGTGAACCAGTTGGCTGCCCATCAAGTGACATTTATTTATTTATTTCCAGTTTAATAACCGGGGAGGTCCACTGGGCCCAGAGGGCCCGTTTTCAGTGGAGGCCCGGGGAGAAAAGCTCCGTTTTACATACAATTAAAACAAGCATAGAGTTTTACATTTAGGCCCGAGGAGAAAAGCTCCGTATTACATATAATTAAAACAAGCATACATTTGTGCAATTACACATACAATTATAAATGTTTTAGAAAACAAATGTAAAATTATATAGGGAGTTGTATCAAATTGAAAAGGTGCACAAAGAAAGGAAGAAAAAGGGGAAAAAAATTAACAGAGAGAAGGGATAGAGAGCTATGTACAATATTTACATCTAACCATTCTTTAGATTCAGAGCAAGGCAGTTGTATGGAAAAAATAGCATGTGTATGAGAGAGTACATGTATAAGTGATATTAGGAGGAGTTAGGTAGGAAGAATGCAAACTTTAAAAAACTGTAGAAACGTTCCAATAGTACAAAAAACACACAAAAGCCAGACAAAATCTGTGCAGACTCCAAAGAAAAAATTCCAACTCCACTCCAAATAAGATTTAAGCGCTTTCATTCACTTTTATTAACGTGAACTTCCTCAGAAACATCTTTTAATGTAAAACAGTTGCATAAATACTATTTCCACAGGAAATGATGTCAGTAAATTACAAAATTAATTCACAATTAATTCATCACTTCATTACAACGTGATTAATAAATATTAAATCCTATTCTTACTATTAAAAAGTTTTATGTTGTATTTTTTCAGAAAACTATACATAGTTGGTGTTGATTTCTTATCTAATTTAATCAGCTTTTGTGTGTTTTTTGTACTATTGGAACGTTTCTACAGTTTTTTAAAGTTTGCATCCAGTCTTTATCTGCATGGCGACTGAAGATTACATTTCAGACACTCTTCTCAATTTGTCTACGCATTCAGTACCGGATTTGACACCGGAATATGGTAACACAGATTCCGACCCTATAGAAGTTCAACAATTAATTACAGAGACTGTAACAAAGGTCGTAAATGAATTAATACTAAAACGGACATTGTCTAACAGTAAAGGACACGAGAGGGTCCCTTTAAATTTTAGACCGGAGGTAGCACCACGCGATGGGATTGACGTCAAAGCGTGTGAAGCAAGTCAGAACCGTAATGGTGGACAGAATGAAGAACGGTTACCTTCCGAGGGTAACATTTGGATATATCTGAATAAAGACACTGGAAATCCCTTCGCGGACATCGGAGAAGGGTTAACAACAGAAACTGTAAGTTTTACCAACGATGATGCAACTGTTTGCAAGAAAGGCATGTACGAACTAGAAAAATATATTTTTAAACATGTGACATTGACTTTAGAGGTACAATATTTAAATGAGTGTGTCAACAGAAAGATTGTACCTAGGGGCTTGAGAACAGCTAAGTTCCCTAACTGTGTGTCACCTGGGGACACGCTAGCGAAAGAATTGATAAATTTGTATAATGAGACTGGTGTTAAAATGATGAAATTGCTAATAGAACATTACAACAAAGAGCTATTAGTTTTAAACGAAAAAATAAAGAATCTTGATGAGCGCTTACACAAGTATACTAGTTTTGCAACGTTTTCAGAATTATACAAAGCAATAGAAATAAAAGCTGAAAGGCAAAGAGGCAATGTTATTGCTAGAAAGCAATCTAAATTGAGAAGAGACATTTACTCATACAAGAACAATGAAGCTTACTTAACACAGATGGATTTTAAGACAGTAAACAATACTATAGAAGGAAACATCTCTAAAAAAGGCACAGAGATAGGTGCTGGGACAGCACCTGAAAGAAATCCAAGAGCGGAGTCGACAGAGTCATTTAATATAGAAAACAACACACATGAAGAGTTTCCAAGTTTGTCTATCAACAAAGAAGGAGTACACACTAGGAATAATGAAGAATTGAGTTATGCTGATAAAGTAATGACCCTTTCAGAGAACACTACCCCTTTTCAGAAAGTCCAGGAACAGAACAAAAGGACTATGAGATGGCAGAACACCACCCAATTTTGGGGGAGGGGGAGGGGCAGAGGAAGGAACAAGAAGAGATGGTGAAGATTTCCTCTGAAGTTAACTGTGACTTGTATGATGTAGTAATAACAAATCTATCAGATTTACACATTAGTCCAGTAATAGAAAGTGTTCTGAAGAAAGGATTTAATTTTATTCCCACGAATAACATGAAATTAGGCAAATTATTAATAGACTTTAGGCTTTTTTTAAGAAAGCTAAATCTAAAATATATTATGGAAGATCTGGGTCTAACAAGGCAGCAAAACAGAATCACTATAAGTAATCCAAGTACTTACAATCCTCCTCTTACAAACAGTTTACAGGTATTCCAAAAAATATGTGAACAAGATTTTAGGAAAATCAGTAATTTGTATGACGTTAACAATTTAACAGACGAAGAAAGAACAGCCTTAGATATGTTGGTGAAAAATAATGACATCAGAATAATGAAGGCAGATAAAGGAAGAAAAATAGTGATAATGAATGACAGTGAATACAAGACATGTATAGAAAATTTACTGCAAGATAAAAGAACATACAGAAAGGTGAATTATGAGTTTGTGACGAAGAAATTTAAAGATTTGGACACTATTTTGTTTGACATGTTTTGTCAAGGAGAACTTAGTGGATTAGATTATGAATTTTTACACAAAGAACATCCCAAACTTGGAGTATTTTTTGGTATTCCAAAAATTCAAAAGAATCAGGTCAGGCCACCATTTAGACCAATAATTTCAGCCAAGCAATTTAAAACAGAAAACATTTCGGCTTGGTTGGACAACATACTAAACCCTATAGTCCAGAGGTCTGAATTTTTCATCAAAGACTCCTGGAATTTATTAGAAATATTAAGGGACCTCAAAATAGAAAATGAGCATCTAAATTTTGTTAGTTTAGATGTCAAAAATCTATACACAAGTATAGATCAAGAAAAGGGCATAGAATTTATGAGAGAATACGTGAGTACACACACAGAATTCTCAGGGACCAAGGTTAATTCACTTTGCACTTTAATGGAATTAGTTTTAGAGAATAATTTTTTTAAATTTGATAACAACATTTATAAACAAGAGTGCGGAGTAGCCATGGGTTCCAGAGTAGCCCCGTCTTTTGCCAACATTGTTATGGCAAGCTGGGAGACTAGATTTTTAAAAACACATACTCTATTTAAGAAAGTTTCCCTGTATCGTAGATACATAGATGATTTAATATTTCTATGGAAAGGAGATAAACATGAGTTTTTGGAGATGCTAAAGGACCTAAACAAGACAACCAATTTTTTGTCATTCACAACAGGTGATTTTGGTAAAAGTATAAACTTCTTAGATTTGATGATCTGGATAAATAGTGAAGACAACAGCTTTAGTAGCAAAATTTATAGAAAACCATATTTTGCCAATAGCTATTTACATAAAGACAGCCTGCATCCAGTACACATGAAAAAAGGAGTAATCAAAGGACAGATGATTAGACTCAGTAGACTAACATCTGACGAGGATACCTATTTAAAAGAATTGGATCTGCTGAAAAGCCTTTTTTTGAGAAGAGGTTATGACAAAAAGTTTTTGGAAAGAATAGAAAAAGAAGCTATACCGCTGAGAAAAGGAGTAGCAAAACCCATTCTTTACGCAGAGGAAATACTTGTAGGAGCACCAGTGGTTTGTAAGAATGCTAACATTATAGAAAAACAAGTGGAAGAATTTGCAATAGCTTTCCCATTGCCTATAGTTAACGAAATGTGGAACATCAAGTCAATTATAGAAAACAATTGGAAAGTTATTATAGGAAATAGGGATTTAGTTTCAGTTATAGGTAACAAACCTAGATTCACATATAAAAAGACAACAGATCTAAAACAAATGTTAGAATTAAGTAAAAATGAACATAGGAATCTAGAAAGGGGTTGTACAAACAAGAAAGGAACATATAGTTGTACAAATTGTAAACAATGTAGATACATGAGTAACACTTCATTTGTAACAGTTGAACATCTGAATTACACCTTTTGGGCGAATGAATACTACAACTGTAACAGTGAATTAGTAGTGTATCTGGCAACCTGTGTATCATGTAAAAATTATTACATAGGGAAAACAAAGAGAGTATTTAAAAGGAGAGTGTACGAACATGTTTTAGCAATTAAAAAGAAAGACAAGAACAATGCACTTGCTAGACATGCAGTTACGTGCAAAGATTTCAAGAAATTTGAATTCTTTATTTTAGATAAAATAAGAAAAGAACTGTTTTCAGGAGATTTGAACAACCATTTAGAATGTAGGGAATCCCTGTGGCAGTTAGTATTTGGGGCCGACCAAACACCAGGGCTAAATGAAATGATAAATTTAAAGTGTTTTTTACTATATAAATAGTGGGACATTTGAAGATCATAAAAGAACATGAGTAGAATATATTAATACATAATATAAGAAATCTGATTAAATTAGATAAGAAATCAACACCAACTATGTATAGTTTTCTGAAAAAATACAACATAAAACTTTTTAATAGTAAGAATAGGATTTAATATTTATTAATCACGTTGTAATGAAGTGATGAATTAATTGTGAATTAATTTTGTAATTTACTGACATCATTTCCTGTGGAAATAGTATTTATACAACTGTTTTACATTAAAAGATGTTTCTGAGGAAGTTCACGTTAATAAAAGTGAATGAAAGCGCTTAAATCTTATTTGGAGTGGAGTTGGAATTTTTTCTTTGGAGTCTGCACAGATTTTGCCTGGCTTTTGTGTGTTTTTTGTACTGTAGGAAGAATGCAATTACATTTCCAGTTTTGGGAGAGGTGGGAGTGGAGCTGAGATTTGAAGAGTTCGAAGCTTGTAGTGATTCTTAGCAGGGGTGGGAGGGAGTTCCATTTTTTGGCTAATGAATAGGAGAGGAGAAACTGGCCAGGGGGACGTTTTGGTTTATATACAGAAAGTAGGTTTTGCTGGGCAGATCTAAGGGGTCTGTGCGGAGTGTAGAATGGTAAGATATTAGTAAGAGCAGGGCATGCAGTAGGTTTAAAGATTATTTTGTGGGCTGTAGTAAGCTGAAGGTATACAAGGTGGTTAGGAAGCTCTAGCCACTTTAGCATGTGGAGAGAGGTGCAGTGATGGGAGGAGTGTTTAGATTTAGTAGCAAATTTAGCAATTTTGTTGTAGCAGATTTCTAGTTTTGAGGTGATGGTAACAGAAAGATTGGTTAGAAGTGGAGCACCGTACAATAGTGATGGTAGTAAATAGGTAGAAGCTAGAGTTTGCCTTGTAGATGGAGAGAGAAAGTGAGCATTTCTATATAACATACCTAGCTTCTGATGGGTTTTTTTATATTAAGTTGGACATGTGTATCGAATTTCAGGTGTTCATCAATAGTGACCTCAAGAAGTTTAGCAAAGGGGACAACTTCTATAGAGGAGTTGGCATGGCTGATGATATTGAAGGATTGCTTGTCAAGTGTGACAGTTTTTGAGGGAGAGAAAAGAAGGATTTTGGATTTATTGGCATTAAGTGAGAGATGGTTTTGAAGCATCCAGTGCTCAGTAGTTGTAAAGGCCAATTGGGTTTTTGCCTGGTGCTCAGTGAGACTAGCAGCAGAGCAGACTAAAGTGGAGTCATCTGCATATTTGCACTATTTTAGTGTTAGGAATGGCGGTGTGAAAATCATTGATAAATATATTAAAGAGCATTGGTCCTAGTATGGACCTCTGGGGAACCCCGGTAGGGGTAGGAAAGAAGGTAGAGGTACCAGTTTGCCATTTCACAGCCTGGGATCTGTTAGTGAGATAACTGTGGCACCAGGTAAGGCAGTTTTGAGAGAGATTGAGGTTAGATAGATGATTCAGAAGGTGGGTATGGGAGATGGTATCAAATGCCTTGGATAGATCTAGGGTGATGGTGGAAACAATTTCTCCAGAGTCACGAGCAAGGTTTATTATGTCTACAAAAGAGAGGAGAGCAGTTATTGTACTATGTCCAGGACGGAAGCCATGTTGGGTAGGGGTAAGGAGTTGATTATTGATGAGGAAGGGCATGAGTTGGAGATGGATGCATTTTTCAAGGATTTTTGAGATTGCTGAAAGAATGGATATGGGTCGAAAGTTAGAGATGTTATTATTTTTGCCTCCTTTGTGGAGGGGCAGGATAAAGGCTGCACACCACAATTTGGGGACATATGATTCCTATATGGATCTATTGATGAGAATGCTGATGGGGATGGCGATACCATCTGCGGCAAGCTTTAGAAAGAGTGAGGGAATATTGTCAGGGACGTTGGAGTATGGCTTAAGTTTAGAGAGAAGCTTTTTATGTAGGAGGTTGAGATGGGGTTTAGATAAAAAGTGGGGGGAGGATTGGGAGTGGGGTGTTGAGGAGAGGAAGGGGCAGTTGGATTGAGTGGAAGGGAGGAGATCTGGTTGGGGAAGGTCTTAGTGAGTTCAGCTATAGAGTTAGTAAAAAAGGAGTTGAAAAGGGTAGCAATTTCTGTATCAGTTTTTTTGTTGTCAGGACAGGGATTATTTTTGGTTCCTGGATGCAAAAGAGAGTTAATGGAGTTCCAGAATTGTTTGGGATTTTTGGGGTGGATAGACTGAAGTTTAATATAATATGATTGTTTGTATTTTGTAATATGATTTTTGGTTAAGTTGCGGCGTTGTTTATATTTTTGGAAGGTAACAGGGTGTTTATTTTTGTTGTAAAGTTTCCAGGTTTTGTCTCTTTGTAGCATAAGTGTTTTGGTGTCTTTAGTTAGCGATGGCATGGAGTTGGGTTTTATTCGTTTTATTGTAGGTGGAGCTTGAGTGTTTAGGATGCTCAGGAAGGTCGTATTGAAGAAATCTATGGCTTTATCTAGTGGAAGAGTTTTTAGGTTGTCCCAATTTGTTAGTTTAAGGGTTTCGGAGAATAAAGAAGGGTTAAAATTTGTAAGATTACGAGTATGGGTATATTGGTGCTGGTGAGGGGAGGAGTGGGTAGCTTGGTGAATCATGGCTGGGAGATGGTCACTTATGGTGTCTGGTAATAAACCAGAGTATGAGATTTTATTAGGGTGGGAGACTACGATCCAGTTCAGAGTGGACCCTGGGGGGTTGTTTCTATTAGGTCTGGTAATACCATTTATTAGTTGAGTGAAATTAAGAAGACTGATAGATAGGGAGGTATTGTTGTTATTGATTCTATTCCAGTCAATGTTCACATCACCTAATATGTATGTCTCAAGCTTAATGTTAGCTGAGGCCCATAGAAGAATGTTTTCTAGAGTGGTAGTATTATTTCCACGGGGGATATAGATGGCCATAACACAAATACTTTTATAGTTATTCAGTTTAAGAATTCCGATGACTAGTTCAGCATTGCTGAACTGAGGAATAGGATTTTGGTAAGGAGAGATATTCAGTAGGCTAGTATAGATTAAGGCTACTCTTCCTCCTTTTTTATTTTGGCGGTCACATCTGAGTGCTTGAAAGCCAGGGGGTAAAATCTCAGAGTCAGTAATGTGGGGTTGTAGCCATGTCTCTGACACTGCTACTATATCTGGTGTAGTATGATTTAGCCAAGCATGAAAGAGTGCTATTTTGTTTTTTACACTCTGGGTGTGCAGTGGTGGTGCTGCGGTAGCGTTGTCACCTCACAGTTAGACATTGCCCGTTTGATTCTCAGTTAGAGCGTCTTCTGTGTGGCAACATGCGTGAATGGGCGTTCCTTCATTGAAGGTTGTGTGTTAGGCCTGGCAAGCCAGCACATAAAACTCTACTGCCAATCATTAGCGGACCGGAGTTCCGCTGTGGCGACCCCTAACCGGGAAAAGCTGAAAGACACAAACAAACATTCTGGGTGCTAATGGTAATTAGCTTGAGGTATTTATGGTTGGTAGTATTTGGAGAGATAGGGGGAGAGTGATTGCTATTAGTCTTTGGTCCAGGGTTGGGGTGAATGTCTCTGCTAGGACAAGAAAGTTAGAGGAAGAGAGAAGCATGATCTTTGGTTTGCAACTTATCTTTTGTGGGAAGAAAAACATCACTTTTGGTGTAAGATGCTTTGTTGAGTAGGCTAGATGTTTTAGCTTAAAATAGTGAAGTGGGTTAGGTTGTACTAGTGAGGGGGATATGTTGTGAAAGTGGGATGAGATGAGGTTGGGAAGGGGGAGAGTAGTAGAGGTAGGGGAGGAAAAGAAGGGGTTAATTTGAAAGAGGAATAGGAGGTGGCATTGAAGATAGTTGTTAGGAGAAGAATGCTTATAGAAGAGATAAGAAGTGTATGTGGAAGTGGAGGAGTCATTCTTAACTAGGGTAGAGTAAGTTAGGAGGAGGCAGCAGGATGATAGGTGAGAGATTAAGTGAAAAGGGAATAGTGGTATAGTTGAGAGTACAGGAAGGAGAAGGATACAGATAGGGGAGGGATTAGTTAATTGATAAATGATGGGAGGGGGAGGAGTAGAGATAGGATTGGCTTAGGAGAATGGGAGGAGATATAGGGTTATAATAAATGTGAGTGTACTGGGGGGTGGGTGAGATTTGGGGGTAGGGTAGGGAAGTGGAGTGGGGCAGACCTAAAGGACAGACACAGCAGGATGGTGAGAAAAACAATCAGTAAAGTCGAGAGTAAGTATAGAGGAAGGTAAGCAGGGTGGTAGAGGAAGAGTTGTGTAGATGTTAGTAAAGAAAATAGAGAGGCTGTAGGATGAATACGGACTGGGATATGAGTGAAGAAGAAGAGGAGAGTGACAGACTAAAGGTTATAATTCTGTAGGTGGAAAATAGTGAGAGAAAGTGTTAGAGACAGGTAAAGACTGCCATCTAGTGGTCAAGAACTGGCATAGCACATAGTGGTGACCACAGGAGAAGGCTGGAGGTAATAAGAAAATCAGAAAGGCTTGAGGAAAAAATTGCTACAAAAAGACTAGGATAACGTGGGTAGGGGGGTTCAGAGTAGAAGAAAGCAAAATAGAGTAGAAGAAAACAAAATAGAGGGGGGGTATGGCTGCTGACTATAGAGGCTGATTCCCAATTAAGAGAGTTTCTTTATAATATCTGAGTGAGGGATTGTATCAAATGCCTTGGCAAAGTCAAGGTAGGTGGTATGCACTTTCTTTCCCTCATCTAGGGCTTTGGTGACTTTCTTGAAGATGTTAACCAAGTTTAACATACATGCTATACCCATAAAAAATCTGAACTGTGTCGGGTCCAGTGTTTAGAAATTTCCTATGTCCTTGTTGATAATTTCCACAATGATTCTTTCCTTGGCCTTGTAGATGAGGCTAGTCAAGCTTATGGGTCTGTAATTCCAAGGGTTGGTTGATGGTCCTCCTTTGTGCAGAGAGATTACTGTTGCTTTCCTCCATTCTGAAAGAACATAGCCAGTTCTCAGGCTGTGGTTAAACAGGGATCCAAATAGGTCTGCTAGGTCATGCTCTAAATTGTTTAAAAAGCAACCTGGGATGTTGTCTGGTCCCATTGCTGCCATGCCTTTGGCCTTTGAAAGCACAACGATGACCTTCTCTGTTGAGATAATAAGCTGAGTAATGGTGGCAGTTAATCTTTGCTGGATAACTGGTGGGGCAGCCGGTGAAGTGTTCCCCAAATCTGTCAGCTAGCAGATAGGCTATTACCTCCGGTTGAGTATGGGTAGTGCCATCCATAAGCAGTACAGCACATAGCTGGGTATTCCCTTTTAGATTTCTGATGTAATTAAAGAATGCCTTGTGATTATCCTTAGTGCGGTAGGCTATATTTGCATTTAATTAGTTTTGGTGGACTTAATAAGATCGCCAATTTGTTTGTTTAAGCTAGATATGGATTTCTTCCTCTACTGAGCCAATTCCCTCTTTCACTTGGACATTAGTTCCTTTCTGTTGTTGTATAGCCTGTTTATAGTAGGGTTCCACTAGGGTGTGTTGTTTTCTTGGCAAGGCCTAGTTGTAATCCGGTTAGGTACAGCTGATTATATAACTGCTTAAGTGCCTATACAAGGCACTGGTGTATACCTCTGCATAGGATTCCATGTTATTTGTGTTTGAGGGGGCTTTGAAGTTTCTTATACCATTGCTTAGTAGGAGCTAATTGTCTTGGAAAAACTTTTTAAGTGTTTTTGAACTTGATGGGGTATCTGGCCTTATAATTACATCAAATGAGACTGATCTATGGCCCAGTCTTACCAGGGAGGACATCACATGGGGGGTGTACAATGCTCCCCATGTTAATGAGTACTATGTCCAGAACATTTGACCCCCTTGTAGAAGTGCTGATTAGTGTTCTAGAGCATCTGCATTGACAAAGTCTAAGAACCTCTGAGCCAGCATGTTTGTAGTCATGTATGTTTCCCATATGATGGTAGGATAATTAAAATCACCCATGAATAAGGTGTTGGGCTGTATGGAAAGTGACTGCAGTAAGTCCAAGTATGATGTATGCTTTTCCGGGTTCATGGTGGGGGACCTATAGCCAGCTATGATGTGGAAAGGGGTTTTTCCTATAGTTAATTGGACATGGAGTAGCTCAAGAGAGTCATCCTGTTTGACCAGTCTTGGGGTGTACTTGTCCTTAATGAAGAAGTATACACCTCCTACTTTGGTTCTTTCATGCCCATTTTATGGACTGAATGTATGGAAGGCATTGTAGCCCTGCACTGCTGGGGTGCTTTCCACACCTTTGAACCATGTGTTAGTGACTCCATAGATGTCTGCATCTTCCAAGGTGTGGAGTGCTTCCAGTGAGTGCAATTTCTTGTTTAAACTCCTAGCATTAAGCAGTAGTACCTTGAGTTTATCTAGAGAGGATTTTGTTATGTTGGGAGGTTGGTTATTTTGACACTGCCTAAAAAGGAAAAAATAAGGGTGGCTAATGCCTTTACCTGATTATGAAAGCCTAGAGAAGACAGGTGCTGACCATCTGTGGCAAAGCAGCATGGCCAGTCCAGAATGTCTTCCCAGGCTGACAGATACTGGATCCCCTTGGAATGACACCAGAAGCCAAGCCAATTGCTAAGTCAATCATTTTTTTATTTGTATTGTAGCATTATCCTCGGAGAAGGTAGAATGCTGCTTAAGGCTTGTCTTATACCTGCCTGTGACACATAACATGAGACCTCAGTCATATCTCTCTTCTTATAGTCCAGAGAGGTACATCCCAAGTCATTCACCCCAACATGGACTCTAATGGAGTCATACTGATACTTGTGGTTGAGTTACTTGAGTGACTTGATGGATCATAGCACTTCACAGGCAGCTAACTGTAACCCATTCCTTATCAAGCCTGGTTTGGGTAACATCTGTGTGTCTCCCTGTGGAGTCTCCTATGACCAGTACATTAGGTTTTGTGGTTTTATGCCTTATGTGCTTATCTGTTGAGACACTGGTGCATATGTTATGTGTTGTGGCTGTTTTTTGCATTGTTGTGTGGATGTAAGTGGTTTCCATTTTAGAGGCCTCTGATCTTTTAAGTTACTAGTGAGTACCTCCACATAGGTGGGTTTATATGTTGTGCCACTATTTAGTGTGGGAGTTAATGTATGTGTCCTGTCAATATGTTTGTCTCTAGATTTGTTCTCATAGAAGAGTCCTGCCTACAATTTCATAGTGTAACTGCATATTTCATATAAAATATTTGTTTCAGGAGTAAGTGGTTGTCAGTATATATGAGAAATTGATATATTGCCTCAGTATAACCATGTCCATCAGGCTGGACAGGAAAATGATGGGAAACTGATGGTCAATGATAGCAGGATCTTCCTGTACATTTTTTTAGGGATGGGACTGGATTAATTTGACAGGACATTGCTGGTAGTTCTGAGACTACAAATGGGACCTATACTTTGTACAGGCTATGATTGATCAATAAGGCATCACTGTTCACTGTTCAACTGAGTTGCTTTTAGAGCAGCAAAAAAGCTTGGAAGGGTTTCACTGACAGCTGTTTAAGGAAACACTGAGCTTTAAGCCTTTTGCATCAATACAGGGCACTGCTAATTGCCACTGTGCAAAGAGCAGCACTGCACAAATGCAAAGATTAAATATGAGCAAAGAAATAAGTTTTAAGCTATCAATCAGCAAAGCACATAATAAGCTTTCCACCAGCAATTACCAACTCAGACAGGTTATATTAGCAAGCTTCTGTCACAAAAGTGCAGAAAAAAAACATTCTTAATGTAGAATAGCTAGTTTGGAGCCCAAGTGTACAAGATCACACAAACTACCTACAACAGCCCTATAGATATCAGATATAATGTAATGCAATGTAATTAACTACTTAAAGCCTCAGTAGACATTACAATTTCTTATATATACTTATATATATATATATATATATATATATATATATATATATATATACAGTGTGTGGAAAAATCAGCAAATAACTTAAGAAACTGTTAAAATACAGAGAACATTTATAAGAGAAGTGCAACAAAATAGTTTTGTCTTTTCAGTAGTGGCTTGCTCCAGGTGAAAGCAGATTCTCAATGATCTGTAGTGAAGTCTCCAAATGACAGGTAGCTCTGAGTATCTACACCAAAGCCCGCAGAGATGCGAGGCTTAAATACGAGCAAAGAGAAACAAGTTTTAAGCTATCTATAAGGAAAGCATACGATAAGCCTTCCACCAGCAATATTCAGCTCAGATAGGTGAGATAAGCATACTTCTTCCAAAGGATGCAGAAAAATATAGAAAAATATAGAAAAGAATAGCTCGCTTGGAGCCCACGTGTAATAAGACCACGCAAATTACCACAGCAGCCCTGCAGCTATCAGATACAATGTAATATAATACAATTAACTACTTAAAGCAGTAGACTGTATCATTTTTTTTTTAATATAATGATTTGTCTATTTTACCATAATAACTGCAGTGCAGATATGCCTGTTTTCAGGTTTCATGAATGTTGTCTGGTGCATAAAAAGATTTGTCACAGAACCACAAAGAATACATGTGGAACATGCAGGACTTAAACACGGATTTATGTGATGAGGCACATTTGTAGAGTATCGTTGCAATGAGTATGAAACATTGCTATGTATTGAGGTACTCTGGTCAGTAGTTTTTGACTAAAAGAGATCATTTCATACAGTAACAGACCACTAAAATCATTATATGTGTGCATGCATGTAATATAGAGCACCACACAACCTCATTTTGATTTATAGCTTAAGTACATTAGCCGCTTTATCCAACAATCAGTATGCAGTAGTGAGGTAACTCAGTCTGAAGTAAATTGGGATTACAAGAAAGAGGAGGTAAAACATAATTGCCATTATAAAAGACATTTATTTGTCTACAGATGTAAAACTTTCTTTCCATTTCACATGAGGAAAAAATAATCACCATTTGTTATGCCATTTTTGTAGTACAATGGTTTTCTCATGACAATACTGAAATATTCATAAATGATGGAATTGAGAGGACATCTTGGGGCTCAAGCAACATATATTACATATAGAGTTGAACAAAATTAAAAAAATCAGATGGGCAACAAACATATTGTCATGACTGAAAGATAATATGCATGTAACCTAAAAGAATTCAACTACAGTCAATTGTCTTTTATTCAGAATGACTAAACTGAAATCTCAGCCTATAAAGAATAATGTCAAATCAAACCTAAGATATTTGCAAAATTAACATAAGCTAATTTAAAATCAGTCATTAGTATTTCATAATGAGTCTCCTGTTGTTTAGGTATGTCAGAATGTAACATCATTTTTGATTTGGAGCCAGAGCCACGTACATAGGTGTGACCCTATAAGGCAAAAGGTGTGTTGTGACGTTAACTTTTTTAATATAACACTGAGAAAACAGCAAAACACCTTTGTACCATTAATGATTCATTGCCTATATAACACGGAAAAAAGGATAACTTGGGTACGGTCTGTTATAACACAGTTTTGAAAATACTGAAGCAGATTTTTTTTGTTTGTTTTATTTATACAACAATAAGTGCACGTCAGATTTCTTTTAATAAGCTCACAAGCGGTATAAAACAAATGTCTAAGGAAAATAGAATTCTAAGCTTTAGTTACTACATTAATTCTATCTTCATGGCAATTCTACATTTTTCTTCTTCTAGTAAAAGTACTGTACACGCTTATGGATGTAGTAACAGTCTATAAGCGCAGTTGGAGGCAAAGTGTCACATATGGCTTCCACTTTCTGCTATCACTGCACTACAATTTCATGCTGGCTTGCATGTCAAAATGAATTCTGAGTAATGGCACTTTAGAAGAACTGTGATCTGAACTGCACATAAATCTGTCTACACTTTCAGTAAACTATAAAGCACAATCCACATCCAGATGTAAACTAGATAAAACAAAACATTTGCATTTGTTTCACTTTTTCTCCTTCCAAGTCTGAGTGAGCATTCAAATGCATATATTTCAGATATACAAAAGTAACATTTTGTACGTTAATATCTCAGGTGTCATGTCATTAATACAGTTTTAAGAAGAGATTATTTTATAAATTGCAACCTAGTAATCCAAGGATGTACACACAGTACTAAGGCTCCAGTCAGAGTTAAGGGAAAATATATGAAACAGAGGTTGTTATTCAAAGTGAATCCTGTGGAACATACAAACTATGTTAATCAGCTTGGCATTAACCTGTGACATTCTGCTTTGTTCTGCACGTAATCAGTTTGTGATTCAAACAAACAGTTCCAACTGGAACCTTCATGAATAATTAAATAAGGGGTTGTCAGGCTGAAGTAAGCTGCAGACTGGCTTAGTGGACCCAGTCACCTTCTGAGTTAGTTGCTGTACTTACATGCCCAACATTGTTATGATGTGCGGCTGGTAGAGTGGTCAGAAGAAGACCTTGATATATGGAATTGTAGGGAGACTTAAGGGTCATCGACTCATGCTTCATTGAACTTATAACTGAATGGATTGAAACCATCAAACAGACCTAGTTGGCAATGACAAGGTAGTGCTGATGGACCTGTTTCCCCAAGAGAATCTGTGTTTGAGCTCATTTTACAGGTGTGCAACTGTGAGTTTCACTGGGCTGTGTATGGCTTTGTTTTGATGAGTTACAGCTCAATGTAGTTCAACTCAGTGAAGCAAAACACGTTATGGAATAAAGAGAATTACTCCTTGTAAATAACTGCAGCTGCACTGGTAGCTACAGCAGCATAAGCCCTGTTCTCCATGTGCTAGAGCAAAGAGCTTGAATGGTTTGAGGCAAATTTTGATGTGTAGATCTGAGTTGCAAGGCAGGTTCACTTACAGCTCATTGGGACTTCTTTCTTCTGTCATGTATTGCACCAGTGGAGATGCTAAATGTGAACTGTGTATGACAAACTGCAAGATGATTATCTTCCCAACAAACTTTTTTGAGTCACAGTTCTCCATTTCTGCATTTACTTCTCCTTCTCACCTCATTACTTACAAATACTCACTTCATTGTTGTACAAATTCCATTATGATTTAACTTGTTAACATCTATGTGGTGTCGAATACCGCACCAGTTACACCCCACACATTTCCTTACATTCCAAAGATTTTTCTGAAAAATCAACTTAATAAGCAAAACAATCAAGGCTTTTTTTCTGTGAGATATCCTCGTGTCATTTTATTTATAGCTCCTTGCCCTTTATATCCTGCCTATTATAAACTGGTAAAGTCCCATATTTAAAGAAGTCAGGACCAAGAAATGTGTGGACACCATGAGGAGCTATGGGTGTTAACTTTAAGTATACAAAACTGGCACTATGCACTTTAAGTACAATATGTGTGTCCACACACACACACACACACACACACACACACACACACACGCGCGTGTGTGTGTGTGTGTGTGTGTGTGTGTGTAAAATTTAAATTTGCTATATTCATTTTATTTCCCACTATATGCACTGAAGAAATCATGTTTCAGGGATGTAAGATGGTCTATATTTTTCTGGTGGTGGCCTTGATATGGTAAATAAGGTAGAATTGTGTAAGCTGAATTTAACATAACAGAAGATGTTTGAATAATCACTGCTGCAGTATTCTTAGTTATTCAGATTATATCCTGCTAAGAGCATACTACAAGGATATAACAGATAGCCAACTTCCAAAGCTTCTGAACACCTTCCACATGCCCAAACTGTCAAGCAACATGAGCTGAGCTAATTAAAAGACAAGTCAGGGCTCAGAGCCATACAGAGCTTTCCTGCCAGCAGATGGAAGGAGGCTGGACTCTGAAAGGACAATGCTAGGAACAAGAAAAAATAAATAAAATTAATGTCCACACCCAGGCTTAACACCAAAAAGCAAAGGGGAGTGCCGAGGGAGGGAGAGAGAGGCTACTGCAGCAGTGATCATTCGAACATGTACTGTTAAGGTAAGTTCAACTAACATGACTGTACTACGGTCATCATATTAACCTCTTCTGTGGTAGTCGTAGCTATATGGGCAGATTACCATAGCTAACTACATTTGGGTGGTGAAATGAAAAGAGTCCAGGGGCCCCTGGAGAATGGTCCTAACAAAGCTTGATCTGAACCAAAAGAGGGATTCAAACTTCTAGTATTTTACAAAAGTGTGTACAGAGAACCAAGTAGCAGTTTCTAGAGTACTTCTAGAATCCAAGGTCTTGACCTTGCTAGGAATACAGACAGAGCAGTGGTGCAGCTGTAGCATTGTCGCCTCACAGCAAGAGGTTCCCCGGTTTGATGCTGGGGTGCCTTCTGCTTGGAGTCTGTATGTCCTTCCTGCATTTATGTGGATTTTCTCCAGGTGCTCTGGTTTCCTTCCACATTACAAAGACATGTATCCGGAGAGTTTCTCCCCAGGCCTCAGCTGAAAATTGATTCATTCCAAGTCGGACTTTCACGGTTAACAAATGTTAAATAAATAAATACATATGATATGGTGAATATAACAAAAGGTAATACCTTAGACAACCATTTCGAAATAGTCTGTTTTGATAAAGGTTGTCACTTCTTCTTACCTTCACAATAAATGAACAATTGAGCCGATGATCTGAAAGGATTATCTCTGTTAAGATAGTACCTGAGTTATCTTTGGACATTCAAGATATGGAGTATCCCTTTTCCCTCATTTTAAGGTTCAGGAAAGATAATGGAGAGATGGATAGTTTGGCTTAAAGTAAACATGGATAGCACTTTAGGCAAAAAAGCAGGATTAATTCTACAAAAAAAAAAAAAAACTTGTCCCTATGGAAAATGAGACTGGGTTTGCTTACCATAACAGCTTGCAACTCAGATGACCTTCTTGCAGAGGTCAGAGCAATCAGTTAAACTGTTTTACACATTGAGAACCACAAGCCAGCCAGATTAGCTGGTTCAAACTCTGTGTTAGCTTCTTTAACACAAAATTAAGATCCCAAGAAGGGCCCATGGGTTTTCATGGAGGCCACTTATGCAAAACCCCTTTCAAAAATATTTTCACATGAGATTGCCTTGAAAGAAGAGGATACATGGGCAAAGATGCTAAAATGGCTGATCAATGAACCTTAATAGAGGAATAAGAAAGCCCATAGGAATGTAACTCACACAAATATTGCAAAACCACAGAACAACTGACCCTGAATAATTGCTGGTTATGTTGTTGGGACTAACTAGATAACCCTTTTCATTTACTAATGTATGATTTTCTAATAGCAAGCTTTCTAGTGTCCATCAGTACCTGTTGCATGTTCACAGTAAACTGGGGACCTCAAAGGAATTATGATCTTATCATCCAGCCAGTCAATTGATGATGATTGATATTGGAGTGTATGAAACACCCCTGATCTTGTGTGAGTAGATCCAGTCTGTAAAGAATCTTCTGTTAATTGCCCCAGCCATTTCAAAAAGAGGGATATCAACAGTTGCCTGGACCAAGGGGACTAACCGCAATAATCTTGTGGGATTCTGTCTGAATCCTCAAAAGTACCTTTGATAATAGTGGAAAGGGTGGAAAAGCATATAAGAATATTCCTGTCCAAAGAATAGAGAAGGCACTTGTCTTCCAGGCCTTTTTGCATGGAGTCCTGGAACAAAATCTTGCCAGCTGATTGTTCAAAGAGGAGGCAAAGAGGTCTACTTGAGGAGCTCCACACGGATGGATCAAATTGTGGAAGACCCACTGATCTAGTTTCTATTCGTGAAGGTCTGCCCTGGTCCTGCTCAACTTGTCTACCATACAGTTTTGCTCTGACAGAATGTAGGATGCTTGTAGAGTGAGACTGTTCTGTAAAGCTATATCCCAAGCTAACATAGAAAGTCTGCAAAGTGGGTATGACCTAGCTTGCACTTGATTGCTGATGTACCACATGACTGTGTTATCATCTGTAACCACTTGAAGAGGTCACATGGACCAAAGATGGTACAAAAAGTTGATTGCCCTGATCTGGGCAGAAAAATGTATGTTCTTGGTGTCCCACACCCCCTGAACTTATATCTCTCCTAAAACTGCTCCCCGGGCAAAGTCCAAAGCATCTGTGGTGACTGACTGCTTTGGAGTAGGGAAGGAGAAGTGGAGACCTGGATTCAAAGATATCTGTTGTCTGCACCAAAAGGTGTCTTTTCTGACAAACCACATCACTGGTATTTGAAAAGATAAAGGGTGTTAATGCTGGGATCAAAGAAATTTCAGACACCACTGTATCTTTTTCATGTGGAGTCCTGCCAGGGGTATCATGAGAATCATAAATGTCATAAGGAAAACAATCCTAAGGCATTCACTTGCAATGACTGATGTCTGAGTGGAAAACCATAGATGTAGATCTAAATAAAGATCTATTTGTTTTTTTTTCCTGTGGAAGAATAGCTCTTTGAACTGAAGTATCTACTTAACACCCCAGAAACACAATCCTGTGTGAGGGAGTCAAGAAATATTTTTGAATGTTCCTCTTGGAATCTCAGCCGGTGAGAGAGAGCTCTTACCCGAAAGAGAGATTCCTGACACTTTGAAAAAGACTCTGTAAAGATAAGCATGTCATCTAAATAAGGAAAATATGGATAACACATAACCTGCAATGAGCTATAACCTAATTAAGGCACTTTCTGAACAGTCTTGGTGCAGTGGATAGTCCAAAGGATAAGGCAGAGAATTAATAATGTGATCCAGACAAAACTTAAGAAGCATCTGAAGTCTGGATGAATAGAGATGTGATGAAAAGGATCTACATACATTGTAAACAATGAGTAGTGACCTGTGTAATAGAAAAAAAAACATAAGTTATTTAAAGCAGATTTTTCCTCAGAAGAAGAAACTGTAGATAAAGCATTCCTCATACATTCACAATATAGTGGAAGAAACTTTAACGTCTGAGCTTGACAATTCAAAAATTTGAAAATCAAAGTTACGTACATATATACGTTTTCCCATACCTATCGATAATTTTCCCATCCTTAACAGAAGGAATATGATTGGAATTAACCAAGCTCTTAACAACAGTGGATTCCACTAAATCTATAGAACCAAATCTTGCCTAAACAATCCTGTTTTGTTTGTGAGTGACTGTGCAGTAGCTTGGTAAGAGATGTTTTTATTTGAATTTATATATTTTATTTTTAGCCACTGTTTTTCACTGTTTGTAAGAAGGAAGACATAGCTTGTAGAGAAAAAGATTTACATTGACTTACATTTTGTTGTTTTACCTTTAATTTTAACTGTTCATTGTTAGAAAAGGATAGGTTTTAGACATGCAAACTCTAACCATCCCAAGGGGCCTAGTCAGCTATAAATTCACACAGACTGCAGAAAGGACACTCTAGAGCTTACCTAAACAATTCTCTCTTGGTTTGTGATTTACTGATCGTTAATGTTAGATACAGGTGCAACTGTGAGAGATGAAAAGGAATTCCAGCTTTTGTGTGACTTTCACAACGTGTACAGTCAGACCAATAACTTTCCTGTACTTAATTTAATATTTAGTGTATATTGTTTCTGTGACTTTTCTCCTAGAAGGTGATTTAAGTTCTCTTTGAATTCTGTGTAACTGATTCTGGTTATCCTTTTCTTTTAGAATTTTGTTTCATTTGCAGCTGAATATGGATTTGTTAAATGAATATGCCACTAATGGTTTGCTAAAACACAAATATCTTGTACAGTGTAATAAATGCTATGTGTATCTAAAGGTAACACCTTATAACACTGGATCTGTATTCTGCATGTCAAAAAGTGGATGATTTGCTTATCATTATCAGTAGTAAATCTAGATTTAGATGATTTGCTTATCATTATCAATAGTAAATCTAGATTTAGATGCTTTGCTTATCATTATCAATAGTAAATCTAGATTTAGATGATTTGCTTATCATTATCAATAGTAAATCTAGATTTAGATGATTTGCTTATCATTATCAATAGTAAATCTAGATTTAGATGATTTGCTTATCATTATTAATAGTAAATCTAGATTTAGATTATTTGCTTATCATTATTAATAGTAAATCTAGATTTAGATGATTTGCTTACCATTATTAGTAGTAAATCTAGATTTAGATGATTTGCTTACAATTATTAGTAGTAAATCTAGATTTAGATGATTTGCTTACCATTATTAGTAGTAAATCTAGATTTAGATGATTTGCTTATCATTATCAATACTAAATCTAGATTTAGATGATTTGCTTACCATTATTAGTAGTAAATCTACACTTACTGATGATTGCACGTGTGCAATTGGCACGGCTTGGAGAACTGTTGTTACATATATTAATGACTGGACTTATGAGATAAATAATAGAAAACAATTAGGAAAGGATGTGTCTATTTTCTTTAAAGATCACTCAACCCCTATAAAACAAGATAATGCCAATGACAACTTTGGAATTCTGGATACAAGTATTCAGCAATCTGAGGATTCAGAGCATACAGAAAGAAATAAAAAAGTAAGAAGTTTACAACAAATAACAAAGAAGAAAAAGAAACCGATAAATGTCTGTAAAACAAAGACAATGCATACTAAAAGACACTGCTTTATGTGACACAAAGATTACATGGAACGATAACATTTTTCTATCAGAAAACCTTTATTCTACAGAAAAGGCATAAAGTATCCAAAAGAGAAGGTAACAAAAGAGGCAAGGGGTAGGTGAAAAGTAAGAAATCAAAACTCAATGTAGAAAGATTGAAGAACATTACTGTAAGAAAAAAAGAGGAGAAAGACAGATATTCACAATGTGGCTCAAGTTGTGGATGTAAAGAGCCACTAGATGAGAATTTTGGGCTTGGAAATATAATAAGCAATGAAAACAGTGGGGTTAATAAGACAAATAGTGATGAAAATCATTCCTTTATAACAACTGATAGAGCAGATATTACTGAATTAGAAGTTGAAGATTCTTTAGATCTGGTCAGAAAATGTATTTCTGTAACTGGAGATTCAATTATTAGAGGAATTGATACATTTGCAGAGAAGATAATGAATATCGAATAGTGTTATGCTTGTCAGGAGCAAAAATAGCGGATGTGAGGCAGGGGCAGCTTCTACAGGTGTTAGGACATATTTTTCACAAATCACATATAGGAAGGAGAATCTTGTTCCTGTAAATGAAATTTTGTTTGGGGAAAATACTTATATGAAAAACTGTCTCTTTTTAAAAGAAATGGAAATGTGTAGAGCATCTGAGCCTAATTTTAGGCACACGTGCTAAGACAGAAATTCGTGCACTTGTCAAGATCAGGGAAGAGAATTTTTGGGGCAGATATTCTGCAATATTTGACAAACAAAAAGCAGTTTTTTTGCCTGGTTGAAAATGTAACAGTTCACAGAAAACAACATTCAGTGCATCTTTAATGGCTATTAATGCTAGGAGTATTAACAATATTTTTTTTTTATTGGAAAAGTTGCTGCGTTCCCACAAGACTAATATTGTTATTGTTTATCAAGCATGTTTAAAGCACAATAACTGGAGACCAGTTATGTTATGGTATAAATATTTTTACTATAACAGACATTCTAACAAAAAAAAAAAAAACAGGGGGAGGTGTTAGGATAGGGATTAAAGATAGTTATGAGACCTGTGATTATTACATGTTCAGTGATGATACTAGTACTATAGACTGTGGAACTGTGACAATAAAGATAACCCTGGAACATATAACAATTGTTGGAGTGTATAGACTACCAAAGTCAAGTGGTGATGACCTAGAGGAATTCATACATTCCTTGCTTGAAACAAAAGAAGAAAGAATAATAGTGTCTGTGGATTTAAATTTACCAGAAACAGATTTGGGCACAGGAGAATAATATTCTGATAAATACATTAAAAACTACAAAAATGAGATTTGAGAGATTTAAATTGAAAAGTGAATATTTAATACAGGACACAGTGATTGAAACTGTCAATTTGTTTAAAGACCTGGTTATGTGGGTTGATTCAGATTTAAGTTTTTCGAAATCATCTCAACCAATTAGATAATGATAGTTATAAAACTATAGGTTGTAGAAAGAATTTTATAATGCCTAAGAAATCAGAAATGAAGAAATCATTGTTGGTTATATTAGGCTCAAACTTGAATATGGAATAACAATATGTAAATCTTAAAAGAAAACAAGCATGAGTAAACTGGAAAGAGTAGAGCAGAAATATACCAAGGGCATCCATAGATGTGGAAATTTAAGTTATTATGAAAGACTAAAATATATGAACTTTTACAGAGTTACATACAGATCTTTAGGAGGAGGTATAGAGGGCATTTAGAGACAACTTCCTCTGGGAATGTTTGGGGTTATCAAAAAGTAGTAGAGAATCATTAGACAAGACAACCTATGTAGAACATTGTATAGGAACTGGGAAGTGTACTAATTAGTTTTGTTATTTATAAGAACAACCTGGACACTTATGTTGGGAACAACTTTTTTGGTATATTGCCCTGGGATTAAAATATTATATATGTATAGGTGTATATATATATATATATATATATATATATATATATATATATATATATATATGTGTGTGTGTGTGTGTGTGTGTGTGTGCGTGTGTGTCTATGTATGTATATCTGCTGGGTCAAGTCTGGGAATAGTGTATAAAATTTATAAGATTGAAGAACTTTATACATCATATCTGACTTTTTAGGAGCAGCTGGCTGACTGTCAGGAAAATGGCAGACAGTAACACACACATATCCTCCAGACAGAACATAGGGAATGCGTTCTGGAAAAATCTTTCTGTAACAATTGATGGCATTTTCTGAGAGACTGAGAAACCTCAGTGTTCTTCCCATGAAAACACTGACACATTCTAGCAATAGTATCAGAGAACTAGAAACCTCCACAGGAAGAACATGACATTGACCTCTCCTCTGAATCTGAATCAGAAATCTGAGGAAAAAACTATATCCATCCCTGCATCTTCCTGTTCAGATTCAGAATCTTGAATCTCTTCAGGATAAAAGGAATCCCTTCTTCATTTACCAGAAACTACTTTATATTAAGGAGTAATACCCTGAATTAAACCCTGAACCAGACCCTGTAGATTACTCCTATCCAAAGAAATTTGAGGAGGGGTAGACATGTTCTTGATTTTCTGTTTCTTTTTGACAAGAAAAATGGGGCCAACCATGCTACCAATGGCAGCAGACACTTCCTCACGGATGGGTACAACATTCTGAAACAACAGGGAAAACTACCCTGTTCTCTCTCCCAGAACTGCAAGAGTGGTTTTCCCTTTCCCACTGAGAGGACCCCAACAGCCACAGAGGACATAGCTAGCCCCTGTCCATAGAGGCTGTAGGTACTACACCAGAGGGATCTGGGGTAAAAGATAAGTGTTCTGAGGTGTAATAAATGGCCACCACAGAGTCACTCATCTGTGGCAGAGGCAAATTTCTAGTCTGCTGTGGTGGCAAAGTCTGTTTGCTTAACTTTTTCTTTTTGTGACTTGAAGAAGGACTGACTATGGGACTAGTAGTTTGTTCCATGGTCAAGCCAAAAATTGTGCCACTTTCCCTTGGAAGACAAACAGCAATTGGCAGTACACACTACCAGTCCACAAAAGCTACTTTTTGATAGAAAAAATACAGTAAAAAGCAGTTTAAAACACTATGCCACACTCACAAAAGAAAAGTCAATACAATTTCTCCATAGAAAAACATGTTTTCTGTTACTTTACACTACTTTTAAACTGAGGAAAAAAAAACAAATGATCGGTTTAAAAGTGCATTACGGTCTTGAGATAGTCCAATAAAACACAACACTCCTAGTTTTAAAATAACTTCCCTGAAGAGGAAATGAATAAAACATTAACAAAGTGAAGAAAATTTATTTTTTTCCCCAAAAGGGAACTTACCTGCCTGGCAAGGGAAAGCAGAATCCTATTGTTGATCCTCTTTTTAGAGGCAGTAAAGCTCTGAAGGGCTTTGTGCCCAAACTTGTCTTTTGGTCTGCTCAGCTCAAGTTGCTTGACAGCTTGTATGTATAGCAAGTGGTCTGAGCTTTGGTAGTTGGCCAGTTGTTATATGCTTGTGTTATGTCCTTGGCAGGATATAAACCATATAGTTAAGGCTACTGTGGCAGTGATCAGTATGATGAACATTATTGGGTACTTTCCAGTTTCTGGTGCTGTGGACTATATTTTTTATTATTATCTATCTGACTATACATGCATATTTATGTATATGTACACATACATGTATATGTAAAATGAATATGTTAAACAAAGTTATAAATTAATTATCTTCTACTGTATATTTATGGAATGAGTTCTGAGATGAGTGGTGAAACCATGAGTCCCAAATCAACTTTTTTTTACACAGATCAGGCCCTCATATTCCCTTTGTCCATTCACCCTATTTTTTGAATCTGAATTACTGCTTACCATTGATTTCAAAGGGCTATGCTAATTACATAATTTTTCTTCTCAATAGAATAATGTATTGTTTCAGTAGCGTTTAAAGTTTTATGAATGGATTTTTCATTTCTGGTTTCCTGTTCTAGTTACAAAGTATTTTTAATGTTAATTTCTTTGTTATTACTTTAGTGTGTATCAAGCATTATGTTTGGATTTGTTAGTTGTATGCTTTAATTATATTTTAGTTTGTTTAGTCTTAATTTAGTATCTATAATAAACAGTTTTTTACTACTAAGACCATTTTGCAGTTGTCAAGTTGTGGTCCATTGTAGGTATTTAGAAAGAATCATAACATGACAGTGCTAAGATAAATGATTGGATTAAAGTAGTGTGACATGGCCTGGCAGGGCTTAGGTATGCATATGTGCAAACACAGCATGGATATCTCTGGTACAGTGCTGCGTAAAGAAGTCTCAAATTTGTAAAGATAGCTGTCAGTGTAGTCATGATGTACACCTCTAGTTACCAAACATGTCAAATGGCAGTATCAATAGCATCAGGATACAATGAGATTCAAAAAAAACATAGCTATTATTCTGGACAAAATAACAGCAAAGTAAGAACAATGCTTGTACTTCACAAATACACTGGTTACTAACACTAGACTCAATGCATTATGGGATGCAGTATTTGTTAAAATGATAACAATATACATTTGTCTTGAAGTGTCAATAACAATAATATGTACTCACAATATATATATATATATATATATATATATATACAAACTCATAGCAGCTCTGGAGACTTATCATTATACCATACAAGTGGGTAGACCATCTTTGCATGGTCGTGAACCCAACACCTTGGCCTGCAGTTAGTCTGGCTGACACCATATTTGTCGCAGACACCACATGAGTAGCACAGTACTGCAATGCCCATCTATAGCAGCATGATAATACATTGGTCTGTCAAATGAAAGATATCAAATACTGTCTTATCAACGTAGAGGATGACTATAGCATATTTATGTCACTGTGTCACAATCTCAGAAACTAGGAGGGTCATGTCTACAAAGTGCCATGAATGACAAACACTTGACATTAGGCACAAACCCATATGTCACCCCGTGGATAGCCAGCTGCCAGGAAGTTAAAAGTGGGGAGTCCTTTACAAAGAGGCCAGTCACAAGTGGAGTCCCTCTGGGATCAGTCTTTGGATCGCTCCTTTTTGGCATTTGCTTCTTAGAAGTCAAGGTCAATGTAAGTGGTCTCTGGCTGACTAAATTTGCAGATGATTGCAAATTAGGAGCAGTCATTGAATCTCACACTGATACAAATGTTCTCCAGGAGGGGCTGACACAGACAAACAACTGGTGTCAGAGTCATGGACTAAAACTAAAAGCCAAGAAATGCATACTAGTATCCTTTGGGATGTCATCTACCCTGGTAACTATCATATTGACAACAAACCCCTTAGAGTTGACCCAGTAGTCAGGGACTTAGGGACAGAGATAGATAGTAATCTAGCATTTGATCATCACGTGTCTACAGTTGTGAGAAAATCATTCTATGTTGCACAACTTATAAACAAAGGCATGGCATCTAGGTCCAAGGAAGTTATTGTTCAGTTGTATTCAGCATTCATCAGACCTATCATTGAGTACAATGGCCCCTTTGGTATGTACCTAACCAGACATATCCAACAACTGGAACATCCAAAGAGGTCCCTCACTAAAAGAATACAGGGCATAAGTAATATGTCCTATGCAGACCACCTCAAGGCCCTATCCCTGTATTTTGTCTCCTACAGGCTTTTGAGGCGAGATCTATGTGTGGCGTACAGGGCATTGTCAGATCACACTCTGATGGACCTCCTGCATATCCATAAGACAAACAGTACCAGAATTACCCATTCTAAAGACTAAAACCTTGCCTGTGATATAAATAGGACCTGATGGAGAGAGAGGTATGTATCCCAGAGACTACCCCGTCTATGGAACAGGCTTCCCATCCATGTGAAGCAGAGTTCCTCCCTAACCCAGTTCAAGTGTAGCTTGGACAAGTGGATGGGAAACCATAAATTCATCCCTGGTTTGGCACTTATGTCTATGATGCAAACAGGTAATCTGTAAATGGTTCATCTGCCAGGCCCATACTTGCACTTATCAAGGGTATCAAAACTCATTAGAGATTTGGAATGCATGGCTAGGCTTAAAAAGGCCCTTGTGGTTGTTAACCTAGTAAAGACCTATTAACCTATGAACCTATGACTCTAAACTTCCACGGAGTATGTGTGATGTCCCTGGCTTTCAAGAAGGGAAGATGTGCTACACAGTATTTGGAAAATCAGGTATTTGTATTTACCCAGTAAAAACATCCAGATAAAATGGATACTGAAAGCACTGCAACCCTATTAATGTTGTTTTGACAAGCAACCAACTTTTGAATGTTTTAAGTCTTTGAAAACAGAATTTATTGAAGGATACTGATGTGGTGTGTTTACTGGCATATAATCAAGTACTAAAAATTCTCTGAGGAATGATTTAAGTTAATTGGCATTGCTAGTTGTTTTTAAGGAGTATAGGAAATTCCTTTAATAGTTTAGGCCTCGGAATGTGAGACAACACAGTCCTATAGCCTATTTGTTATTTTTGAAGCTGACAGTAAACAAATGCTTGTCTGGAGTAAGCTAATCTTATGGGAAAGTGTTACTTCAGTACTGAAAGTTTAAAATAATCTGTGAACAATCTGCCAAGAGATACCAGGAAAACCTAACTAGATGAAGATAACAAAGAAGAGAAGAAGAATTTGACATGCACAAAAGGGATGTTTGTATGACTGTATTGTATAAAGCTATTATTTTTATTTGAGTAGACCATATTTTAAGTAAACAGAAATACATTTGATTTCTATAAATATGAATATATACTATATCATTTGATTTCCAATACATAATATGCAGTTATAGTGTGATCAGTTGTGTTCTGAAAAATGGTTATGAAAATTGTAACCGGTCATATGCCAAATATCCTGCTGATTTGAAGACACTACAATTTATGATCCATGAAATCTTAACTATGTTCCTTCAAAAGTAGGCTTCCCACAGCACTGCCAGAAACACATTGGCTCACTGAAAGCTGTATTTTGAAAATAACATAGTTTTTCCAAAAACTAATTCAGCTTGTATGTTTCTTACACTTGAATGGCTGTCAGAGTATAATGATGAGTGGAATATTGCATTCCTATCATACCTACAGAAACAACATTTGGAATGTATGTCGGTGTAATAATAATAAAAGCAAATAACTGATTGTACAGAATTAGTTTAACAGATGTAAATGAATATTACTCAGTATTGTGCTAAAACCAAACTAAAACAGAGGTAACCACAGATAGAATCATCACCAAGCTGCAGACAGTAATTGCAGATAGCATATGACTTAGTAAATATGATATTCATAAGAACAGACAGCAGTGTACAAAAAAAGTATTATAAAACTGAATCATACAAAAAGTATAAGAACACATGGTAATAAAAAATAGTTTATTTTGTTTCATTAATATTTTTATTTTTAAATAGGGTAAGTGAAATCTGTATGTATTTCAGTCATGATCTATGGGAGCCTGATAACATTAAATGCAGAAATAATATAAAGATATTGTCGTCATTAAGTTGCAGGTGGCAGTAATGGAATACATAGCATATATTTTCATGATTGTCTGCAAGTTGTCTGTAAGACTGAGAGCAGTGTAGAAACATAGTAGCATTTTAAGTTTAGTCAAACTTTTACCAAAGAGACATACTTTGATTACATGTTTTATAGCAAACTTATATTTGCAAATACAGTGAAAGTGAATAATAGGTATATTTCTGATGATTAAAACTGTACTTTGTAATTTCATTTGTCAGTTAATCAGACATCAAATTACACTTCAGATGAGATGTACAAGTTGTTTATAGTAAAGTAAAAATGTTTGTATATAGAGTTTGCTTGTTTTAATATTTCTTAGTTGTGTTAAATACAATACTTTTTAAATCACCTCTCCTGCATCCATCCATTTTTCATACTTGTTTAAACTTCTTAACTTCTTTCTTTATTATCCCTGTCTTCCCACCTTTATCCCACCTTCTAAACTATATTCTAAGCTGGACCCTAACTTTGACTATAATCTCCACCCCACACCATTCTGCCCCATTCTTCAAATGCCCATACCTCTTTATCTATATCCTTAACTAGATTCTCTTCACATTACTGTTCTCCCTGTAAACTATACACCTTGTTTAACTTAGCTGCAGCTACTATCACTGTATATATTTCATAAATAATTGCAGTACATGAATATTTTGTTGCTTTAACTACGGCATTAAAGTCTGCTGTATAGAGCATGTTCACGTGTGTAAACTTTGTAAAGAATTATTGAATTAGTTTTACATATATATATATATATATATATATATATATATATATATATATATATGTATATATATATAAAGATAGATAGATATGATTTGCCTTCAGTTGGTCAACTAACACACACATTGACAATGGCAAACCACTCTACATTGAACCAAAGTTTTAACTACCTAGTACATATGCACGAAGAAGGAATCTTGGCATATGCGACTTTAAAACATTGTTTTTTACAGGGGGCAAGCCCCTGTGCAGCCCCACAGCCCCTACTAATTATATGTACTAACTCTGAGATTGTACAGTCCCGGGGGAAAGGGAATGTTCTGGAATATTACCTACCTGGGGATGGTCGATCTTATGCACTTAATCAACTGTTTGTGTAAGTGACCAAATGCAGTCACTTACACAGATATAGATATGTGTGTGTGTGTGTGTGTGTGTGTGTGTGTGTGTGTGTGTGTGTATGTAAAAGCTCTTGCAAACCTAGATTGAAGCTGAAAAAAAGTTCATACAGATCAGTGCCCTATCCTGAATAATGAATAAATAAGTAAATAAATAAGTAATGAAGAAAATAAATACCAATGGGGGTATTGTAGTTTACAATTCTATTAACTATTCATAGTCTTTAACTTGAGATACATTTCTATGCATTGCTATATTTTACACTTCCATTTTTTACATTATATGTGGTGGTTTTAACTTGAGATACATTTCTATGCATTGCTATATTTTACACTTCCATTTTTACATCTCCCTTTTAATTTGTAATGAATGTTTTAATTGTGTTAATTGTTTAATTGGCATGCCTATATATTGGGCAATTTTATTTTTTGTATCATTGAAGAGATCTGAAGAAGCTCTATGTATCGAAAGCGCTTGTCTGATGAAATAAAGCTTTACATACATCACTAAACCTTGTGGTTTATATATGGATGTATTTGGATTGACTATTGTTTCCTGGATTTTTTGAGTAACTCTGTGGTATTCTGTCCTGCTTCACTCCCTTCCATTGACTGGTTTATATATCGTTTATTTCTTGTTGGAGAAGGAGCGTTTGCCTGTCAGGGAACTATATTCTTTATTCATAGTCTGTGATGTACTTTTTTGCAAGATGGCCACCTGTATGAAGTGTATGCAGTGTCTAGAAACCAAATTAATATTGCATATAGAATAACTGATGTTCAGAGTATTTAAAATTAGAAGGAAAAAAATCCCCAGATTTATACGAGTTTTTAAAGAGGTTTAACCTATAATTCTAAACATTTTTGACATTCCAAAAGTGCATAAAAACATTTTAGAACCTCCTTTTACATCCATTGTATCAGCACAAGGGTCTAACACTCATCCCATAGGTGTTATAGTAGAATTTGAAACCCTTATTTTAAGAGAGGAATTCTGTAGTATCTTTTGAGGTGGATAAAGAAGGATTTAGAGGGGACTGACGTAGGGTTTTTAACCACTGACATTTCTGATCTTTTCTCTTGTATTCCTGGACTGAAAGGAATGACTATTTTCCTGAAGTATTACTGATGTTAAAATTTTGGGATACAAATAAGATAAAATTGATGGAAGAATATATGGCAATGTGTTTGGATAATAATATATTTTTTGAGGTGGAATTTTTTAAACAGATTTCAGGGGATGTGAAGCAATGTATGCAAATTTGGTTCTATACGCTTGGAAAATAACACACCTATTTCAATGTGATTTTTTAAAATTTTGTAGAGTATATTTGCATTATTAAGATGATATTTTTATTTTATGGAACGGGTTGAAAGAGTATTATTCACATACTGCCATTGATTTTTTAAGATTCTTATTTTATTATAATAAAGATAAGGTTAATTATTTGGATACCATCATATTTAAGACTGAAAAAAAGCTTTAGGCTGAGTATTTACAGGAATCCCACTTTCAGTAATACTTATTTACATTTTTCTAATTATTACCCCTTAATACAAAAAAGAAGCCTGTTTAAGGGACAGGCAATTAGGATGGCCAGAATGATTTCTAACATACGCATTTCTGTGGAAATGCATAAATTTAAAAACATGTTTTATAAGGGTCTATATTACATTGTCGAACTTCAAAAAGTTTGAACGATGTAATATTGATCCCAAATGTCTGAAACATAAAAATAGCGAAGCTACAGCACATCAGTTTTTTTTCCCAGGGAAAAAAATAGGTGGGCCATTTTTGGGGCTTTGCTGTTTCCTCCACTGTGGTGTAATCTTGGAGTTGGTATATTTAGTTTAAGTTTAAGATTGCAGTTTTTTTTTTTGTTAGGGAATAGCCATTTTTTTTTCCTTGGGAAAAAAGTACTGCTCTGTGTGTATGCTACTTTCATGTTTTGGACATTTGGGTTCGATATTACATCGCTCAAAATTTTTGAAGTTCGACAATTTAATATAGACCCGTTTTATGATAGGGGATATTTGAAGTATGTGTGGCTACTATTTTTTGGTTCTTGGTTCCTAACGTAGTGTTCACCACAGTTTTTGTGTTTGTTTCTTAGTACCATAGGACCCATGTTCGATACTGACCATATTTATATATTCTATGCTCTTTGTATCTTCAAAGTACTGTATATCTATCAATTATTTACATACTTTTACAATTATTATTTTACAATTATTTTACATTTTGAAAAGGTAAGTTCAGTCAAGTTCTTTATAGTAATGACATACGCTATCCTCCATTCTCTTATACATCATATTTGCCTTACCTGGTAACTTTCTTATTTCCAATCTTTACAAAAAAATCTTGGCACTCTAAGACATCTTTGTTTTCTTACCTTTACTGATCTATATTTTTTGTTCTCTAATCCTTCTCAAGGATACACATAATAATGCTTTTCCATAATATTTTCATACCATATTTTTCTATTCTTTTCAATATTATTCACATTTAGTTTCCATCATAATATCTTTTCTGGACAAATTTAAAATTCTTCAGTTTTACTTTGCTTTTTTCTTTAAAACTTCTGCATTGATTCCCACCCGCTGCCATATTTAGTTCTTAATAACTTGTGTAATAAATTGTCTTTGTCTTTACTCATGCATTTAAGAAACTTGTACAGATTTAAAGAAACAGCATATGCAATTAAGGTAAGCAGACCCAATTCTCCTTCTATCTTCTTACTAGACAATGAACCTCTGTTCACTGTATCTAATTCTTTCTTATATGCCAATGGTAAGCCAAAGACACTTGCCAGATACATCATGTTTGCTATTATTATTGAGTTTATCAAATGTACCTTTTTTAAAAACATTTGAAAAGGAATTCTAAAATTTAAATATATTTCTTATCCCTTTTAACATCTTCATCCATTGCAATTCTATTACCTTCTATTCCCCAAACCATATCCCCAAAATTGATATTTCATGAAGATTAAACTCAGTCCCTGTTATTTTTTATCACATCCCAAACCTTTACTTTTTTCTTTGCTTAAATTCAAAACATATTACACTCAAACTCTTATTTAAATTATTCAATTCTTTTCATAACTTTCACATCTTTGAACACAATTGTAATATTATCCATGTATGGTAACATAATTGGTATCTCAGAACATTCCTGGTTTATATAACATGCATCTGTCATTTCTTGATTTATATGACTCACCATTATATTATAGCCAAGACCTGGAATGCTGTCCCTCAACACATACAAAATATTCCCAACTATTCTACCTTTAAAATAAATACAAAAGAATATCTCAAAAATACCTGGCTGTTCCCCTGTAATTCTCCTGGATAATGTTTCTTCTCCTAGCATTTTCTCATATACTCTCAACACCCTTAAACAGCCATATTGTTCCATCAGAGCTGTTTAACTTTTTGTACAAGGTATGTTTGGCTCTTTAATGTATGTAACTGTTCAAGCATCTCTCTATTGTATTATTATAGTCACTATACATTTCTTTCTCTTTAGTCAATTTTGCTGATATATTCTTCTTGGATTTTATATGTTTAGTTTAGTCTCTGGAAGTGTTAATTACTCAGTTATCCATAGATCAGTACATGACATTCTCTATATTGGGCTATCACTATAATGTCTTAGATACTTTAGTTACTATTGTATAATTTTAGATCTTATTAATTGTATTATCATTATTATTATTATTGTCTTTGTGGAGCCTTTCTACCAGGGCCTCCACTGAAAATGTGATTCTGGTCCATTCGGCCACTATCTGGTTAACAAATGTAAATAAGTAAATAATGAATAAATATTCATTATCAGTGCAAATATTGTACTACTCAAAAGACAACCTTACCTTATCCCATTTTTTATCATCACATTTTTACTTAACCATCCATTTACTAAAACCTGTATCATATTATACTTATAAGCTGAAATACATACATTTATTTTTTTCACATATATATCATATAACTGAACATCTTCCAGTAACTTACAGTATTGTATATTATCAAAAGCTTTATGTATATAACCTTTCATAATTTTACATTACCTTCTCCACTTATGTTTTCATCCACTAACTCCCTAATTATCTTAAATCATTCCTGAAAACCTCTGCCTCTAACACTGAATATCATATCACCCATAACCTTATTAATTATGTTTTCCATTCTCTTCTGAATTATTTTCCTTCAAATCTTATAATCTGTATTATTTATTACTACTGATCTCTAATTCATTATATTATTATTATCTCCTTTTTTCAATGTAAATTCCATTAACCCTCTATATTATACTTACATCCTTCTTTTAACTTTTCATTTAATACCTTAAAAAAACATTTATTTTAACATAATTCTAAGTTCTTACACATTTGATAATCTGTACCATCTGGTCCCACTGCTGATTCTACATTCACTATTCCTAATATTCTCCTCAGTTCTCCCAAACATATCTCCCTTTCTAGCGGCTTATTATCCTGTTTCAAAAATACATTTACTTCCCATTTCTCCATTTTAGATGATCCTTTCTCTTAAAACATTTCCTGCACATATTCTGTTACCACTGCTATTATTGTTCTTGTGTATTTTGCATCTTATGTAAATTATCTTTTAATTCTGTCATTACTGTGTAATTTTCTGTAACTAACTTACTTAAAAATGAAGCTATTTCATCAATCTTTCCTTGCACACAGTAGTTTTGTTTGTACAATAAATGCTTTATTTTGCCTGATTTAAATCATACAGTTTCTTTTCTATATAAAAGTATGTTCTATCATTCTCTATCATTATTTTTCAATGAAGAAAGTAGCTTTACTTTCTTTACTTATTTTCTTATAATGTTCCTTATTTTCTTTTTGCGTATCTAACTCACAATGCATGTAACATTTCATATGTTTTTCTTCAAAGGCTATACAACATTTTGGGCATCCAAGATAAAATCTTCACTTAGCTATATAATCATTCCATAATTTCCTTATCAAAAAGATTCCTTTTTCATTTCATTTTTCCTCATTTATCATCCATACCCTTTTATTTCTATCCAAATACCCAAATGATATGAAAATCCAGTTTCTAATACTCCATCCTTGATTCCCTGAGATAGTACAAAAAAAAACTATTCCTGTTCTATGTGCTCCCCTTTTATAATTCCATCCATTAAATCTCCATAAATATAAATTATTGTATTTTATTTCTAATACTTTATCAACATAACTTCCCCTTCTCTATTTCTCAAATCACAAATAAAATTTCCTACAACTACAATGTCCATATTCATTGCTACATATTCTAAAATATACTTAAACATAATTTCTCTAGCTTTTCTTTTAACATAAGCATAGATTGCTATTAATCTCTATGTTTGTTCTTTACATCTTATATCCAAAATTATCTTCCCATTTCCACCAATGTCACATCCAGTATTTTTACTGTTTCTTTTAATAATATTCCTATTACTGAAAATTTATCCTTGCCTAAATTCCATACAATATTGCCACTCTGTAGTTGTTCAGGTTGCAACCTTTCCAACAAAGTTAAAGCTCTTATATCGTCTAGAAATATTATATATGCATCAATCTTTCTACACCATTCCAAAATACCTATCCTCCTAGTTAAATTTTTTTCAAAACATTTACATTTGCTGCTACTATTTTACATGTAGCTTTTGAAAATAAATTTGAAACATACTACAAATCTTGTTAACCCTTTTCCTTCTTTTCTTCCTTCTTATAACTCCCTAAAAACATTCTTTTCCTTTCTTTCTCTCTTTTACCTAGTGAATTCCATTTAGCTTTTACTGTAATCAAGTTTATATCACCTTTATCACTTATTTCTGAACCTTCTTCCTTTTTTACCAGTATTTCTTTTACCTTCTTGCTTACTAATTCCTGCTCTCTATTTTTCTTTGTCAAATCTTTCAAAACATCACCTTCTTTTACTACTTCCTGTTGTGTCCTACACTGTTCCCTTCTGTCTTTTTTCTCCTTGAAATCCATCTACAAATGACCTGTTTTACCACATCTGAAACATTTCAGTTCACATTTTCTTGCAACATGCCCAGTTTCACCACATATGTAACACTTTCTTTTATCACATTGATTAACTAAATGATCTGACTTTCCAAAATAAAAACATGTAGGTTGACCTCAATATCTTACAATACCTTTTTCCCCTCCAGTATGCATAATATAATTTTTCATTTTCAACACATTACATCCCAACATCCTAACCCATATACCTGTATTGTAAAAAAATTGTAATGTCAGTAATATCTTGTCATATTATAATCAAATGTCTCTTTAAAGTTTCTTTTTCAATAGAATTTCTGAATTGAATATACACTTTCTTCTTACTTTTCTGTTAAATGCTTTCAAAATATAAAAAATCCAAGGCTGACAGTCTTTTCTTTTTTCTTATTCCCCTAAAAAGTTTCCCAGTCCTATCCTGGTCTCAAAAATAATTTCACAAAATGTCTCTTTATATGAATAAATGTTTTTATCTCATTTGGTTTTACACCAAAAGAAGAAATAACATTGTCCCATATTTTACACCTGTCCATTTCATCCTTTGATTTGCCAAAGATTCTTACAGTAAAATATTTTTTCTTACCTCCAGTTGTCTTCTATCATTATCAATTGCCCCTTCTTATTTCTTGGCATGTCCACATATGTTTTGTTCTCTTTCCCCCTTCTTTTTGTTTTCTGCTGTCAGATTCTGTAATCTATTACTTCACTCCAGGATAACTCCTGGACATTTTCTGGCTCACTTTACAAAATCAAACATCATACTGCAACCATCTCAACTGGAAGTTTGTAACAGTGCACTCCTCTCTTGCCTTGACCACATCACAAATGCTGATGAAATAGTAACTCCAAATCAGTGGAACACACAACTCCCTTCCTTCCATCTTCCAACACATACACTGACTCCACAAAAGCAGCTCCTCTTTCAATACCATCATCAGTGGTTTCTACAAATTACTCACTCCTCAATACAGCACTCTCCAAACTCATATTCTCCATATTAACAGCTTTCTCATAATCATATAAAATCCCAAGCTCCTGAACACTGTCCTCCTGCTTCTCCAGGCTACCACTGTACCCAGAACAGAAGCAGGAAGTGAGAGGACCAAGGACATCCTCCTAGCAAATCTGACAACAGTAGTTTTTTTTATTGATATATACATGACATATTATTTACATATTTACATATATTTACAAATCTCCATACATTATAAACCTCAGTTTAAGCATTTGCCCACCACTCTTTTCTCCACAACCAAAACATTACTTTTCCCATAATCTTTGTCAAAGTCCATTTTCCATTGTATTTAATTTAGTTTAGTCTCTTGTTCCATATATTCCATGAAGCATAAAATATTACTTGGTCCATTTTCTTCACTTCTTCCTGTTTATGTGCACCATAATAACCAAATTCTATTATATTCATATTTATTTGTTCAAATTTGAACAAACTTTTCATCCTATTATCTTTACATATCTCTTTCCACAAATTATTAACTCTTTCACATTTCAAAAACACATGCTCAATAGTCTAAAACTCTTGACATTTATTACATATTCTATGTTGCTTTTTTGTATGGCATATTTGCCTTAACAGGCCATTTTCTAATAGACAATCTCCATAAAAAATCATTACATTCTTTAATATTTTTATAGTTATTATATCTCATCATTATGGCTTTTTTCTTATCTATTTCTAAATCTTTCCATGGATCAATACAATAAAATGTTTTCATAATTCTTAAGTACCATTCCTTTCTATTTTTCTCACATGTATTCATTTTTTCTATAGCATAATTTTGTTTTGGTACTCTTGCATTTCTTCATTCACAATGTTTTTATTTTGTTTTTTAACTTCCATTCCTTCCCACATTTCTTTGTATTTATAATATAGTGTCCTTCATAATTCATTTTAATACCTTCTAAAAAATTAAATATGCTGCATGTACTATTGGGCTTATCAAATCCAAACCTCCTTGCTCTTCATTCATATACAGAATCCCTCTTTTCACTGGATTTAGTCTAGAGCTCCATATAAAAGAGAATATAATCATCATTACTTTCTTTTCATACTTAATAGGAATCACATAGATGTTAGCAATGTAAGCAACTTTTCCTATTACCATGGTGTTCAACAAGTGTGCCTTTTTTTCTATATGAAAATCAATATGATTTCCAAGAATTAGTCATATACTTTACTCCTTTGACTACATTATCCATTGTTGTCTGTAATCATTGCTTTGAAATATTATTGCTAATATAGCTATATATTTTCATTGAACTAAACACCTCTTATCATACCTTCAAAACCAAATCCTTTGCTTTTCTCCTTATTTATACTTAACCATTTTTTTAATTTATACTTAATTTTTCATTTACTTTTTCCATCCATACTTTATTTTTAACAATTAATACAATATCATCCACATAATTATACATTGTTGGCAATTGTAATTACTTCATCATTTTGTATCCACCACTACTTGACATTTTATTAATTTCCTTCACTATTACAGTCATAACTAATGAGAAAATTACACTACTAGCTGGGCAGCCATGTTTTATTCCACATTCTATTTTTATTTCTTCCCCAATCCAGCCGTTTACATTTTGTTTCACATATATCCTTTCATAAACAGATTTTATTACTTGTAATATTTTTTTGCTTACATCATATGCCTGCAAAATTCCCCATAATGATTTGTATTGAATATTATCATAAGCTTTAATTATATCTCCTATCATAACCTTCGTGTCTACATTTTTATTTATAATATCATCAAATATTTCTGTTATTATCCATTATAACTCTTGACTTCCTTTTCCTTTTCTTCCAAATACATTTTGATCATATATTCTATCCATTTTTATGTAACATTTTTGTTATTATTCTCATTAAGCAAATTATAATATATATTATTCAATGTTATAGGTCTCCAATTTATCTCCTCTTTACTTTTTTTTAAATATAAATTTTATAACTCCTGTACATATCTCTTTCTCTTTAATTCCAGTTTCTAACCATTCATTCATAATTTCTATTAAAATTATTTTTGCCACTCTTACATTCCATATTCAGTTCCATCCAGTCCTTTTGCAGAATTCATGTTAATATCTTTTAAAATTTCATTTAATTCTTTCATTGTTATTTTTTGTTCTAAATACTCATTATCTTCCTTATTTAATTTTTTCCTCTTTATAAATTTGTTCTATGTTTTCTTCTCCCTTAACAAATAATTTCAGTACATATTCTTTAATTATTTTGTATAGTCCTTCTTGCTGTCTTATTTGCTTACCTTCCTTATTTTCTAATTCTCTTATTATTTTTCCTTCTTTTATTATTTTACTGAAATACGGTGCCACCTCTTCTCTTTTTCATTGTAAAGAATATGTTTTGCTTATATAACAAGTTAATTTTAATTTGATTCATTTTATATATTTCTCTTTCTTTTTTGTAAAAGGAAATTTTCTTCTGCAATAAATGTCTAAATGTTTCTTGACTTAATATCTTATATCTCTGTTTTTCTTTTCTTCTTTTCTTCCTTATACATTCTAAAAATACTTTTTTATATTTATCTTTAAAATTAAGCCATCAAACTGTCCAAATCTCATAAAATTTCCCCATAGTCGTATGATTTTTCTATAATTCCACAAGTTCTTTTTTCTCTTCTAAATCTAATTTTTATTAATTCTCTTATTCCTTTTCCGATTTGTATATATTCTTCATTTCCCTGTACTTTAACCCATATTGCCGCATGATCTGAAAACCCAGCATACTTAATTCCTTTTTAAAACTTTTAAACTACTAGATATTAAAAAATAATCAATTTCTGTCCTTATTTCATTCCTTTTGTAGGTCCAGTGATTATTCTCCCATGCACTTAACTTTCCACTTCTCATAATTTCGTTAACCATTTTAACATCACAATTGCTTTTATTTTTCATTAAATTACAATTAAAATCAACCACCACTATAATGTCCATGCACAAACATCTTCAAGAATATTCTTAAACATAATTTCTCTCTTTTTGTTGCATATGCATATAAAACTATAATTCTATACACACATTTTCCATCTCACATTTATTATCGTAGTTTGTCCTAGTTCCACTATAGATTCACCTAATATTTTAATGCTTTAGTGTCACAATATACATATGTCCGAGCATATTTCTTTCCCCATGTTCTAAACTATCACATCATTCCAAGGTTTTTCAGTTTGTGTTATTTCTTCCTCTGTTAATAATCTGATATCTTCTAAAACAAGAATATGTGCATGTACTGCAGCATACCATTGTAATGTACCTGTTCTCCTTTTAAGATTTTTCATACTGTTCACATTTAAAGCTAATATTTTCAGCTTTTAAGAACAGTTAGTATAATAAAATGTTTATCCCTTTCCTTTCTTATTTTCTCTAAGCATTATGTTTTTGAATGTTATTTTCCTATCTTTAACTCTTTTCACTATTGAATTATTTTTATTTCTTACTGTGCATCAATCAGCTTGTTCCCCACTTGTCTCCTCTGTTTCTTTTTCCTTGTTACTTTCTTTAAATTCATGTAGGACCTCTTTATCAGTTACATCTTTTTGTACATGTTCTTGTATAACACATTCTACTATCTCTTTATCCTGTATAACTTCATTTCATTTTCTTGCACATTCATTTCACATTCTAGCCATGAATGACCAGTATTGCCACATTTTTTTTGCAATTTAAATCACGTTTGCATTATGCCCTGTTTTACCACATAAAGGACATTTTTTATCACATTTATTGATTAAATGATCATTATTTACACAAAAATAACATGTTTTTGGTTGACTCCTATATTTCACAAAACCTCTATTACCATGGAAATCAATAATACTAGGTACATGCATAATTATTTTCCATTTTTAGTATTACTCCACATTCCCATCCCCCAGTCCATAGTCCTCTTTCATCATATATTTTTGTAGTGTCCATTACTTCTTTACATATAGTTAACAAATGTTCTTTCAGTTCTTTTGCTTCAACTTAATTTCTAAACTTCATCATTATTCTTTTTTTACTTGTCTGTAAAAAGCATGCACGACATATTCTGACCATGAATAAATATTTTTCTTTTGTTCATATGCACCCAAAAAAATTTCCATGGCCTGCCCAGTTTCAAATATCAAGTCACAAAAAGTCTCTTTATTAATTCAAATGAATGCTCTTACCTCTTTTTCTTTGACACCTAGAGGTGCTATGACAGAGTTCCAAACCTTATACCTGTCTAAACGTTCTTCTTTTTTTACAGCTCACATGTACTGTATACTTCTTTTTTGTTTCTTTTATTTCTTCATTCTTCTTTGCTCTTTCTCCCATAGTTTGTACATATGTTTTTGTTTCTTGAACTTTTTCTGGCACAGTCTCTTCTTCTCATTTTTCTTCTTCTATTTTCTCCATGATGTCACTCCATGAAATTGCTGCTCCACTTTCTGGTTCACTTTGGTTTACCATTTCTTCCAAATAATCATCCCGCAACCCTCCCAATTGGAGGGCTGTAATTATGCATTTCTCAGAGGTAATTGTCTCTCCTTCAAACAATCTCCTCTTAAAGTTTGCCTCCAAATCCATCTATGTTACAGCTACAAGCTCCTTTTCTTTCAATATCACTGTTTGCCCCTGCACCCACAGCATCAGAAAAGAACTTCTGGTAGTGATTCTACCATTTCAACTACATTTTCATTAACCATCACTTCATTTTCAGCCGAAGATGAATCAGCCATATTTTCTTTCTATTTCTCCTTGCTGCCTCCATGCCTGAACAGGAAACAGGAAGTCAGGTTGTGTAACACACAAATCCTTCCCTGACTACCAAGAGTAGGGGAAGTTCCTCAGTACCTTAGCTAAATTCCCCTAGTAGTATAAATGACACTTCTGGCCTCCCATGAAAAGGGGCTACTAGTCTAGTGGGGCTAACCTGGTATACAAAGAATAAACAAAAATAAATACCTCTAAAATGGCTGTTTTATGGTGGATAAAAAATTAAGATCTCTCAAGCATGTGTTTATTTCTCTGTTGGACTCGTGCATGTGCAGCAGATAATAGAGGATTAGGTGAGCTGAGAATTTGTACATGAGGAAGAAATCATTGTTCATTTGCTGTAACATACTGAGAAGAGGACAAGACTTAGTGTAGCTTTTATGATATAGGTCCTTGATTTTCTTGGAAAGAAAGTACTGCGGTCATTCAAGATGTGTTAGGTATTTACACAGGTACATGCTGAAAAGGTCATTATTCTTAGTAATTGACTTAATTTGTGCCAGATACACTGGAATGATCATACCCATGGACATAAACACCATATCCTTGCAAGTAAGTATGACAATGAAAAAGGACTCTTTTGCAATAGTGTATACATAGAAATCAACAGCTGTTATTTGCATAGGTTGCAATGTCCCTAACTACTGAATCAGCTTTCAGGGATGTGTTTTCAATTTGATAACTGCAAGGGATGTCATGCTTGCCAAAGGAAGCTTTTATGTATTTTTCTATTCAGTCCATTTAGTCCATGGCACCAGCTATTTGTTTGGGGTAGCTCTTCTTGTAGGATATTAGTGTCCTCTGGAGAGTTTATGATGGCACCACCTTTACAGTCATCTGTGAATCTGATCAGCCACACGTATTTTAGATTAGCTTTGACCTGCACTAAGCAAATGCCAAAGAGGAGTGGTCCAAGGACTAAACTCTGTGGTACACCACTAGAGCCATAACCTTTGGAGGAGATAGATATGTCTAGTATATTTTCATGTGTTCTGTTTGTAAGCCAATTTGCTATCCAATAAGTTATGTTGTGATTAACATTTAACTGAAGTGAGTATGGGATGGTGTTGGGTGCCTTTGTGGGGTCCAGATATGTAGTCTGTATAGATTTTTCCTCATGTATTGTTTCAGTAAGCTTCTCAAAGAAGTCAACAAAGTTAAGAAGACAGAATTTGACTTGACAAAACTGTACTGGCGTATGTCAATAGTTTGCAGATTACCTCTGTCCTTATTTATTAATTCCATAATGACCCTCTCCATAGCCTTATAGATAAGGCTAGTCAGACTAATTGGTATTTAATTACATGGGTCTGTTGATGCCCCATCTTTGTGCAGCAGGATGACCTGCATTAATTTGGCACAAAGCCTGTTTGGAGATTGATATTGAAAAGCCTCTGTAGGGGCTTTAAAATGTACTCTTTCAAAAAGGAGTCAAGTTATATAAACAAATAATAGAAATAGTTAACAGGAAAAATACTGTACCATTGAACTATCCCATGAGCTATACATGAGTATTGCCCTATTGAATAAATAAAACTATGAAGTAATTAAACTTTTTTAGTTAAACTTTTTTAGGATTTAGTTTGACATGACTTCTATGACTTTTATGAAATTACTTAAATGAATAGTAAAGGTATAAGGAACTTTAGAGAGAATGAGAGCAATAATGGTGGCATTTTTCAGTCTTCAGAATAACCATTTTCACCATTTGCCTTCTGAGTAAGAAGTGATTTGAGAGTCAATTAAATGTAAAGCTGAACAACTTGAATATTGCTGTAGCAATTTTTTTTTTAATTTATATTTACATTTTTTACTGGGTAAGTGAATTGCCTCCTTTTGGAATTTTACAGCCATAGCTGAGGTCACAAGGACAATAATAAATACAACATAGGTTCATAGGTTCATAGATTAGTACTAGGCTAACTGCCCTTGTGAGCCATTTTAAGCCTAGCCAATTATCCCTTGTGAGACTCAAACCCAGCACCTTGTGTTTGTAAGGCAAACACCTTAACCATTAGGCCACCCTCCCAAGTCATGTGGGTTAAGGTCTTTGCCTCCCATGCACAAGTTACAAGGTTCAAGCCTGACCTCTGGCCAATGCCTGTTTGAAGTTAGATTGTTCTCCCTGTGTCTCTGCGGGATTCCTCCCACCTCTAAAAAAAAAAAAAAAACATGCTGAGTGTTTCCATCTCAGGCTCACCAATAAATGGAGCTGTGGGCAGCAGCATAGACTCTACATGGTGCCCTATAGGGGGAAGAGTTGTACAAACCAACTACTTTGGGCATCTACTGCGGTGTGCAGTATCCTCAAGACAGGAGAACACAGATCACAGACAGCTCACTATGGGAGGGCTAGACACTCAATGGTGTAAAATATAGCTCTCAGTGATTTGGTCATGTTGACTAATGTCACCAAAATGGGCATAGGTAGTTACCAATGATAAGTGGGTTGAGGACCCGGCCTACTCTGACATATGCCAGGAACCCATGCTAATAGGGGGAGAGGTGTATGTGTCCCTCTTGGTCAGTGTATTCCTTCCATAAAGCTCCTCAGCTATGGGTCAGTAAGGTACTTGCTGGCTGGTTTCTAGTTGACCACCCTGTGTTACTTGGGATAGTTCTATTGAGCGAAAGCTGAATATAAAACAAATCAACCAAACAAAAATGAACTGAGAATTGCTGCAGTTAATATAGGTTCATGGAAAGCAATTTGGAAGTGGATGACATGATGATACAGAGGAGGCTGTCATCTTATGTATCCAAGAGACAAGATGGAAGGGCAGTGCAACAAAATCACTTGGGTTGGGATCCAGGGTCTACTACTCAGGAAGAGGACAGACAAGAAATGGTGTGCGAATTGTGGTGAGAGAAAGGCTTCAGAAGGCAATGAGGGATATCATCAGAATAAGTGACATACTCAAGGCAATCAGACTCTGGAGAAGTTAAAGGGCAGTATTCATAATCTCAGCCTGTGTCCCAAATTAGGGTTGTGTAGTGAGGAAAAGACTACATTCAGACAGCAGTTGCAGGACCTACTAGATAAAGCAGTGTCTATATTGCATAATCAAACTTTCAAAACTTCGAGTGTCATGTGATCAGCACCATATGACTGAATTTTTGAAAGTTTGAATGTTTTAACAGAGAACTCTGTACAGCGTGGAATGGGAAGAGTTCCCTTTTTTGCACTGTAGTGAGATCTTGGAGTTGGTATATTTAAGGAGCGGGGGCCATACCTCTCAAGCTGAAAACATCAAACATCTGGACAAGGTCCATGAAAAATAGGTACAAATCTGTGCGCTGATTAACATATAATTTGCATACATAAGTACGTAACCCTGCCCACTCTAATGGAATTGTGGGATACCAACTTTCAAACACAAACTGAAGAACAGACAACCAAAATATGGCAGCAGAGTCCCCCTGCAGCCATTCCAATGTCCCATTGCCTGTCTCTTTAGCCCCATTTACCATAAACACTAATGTGTGCATATTGCTTTACTTCTACAATGATTATTTGGATTTTATTTTTACATTTTATAGCACAATGCACAAACACTATATACCACAATGCCAAATCAGCAGTTTCCTAAAAAATAGGAAGACTGAAACTTAAATGGCTTTCATTTAGTGAATTAAGTTCTCAATTCTCACCATAGCACTAGTCACAACCGCTTAGCACAAAAAAACCTGGACAAAGCCAATAAAGGGGGAATACAGCCCCAAAATAGAAACAAATTTCAAATACTGTTCTTATAAACTTAGAAAATTGCTAGAATAAAAGGTTTTGTGTTACCATTTAGTTTCGGCAGAATATGAAATCTGAAATTCAAATGCCTGTCATTATTTAGTGAATTAAATCCTTCAGTGATTTGCCACAATACTGAAAATTACAGATTTTGAGGAACAGATCAAAAATATGAGGCTTTAATTCACAAGGGGAATTCAATCCTTCAGTGATTTTCCACAATCCTGAAAACCACAGATTTTATGAGGAACAGATCAAAACTATGAGGCTTTAATTCACAAGGGGTGGTGGCTAGGGACTTTAGGCTCTTTTTACCCTGTACCCAAGGTAAAAGGTTTGAGCCTGAGTACTGCTAGCCACCAGGTGTATTACATTGGGGCATTTTCACACACACACACACACACACACAAAAAATGTTTCCTACTATTTGAAATTGCCACCACAAACCGAATCTCATTTGTTCACCCAGTTCATCCCATCCCCTGAGAAAAGCTGAAAAACTCCATTTGAAATCTCTGCAAAAGAGAAAAGATTAACAGCCATACCAAAATGAAAATGCTCATAACTGTTTCCCACTCACAGATCAGCTAATGGAAATGAATTTAAAATGAGCCAGACGGAAATGTGTGCAATGAAGCCCTTGAGCTCAGTTCTGACAGGCTGGTAGTCGAGAATGTGATGAAGTCAACTCAAAACAAAATGGGGGAAAAAATTAAAAATAAAAACTTGGAAAAAGTCAGAAATTAAGGGGTACCACTAAGGAATCATGGCACCCCATTATTTGGACCCCAAAACACGTTAAAAACTGAGTAATTCAGTAGGGTTGGGAAGTATGGCAGGGGGTGTGGAGAGCACAGGCCACCACATGGGGGGGGTTCAAGGGGGCTTGCCCTCCTGCTTAAAACGTTCAGGTAGGTTGTTTATGTAGTTTTTTTTTATTAGATAATCGTACTTTTAAAAGTTCGATCATATGGTGTTTACCATATGACAGTCAAACATTTGAAAGTTCAATTATCTAATATAGACCTGATAAAGCGGACAACATGAATTGGTGTTGATAATGGATGACATGAATGCACATATAAGGGCAGGCAGAACAGAATATGAGGACTATAAACCAGATAAAAGCGAATACCACAGACAAATAAATTAATCTGAGCAACAGACTGTGAAAAATAATCATAAAAATAAAATACTTGCTCAGAATCCAAACCTGGCAATTTGTTCAACTGTGAAAATACTGTATAAACCAAAAATAGTATAAGTCTAAGTCTATTCAGACCAGTCTAAGCAACACGAAGCTGATGGCAAATTAGGGCAATGTAGCACATAAAGTTCTCCAGACAGGAAACAATAATTCCAAGTGGATAAACCAATAAGTTGTCTGAACTATTCCCAAATAATTGATTGTCTCTTCAGACCATACCAGATGTAACCATGTAAAGAATCAAGTCCATCAAAAATATTAAAACCAACTAATCATTTAGTGACATATGTTCGGTAAGCGCTTTCGCCAAGCGGCTTTTTCAAACCATTAAAAAACAGTGACTGTAGGCTTCTTTTATATCATTCAAACATAATGATTAATTGAAACTATGCAGTCATCAATCAACTATATAAAGATACATTCTACTAAATAAAAACATTAAATAAATAATTATGTCTAAACAATAAATAATGCATGAATATATGTATATAAAGAAATATATATAAAAAATGTATATAAACTATAAAATTATAAAGATACAAATATCACTTATAATTGATTCTTCTATGTTTAAGTATAGGTTTTAATGGAATTTTATCATTAAGGCCAGGGTATATATGAGCTTGTGATCTAATAATCCAGTTCATTTCTATTCGTTCAGTGTGGTTTCTGATATCACTACCTCTGTAGCTAGGTACATTAACATAAATAACTAGAATTTAAAGTTATGTGTATTATCATTTTCTAACACGTTTCGAGAGAGCATTAATATTAGATTTTATACGAATTTGATAAAGATACTCTGTTATTCTGTCTTTTAATTTTCTGTCGGTCTTGCCGACATAAAAGGCAGGACAGGATGTGCAGCTAGCAATGTAAACTATATGTTCTGTATCACAGCTTGCATTGACATTAAATGTGAAAATCTTAGATGTAATTGGATGTATAAACATATTGATAGCAGAAATATAGAAAAAAAATTACATCTATTACATGGGCAAGTACCAGTATAAATAGTGCTTCCATGATGGTATTAGGAAAGCACAGAAGTCTGTGTAGATTCTTTTTATTCCTGAAAAGGAATCCTGGTTGCTCACCCACTATCCCCTTAATAACCGGATCCACGGGTAAAATACGCCAATGTTTATAAAAACTCTCCTTAATAAACTTAATATCTTGTGTATAGAACAACGATATTTTCTGCTGTTTTACCATATTTACATTTACATCTGTTTTAGCAGCTCTATATATTTCATTGCCCTGCTCAGAAAAAAATCGGACATGCCCTGTCTTGCCTAAGGCCCTCTATATATTTAAAACTAGCATATATCTCTTTATTTCCATATTTCCTATGTACCAATCTATCATGTAAATTGCTCAATTCTATTTCAAAATTAGTATGAGCAGGATTTAATCTCGAAGCTCGAATAGCTTGTCCCTTTATAATATTACTAAATATATGATTGGGATGCATAATGTGCCTATGTAATAAAGTATTTTTGTGGCACGATATTCTGTGCACACCTGTATTCAATCTACTATTGCTTAAACGTTCAATAGATACATCTAAAAAAGATATACATTCTGCTGATGCTGTCATAGTAAACTTTAAAAAATATGTTAAAAAATTGACCTGTTGCAAGAATTCATCTAATTCTGCTCCTGTTCCTCTCCTAACAAAAAACAAATCATCAACAAAACATCTATAAAAGCCAACATATTTTTTGTATAAATCAAGTTGAAACAGTTTTTGTTCTTCCCAGAATGCCATCACCAAGTTGGCATAGCTATTGGCACAAGATGTGCCCATAGCTATGCCATCTTTCTGTAGGAATAGATTCTGGTTAAAAGAAAAAATATTATTCTCTGAAACCACTTCTAACAGCAAACAAACAAATTCTATTCTATTTGGCAACATATCTGTGTGCTTAGTCAAATATTGTTGTCCAAACCTAAGTCATTAGGAATATTAGTGAAAAGGGACTTTACGTCCATGGTTACTAACAAGAATGAGGAATTATCAGATAAAGTGCTGGTTCCTTCATATAGGTCCAACAAAAACTGTTTAGAATCTCTCAAGACATATAAGTTTGAATCTACCACTGGTCTTAAAATTTTTTCAATCAGTATACACAAAGGTTCTGTGGCCCATCCCCGACCTGCTGCTATTGGTCTCATCGGGGGATTTTGTGGGTCTTTGTGGACTTTAGGTAAGCCCTGAATGACTGGGATAGTTGGGTTCTCCACCCATAGAAATTCATAGACCTCAGTATTGACTATACCAGTTCTAAGCAGTTCATCTAACATATTATAAATTCTATGTTTGGACATCAGAAGTACTGATGGGATGATAGAACTCAGTATCTCCTAACATTTCCTTCATACATTTATCATATTTTACTTTATCTAGCAGTACCACTAGGCCACCTTTGTCTGCTGGTCTGATTACAATATTTTTATCATTTCTCAAATTGTTCAAAGCTCTTTTTTTGTTTAACAGTCAAATTACCTTTCATATGCTTGGAATTAGTTACATTTACTGAAGAATAAATGTCTTTTTCAACAATTTTACAGAACGCATCTAACAAGGGATGTAAATTTGGGATGAAAACACTTGGTTTACGAAACCGTACCCCCTGTATTTCAACATTAGCATTGTCGAATAATATTCTTAACTGTAAATTTTGTACAAATAATTTAACATCTAGGATGGTATCCACCATGTTACTTCTCATAGATGGTATAAACGACAAACCTTTATTTAAAACCTCTTGTTCGTATTTATCTAAGGGTCTATGTGAGAGATTCCATATTAGGTCATTCTTTCCCACATTTTCTTTAACATGGGCTCCTTCATCACCCTTATCATGGCTTTCCTTTTTTGCCTCCCCCTGCTCATAGAGCGACTTCTCCCTCTGTTGTATGTATTGAAAATGGGGAAAGGGCTCATGGCCTCTGTGGGTTTACAATTGTTAGATGACATAGGTATTTTCCTTTGTACCACTAAGACTTCCCCTGAAAAAATGTCGGTACTTGTTGGATTCAAAATATCTCTATTGCTTGAAGATTCAACAGTAGCGATTTCTCCATTAAGAACAGGGTCCTCGGGCCTTATGCTAGCATTCGGCTCAAGGGAAGCATCTTCATTCACATTAATGTTCCCTACATTATTTATTTCAACATTATCATTCTCAACATTATTGCCATTGTTAGTGTAAACATTGACATGATTAGTGTTGTTAGTAGAGGCATTAACATTAGAAACTGTAGCGTTAAAAGAAACATTCCTACTATTTCTAACATTTCTGTTATCATTAATGTTTGTCACACGTTGATCATTTTGAGCGTAATACATATTATTCTGTCTATTTAACTTATTATTATTGTTATTATTATTATGCCTAGGCTAAGTGAAGACTTGGCCATGTGAAAAGTCATAAATATCCCTTGATAGCGTATGCTTCTTCTGTTCTAATAGTCTTTTCTCAAATAAAGAAACGTTATCAACTAAACGGTCCAATAGCGGTTCGACAACACTGTCTGTAAATTTGTCAAACAAGTCATTCTGTTGTTTCTGTATGTGTTCTTGCAGAGCATATTCTTCAGGCATAAAAAATTAATTTAACAAAGTCATATAACTGATGCTCACGTCGATGTTCAATTGCTGCCAATGGTATAACAGTTCGGGGACATGTGCCCTGTTGTCGGCATTTTTAAAATTCTCATCCCTCTAGGTATGACTTTCTTTTTTATGCACGCTTCAAAATGAAATCACTGCATTCATAGACGTTTCAGTTTTAGAAGGTCAGATTCCAAAGTGGAAAGAGCGACATTGAGATTTTCAAAATCAGTATTACTCAAGCTTTCATTATTGTTAGCAGCAACAAGTTTGAACTGAAGTAATGGATTGACATCCACAATGGTGCACTCTTGTAGGCATGGGTAAAAAGTTTTACTCTTCACTGCTCTATTTGGATTATATGGTAGTTCCAAATTACTGTCGGGTAATTCTGCCATGGTTCTGCTGTGGTAACCAAAAGTACAGATAATAAACCAGATAAAAGCGAATACCACAGACAAATAAATGAATCTGAGCAACAGACTGTGAAAAATAATCATAAAAATAAAATACTTGCTCAGAATCCAAACCTGGCAATTCATTCAACTGTGAAAATACTGTATAAACCAAGAATAGTATAAGTCTAAGTCTATTGAGACCAGTCTAAGCAACACAAAGCTGACGGCAAATTAGGGCAATTGATGACTGCATAGTTTCAATTAATCAATTATGTTTGAATGATATAAAAGAAGCCTACAGTCACTGAATTTTAATGGTTTGAAAAAGCCGCTTGGCGAAAGCGCTTACCGAACATATGTCACTAAATGATTAGTTGGTTTTAATATTTTTGATGGACTTGATTCTTTACATGGTTACAGCTGGTATGGTCTGAAGAGACAATCAATTATTTGGGAATAGTTCAAAGAGAACTTATTGGTTTATCCACTTGGAATTATTGTTTCCTGTCTGGAGAACTGTATATGCTGCATTGCCCTAATTTGCCATCAGCTTTGTGTTGCTTAGACTAGTCTGAATAGACTTAGACTTATACTATTTTTGGTTTATACAGTATTTTCACAGTTGAACAAATTGCCAGGTTTGGATTCTGAGCAAGTATTTTACTTTTAAGAATATGAGGACTGCCTGGGTCCATATGGGTAGGGCAACAGGAATAAAGAAGGAGAGGCCATTATAGACTTCTGTATGGAAAATGGATTGATAGTAGCCATGGTTGAGAAAGAGAGACAGGTACAAAATCACATACAGGAGTGGCCAACATGCAACTCAGGTAGGGCATTGGGCTTAGAATCAATGATTGCAAAGTCATCCCCTGTGAAACTGTCAGCCCACACCATAAACCTCTGATTGCCACAATCAGTCGCAAGCATTGGCCAGAGAAGGCTCTAACGTCTACAGATTCCAGGCTAAAGACCTGGAAGTTGACTGGAGAGAAAGAAAAGCAGTTCAAGGAACTACTTAGAGCTCTAGCGCCCCAGGAAGAGGAGGAAATATGTGGAGCCAAAGAAGAATGGTAGCACCTCAAAAGCATGTATGAGGACTACAGAATTGATATGTGTCTGAGCTAGGTATGGAAATAAGGTACATAAGGAAAGCTGGTGGTGGAATGCAGAAGGCCAGGAAGTCATCAAAAGAAAGAAGGAGTGCCGGAAAAAGTGGGATATAGAAAAGACTGACCAGGCTAGAAAAGAATACTGGTTGGCTAACAAAGAAGCTAAGAAGCAGTTGCAGTAGCAAAGAACAGGGCATTGGATGCACTCTACCAGCTTCTGGCAAGTGATTCAGTAGGTGGCACAAAGAAACTATAACAGGTTGCAAGGCAAAGACAGTAGGATAAAGAAGATAGTCACACATCCTTAATAAGGGATGCCAGCAACAACCTGCTCACCAGTCCACAGGACATCCAGCAGTGTCTGAATGAAGAAGACCCCAAAGAAGCTGTACTGCCCCAGAAACATCCCACCATGAGAGAAGAAGAGGAGCTTACCCCAGAAGAAGTAAGAATATCACTAAGGAAAATTAAGTCATGGAAAGCAGCAGACTCAGATGAGTTCACAGCAGATATGCTAAAGATGCTGGATGTGACAGGGGATAAATGACTCCTGAGAGTACTCATAGCAGTGTGGAGAGAAAGATGTATCCCAAATGAATGGATAATAAACATACTCATGCCAGTGTACAAGAACAAAGGTGACAACCACAATGGTGGGGAGTACAGAGGCATCAAACTCCTGTCACATTACATGAAAGTTCTGGAGAGCGTGATTGATAAATGGATATGCAGAGCAGTGGAATATATGATGGGAGATGAGCAGTTTGGATTCAGATCAGGATGCAGCACAACTGACCTGATGCTTGCAGTGAGACAGATAGTTGAGGAGAAGCTAGAGATGAGGAAAGAGTCCAGGTAGGCATTCCTAGACTTGGAAAAAGCATATGACAAGGTCCCAAGAAAGCTGAGTTTGGCATTACTGCAGTTGTTCAAAAACCCAGAAACATTGGTAGAATTAGTGCAGGCTATGTACAAGGACCCAATGACTCAAGTACGAACAATGTACATTTTCACAGAGGGGGTTCCTATTGGGAATGGGTGTGCACCAGGTCTCAGCTTTGAGCCTACAGCTGTCTATACTGGTGATGGACTGCATTACTAAACAGGTCAGAGGGGACAGATCAATAAAGTTGCTGTATGCAGACAATGTGACATTACAGGCAGAATCTGAGCATGGACTTTAGCAAAGGATAGGGGAATGGAATGCAAAACTGAAAGCAACTGGGGTGAAACTAAGCATAGATAAGACAGTGGTAATGGCAAAATGGAAAAATCATAAGAAGCTGAAAATTGAGATAGAAGAAAAGATAGTGGAACAGGTTAATTGCTTCAAGTATCTGGGAGGGGTGGTTGAGGAGAAGGGAAGTCTGAATGAAGAGGTCAAAGCTAGAACCAGAAGCTTGTGACAGTCAGGCATGCGTGTTGAAGAAGGCAGGAGTGTGGCATTGAATCAAAGGATGGTGACAGCTAACTGGTATAGTCTCAGGTGTAGTTTATGACAGAAGAATTCCAAAGGAGCTGAAAAGTAAAGTGTACAAGACATTGGTACAACCAGTACTACCATATGGTAGAGAACTCTGAGCAGTAAAGGCAGAGAAGATGAGTAAGTTAGAGGTGATGGAATTGAAGTTTCTGAGACGGGTGGTAGGATGCACATTGTGGGACAGATGGAAAAATGAGGACATAGGAGCAGAAGCTAAAGTAGCTGCTATTGCAGAAAAGATCAAAGAGAACAGATTATGGTGGTTTGATGTGCAGAAAAGCAAAAGACAGTTTGATGAAGAAGATTTGGAACAAACAGGAAGAAGGAAGAGGAAACAAGGACATCCAACAAAGAGGTGGATGGATCATGTGAGAGAAGATCTGTGACAGTCAGGCATGCATGTTGAAGAAGGCAGGAGTGTGACACTGAATCGAGAGATGGTGACAGTTAACATAATATGCTGACTGCATGTCAAAAATGTGAAAAAGCGAACTGAAGATGATGATGATGATGTGGGTTTGAATAGCTATCTATAAATAGATAGATATATTCATATTCTTATATATTAGTGCAGCCAAGCTAGTGCTAATCAGCACATCTGCCAAGCTGATTTCGTTGAAAGGAAGGTAGGAGGAGCATAATGGAGAAATTGAAAATAAGAGACAAATGTTTTTCATAGAATTAAGGAAGAATCCTAAATTGCTTTGAGAGTGATACTACAACATGATGTTGAATTTCCAAGGGCTATGTTGCATAAATCTACATGGTTGTGTTATAATACTGGCCTGGTGGCATAGTGGAGGCATATATAATGCATCGTAGCTACTACAGTAGGTAGGATGTGTGACAAGGTTTTTGGCATCATTGTTGATCAGGTAAATGTGCATTGTTCATAGGTTCATAGATTAGTACTAAGTTAACTGCCCTTGTGAGCCATTTTAAACCTAGCCAATTATCCCTTGTGAGACTCAAACCCTGCATCTTGTATTTGTAAGGCAAACACCTTAACTATTAGGCCACCCTCCCAACCGATCGGGTAAATGTGCCTCCTAGCAATTCATATCTCTTTCCCTCCATCCACCTTTATGTTAATGTCCAGCATTCATTCTGAACTTCACGTCCTCCCACCTATCTTGTAGTTCAGTCCAAAATTCACAATTTATTTTCAGTCTGTGTCTCACTGCTTTGTTCTGCCACATATACAGTTTTTGTCAGTTTCATTAGATCAATAATGTGCTAGAACAGATATCTACAGTAGGTTCATAGGTAGGTACTAGGCTGTCAGCCCTGGGGCCTATATAAGCCTAGCCAAAAAGGTTCCCTGGCTTTCTCCACCCAAGAAAATTATTTTCCTGTGCCCCTGTCAAGCAGTGCTGCAGAAGTGATCCCCAGGGTGAATTTCCTATTTCCCATCCAGTCGTCAAGATTTTTATTAAAGATGGTCAATGAGCTTTGCTTGACATGAATGGGTAGTTTGTTCCAGAGTATGGGAAGGCTCTGGGACAAGCCACAAAAAAAGAAACAAAATACCAAATAATCAGAAGCCAAAAAGAACAGACCAACCACCTTGTGAACCATGATTTATTCCAATATGTTGAGCGCTTTCTTCCCCACTAAAGGGACTTCCTCAGAACAATGTAAAACAAACACCCAGCTCTTTTTATACTCCACCCTAACTAAACAATTAAGTCACAAATTGATAAAACCATCAAAAAAGTACATCAAGTAATACCTTTAAAAATACATTTAAAAGAGTCAAAACACATTCACAAATAGGTTCATAGGTTCATAGGTTCATACTAGGCTATCTGCCCTAGGGCATTTATAAGCCTAGCCAGAGTGTGTTTGGCTTTTGCCACCCATTTTAAATTAATTTTGCTATGCCCTTTTTCGAGGTTATTATATTGTACCTCTGTCTAACAGTGACACAGAAGTGATACCCGGGGTAAACCTACAATCTCCCATCCACTCATCAAGATTCCTCTTGAAGAGAGTCAATGAGGGACTCTGCCTAACCTGGACTGGGATTTTATTCCAGAGTGAAGGGAGCCTCTGGGTTATGAATCTGTCCCTCCAGCATGTCCTATTTATTTCAGTGCTGAGGTTCAATCTCTCGAGTGCGTAGCTCGATGGGATTTGGATTTTCTGAGGTGCAGCATGTCCATTAATTCCGGGATGGACATGGTTTTATACGTCAGATACAGATCGCCTCTGAGCAGGCAGTATGCCACTGAGTAGAGCTGGAGTTTCTTTAACCGGGCAGCATATGGCATCTGTTTGAGCCCTTTGATCCTCTTGGTAAGGTACTTTTGGGGTCTTTCCAGTTGCTGCAGGTGTCTGGTAAGGTACATCCCAAAAGGGGCATTGTACTCAATTATGGGCCTGATGAGGGATGAGTAAAGAGGCACAATGACCTCCCCTGATCTAGATGTGAATCCCTTCATGATTAGGTGGGCTATATAAAATGTTTATCTAACCACTTTGGCCACATGGTTGTCAAATGAGAGATTGCTATAAACTTGGGTCCTCAGGTCCCTAATTACTTCTTCTGTACTTAATGGATTACCACCTATGTGGTAATTTGTGGGCACTTTGTTTTTGCCAAAGGGGATGACTATACACTTTTTGGCGTTTAGCTTGAGGCCATGGCTCTGGCACCAGTTGTCTATTTCTATGAGGCCCTTTTGGAGGATGCTTGTGTCGGCTGGAGAGTCGATTATGGCGCCCAGTTTGCAGTCATCTGCGAATTTGGTCAGCCACAGTCCTTCCATGTTGGCCTGTACCTCCGAGAAATATATACCGAACAAGAGAGGTCCCAGGACTGAGCCTTGTGGGATGCCACTTGTAACTGGTTTGGAGTCTGACATGGCTTGAGCAATTCTAACCATGTGGGTTCTGTCCTTGAGCCAGTTTGCAACCCATCTAGTGACATAGGGGTTTATATTTAAGCTGGTGAGATTATCTATAATGCCCAAGTGGGGTATTGTATTGAAGGCTTTTGCGAGGTCCAGGTAGGCTGTGTGGACCACCTTCCACTCCTCAATGGCCTTGGTGACTGTTTCAAAGAAATCGACTAGGTTTAAGAGGCAGGATCTGCCCTTAACAAACCCGAACTGGGTAGGATCCAGTGTCTGTAGGTCCCCAATATCTTTATTTATGAGGTCCATGATGATCCTTTCCATAGCTTTGCAGACCAAGCTAGTCAGGCTTATGGGGCAATAGTTTCCAGGATCCATTGAGGCACCACCTTTGTGGAGAGGGACCACTGTTGCTGTACGCCACTCTTTGGGTACATATCCTGTAGTAAGGCTGAAATTAAACAGTAGTTTTATGTTTGGGTTTAGCTCTTCTTGGAGTTCATGTAGGACGCAGCCCGGGACACCGTCTGGTCCCATTGATGCTTTGTTTCTTGCTTTGGAGAAGGCGGCTCTTACCTGAGCATCTGAGATGTCAGGGGGACAGCACTCTGCTGAGATAGATATATGCCCTTTTGGTGGGGGGGGGAGAGTTTGCGCTGAACCTGTCAGCTAGGATGTTGGCAATGTCTGTGGGTTCGGTGTATTTTATGTCATTTTGGACTAGTTCTGAGCATATCTGGGAATTCCCACCCAGGTTCCTAACATAACTAAAGAAAGCCTTGTGATTATCCTTAGTGTCCTGTGCAATTTTTCTCTCGAAGCTGGCCTTAGATGATTTTATGATTGCCCGTAGTTTTTGGCTAATACTGATCAGAGATGCCTTCCCTTTTTGGGATTTTGCTCTATCATGTAGTAGCTTCCTCCTTCTATTGTATAGTTTGTAAGATTGTACACCTAGATTGTAATTAAAAGCTTTAACATGGAAACGTCATTATTTTTATATATAAATAATATATAAAAAATAATAAATAATAATAATGTTGGGTTGCCAACATAATTTGTATGTCCCTCATTTACCCCAAAATATTATGCAACTTTAAAATACTAGAAATAGTGATCATTTCATTTATTCCAGGGTGATGGGAAGCATTTAAAAACAGATGCCATTTTAATTCCATAATATCTGGATGCACATCTAAAATTCTTCCCTGCACATCTTTTTGCAGCTGTTGCACCACCATAAATTTAAACCAATGTCCTGCATTTGTATGTATATGTCTGTACAATGGACTTGTGATTCTATTATTCCTTATGTCACCTAGATGTTCACCTATCCTGACTTTGAATTTCCTACAGGTTTTTCCAATATAAAATATGGGTCAGTCATGACATTTAGCCATATATGTCATATTGGTGGAATTACAGTTAAAATGTCCATTTAAACATATTGTTCTTCCATTTAACTTAAAATCTTTCCCTGTTTCCAAAATGAATGAACAGCTATTGCACTTGAAATTACCCATGGCTCTGTTGACTGTTACCTTCTCAACCCTCCTTTCCAAAATGTTCTTGAAAGATCTGCCTTTCCTATATAGTATTTTGGGAGTTCTGCCAACCTTCTGTGCAATATTCTCATCAAATTGTAATATATCCCAATTCCGTCGAATAATATCAGTTATAATACTGGCTTCACTGTTGTATGTTATTATTAAACTCATACTTATATTGGTATTGTCTGTATTACCCCCCATTGAAACTGCTCCCCCTGGGTAAACATTGTTTGCATAATCCAAAATGGGCTTATACATTTCCATATCCCACTTATTTTTTACCTCTGTGGATATAGCTCTGGGACAGGAATCTATCCCTCCAGCATGTTCTATTTATTGTGGTGACAAGGTTTAGGTCCCTGAAACATGTGGTTTGGAGAGATTGGGATTTCTTTAAGTGTTGCATATCCAACAGCTCTGGGTTTGACATAGCTTTGTATATTAGGCAGAGATTGCCTCTGAGTAGGCGATATGCGACCAGAGTAGAGCTGGAGTTTTTTTGAGATGGTCTGCATATGGCATCTGTTTGAGGCCAGTAATCCTCTTAGTGAGATATTTCTGTGGCCTTTTCAATCGTTGTAGGTGTCTTCTGAGCTACATGCTAAATGGGGCATTGTACTCTGTAGTGGGTCTGATTAGGGAAGAGTAGAGAGGAACAATGACCTCCTTTTTCCTAAAGGAGAACTCTTTTGTGATGAGGTGTGCCATGTAGAAGGATTTTCTGACTACTGTGGTGATGTGGTAATTAAAGGCGAGACTACTGTCCCTTGTGTCCTGAGGTCTCATATCACACTCTTGGTGTGTAGTGAGCTACTGCCTATTTGGTAGTTCATGGGTATGGATGACAATGCACTTCTTAGCATTGAGCTTGAAGCCATGACTTTGACACCAAGCATCTGTCTCTGTGAGGCCCTTTTGTAGAATGTCTACATCATTAGGTGATTCTATTATGGCTCCCAGTTTCCAGTCATCTGTGAACTTTGTTAACCAAAGACCTTCTGTGTTGGCCTGCACTTCAGAGAAGTAGATGCTGAACAGGAGTGACCCAGGACCGTACCCTGTGGTACTCCACTCATCACTGGTCTGAAGTCGGACTTTGAGTTGGCTACTTTTACTGTGTGGGTTTTGCCAGTAAGCCAGCTGGCCACCTATCTTGTCACATAGGGATTTATGCCCAGTTTAGTGAGCATATCTATAATTCCAGAGTGGGCGATATTATCAAAAGCTTTGGTGAGATCAAGATAGGCTGTGTGCACTACCTTGCCCTAGTCTATGGCTCTAGCGACTGCTTCAAAGAAGTCACTCAGGTTTAGTAGACATAATCTACCTTTTACAAACCCAAACTGAGTGGGATCCAGGCTTTGGAGGTTACCTATGTCTTTGTTTATAAGCTCCAAGATGATACGTTCCATGGCCTTGCAGACCAGGCTCATCAGGCTAATGGGGTGGTAGATTCCCATGGATGCTGTGTTCTTGGCTTTGGAGAGTGTGGTCTTTACTTGTTCACCCATGATTACAGGGGCTTTGCATTCTTCCGGTATTAAGATGGGCCCTTTGGAGGGTGAGAGGGGAGTAAAGTTAGCACTGAACCTATCTGCCAGGATGTTAGCAATATTGGTTGGTTCTGTATATTTAGTGCCACTGTGCTGTAGCTCAGAGCAGATCTGCGTGTTGCCTTTGAGATTCTTGACATAGCTGTACAATGCTTTGTGGTTATCTTTGGAATCAGTGACGATTTTACTTTCATAACTGGCCTTGGAGGATTTTATGAGGAATCTCAGCTTCTTGATGAGGCTGACCAGGGAGTTCCTCCAATCTTGGGATTTTACTCTTTTTTGCAACAGCTTCTTCCTTCTGTTGTAGAGTTTGTTTATGGCAGGGACCACCTGATTGGCTTCCTTATTTTGGATGATAGCGTCTTGTTTCTGTTGGGGATGGCACGATCCATGCACTCATGCATGTGCTTATACAGTGCATTTGTGTAAGAGTCAGCAGTCGTACCTCTATTTTCCATCTGCATGGATGTCATGAAGTTTGCCACTTCTTTTGGAGTAGTTTTTGATGGTGGTTTCCTTAATGCGGGGTGGGGGTGGGATATGGGTGTCTAGAGTGATTAGCTTGTGGTCGGATCTGACCAGCGAGGAGTTGACATCTGCATGGAACACTGGTTACCCATATTGATAATGACCAGGTCCAGGATATTGCTGCCCCTGGTGGGGGTGTGGACAAGCTGATCCAAGACATTGGAATTTATGAATTCCAGAAAATGTTGAGCAAATGAGTTGGTACATGAGTAGTTTTCCCAGTTGATGGCAGGGTAGCTGAAATTGTCCATAATTAAGGTATTGGGTTGTACCTTAATATTTTCCAGTATCTTAAGAAATGAAGAGTGGGAACCATGGGGCATGATGGGGGTTCTGTAATAAGCTACAACCTGGATTGCACTCTTGCCTGGTGTTAGTTGCACTTGGATAATTTTGGATGCATTTTGTTGAGCAACTAGCATGGAGGTGTAGATATCCTTAATGAATATGGACACACCTCTACCTTTAGTGTTTCAGTTCAGGTTAGGTGGCCGAAAGGAGTGGTATGAGTTATAGCCTGGTAATGCAGGGGTGCTTTCTGGAACCTTTAACCAGGTCTCTGTTACTGCACATATGTCGATGTTCTCCATTTTAAGGAGTGCCTCGAGTGAGTGCATTTTGAGGTTTAGACTTCTAGCACTGAGTAGCATTACCCTTAGAGTTTGCTTGCTTGTACCTGTTATGGTGGTGAATTTAGCATTTGAACCTTACCTAAAAAAGGCACTATAGGGGTGGCAAGAGCCAGTATCCAGAATTCCAGGGGTGACAGATGCAGGCCATCTCTGGCAAAGTATTGTGGTCTGTCGACCATGTTGGTTCAGGCAGACAGATATTGGATCCCCTTAGAATGACACCAGAATCTTAGCCAATTGCTGAAGTTAATCATTTTGTCCTTGTAACATTCTGGTCCCGCGGTGGTGGTGCTGCGGTAGCGTTGTTGCCACACAGTTAGACGTTGCCCGTTCGATTCTCAATTAGAGCGTCTTCTGTGTGTCAACATGCGTGAATGGGCATTCCTTCATTGAAGGTTGTGCGTTAGGCCCGGCAAGCCAGCATGTGAAAATCTACTGCCAATCATTAGCGGACCGGAGTTCCACTGTGGCGACCCCTAACCAGGAAAAGCCGAAAGACACAACAACAACAACAACTGTAGTAACATTCTGGGTGATGGTAGGATGCTACTCAGGGCTAGGGTCATACACTTCTAGGCTACAAGATCCGAGAGCTTCTCCATGTCTCTTTCCATGTTTTCCAGGGAGGTACATCTCAGGTCATTCACACCAACATGGACAATGACCGAGTCATATTTGTACTTGTTGTGGAGTGACCTGAGTGCATGCATTATGTGGTGGATCCTGGCACCTGACAGGTAGATGACAGTAACTTTCTCCTTGTTTAGCCGGGTGAATGGGACATCAGTGTGCCTGACTATAGAGTCACCTATGATTAGTGTGTTCGGTATGTTGTTTTGCCTTATGGGCTGAGGTTGAGTGGCACACTGATTTTGTGGGCTATGTGTCATTTGGGTAGTGTTGGGGGGTGGTGGTTGTCTGCATTTCAGCTTGGGAGGTCTCTGTTACTTGGGCATGTTTTTATTGAGAGCCTCAGTGAATGTGGGTGTGTGCTTTGTGTTTCTATGTGTGGGTTTTGGTAGTGTGGGTTTTGAAGGACTACAGGTTGAGTGTGGTGTGGTGTAGGTGTTAACCTTCTCCTCTTGACTGTCTATTGCAGTTTTGGCTGGAGAGAGCTTGGCTTCCAGTTTGGCTATATAAGTGCATCTCTCACAGGTTGTAGTGTTGGGTGGTAGGAGGAGATGGTTTTCAGTGTACATGAGGCAATTGCTACATTGCCCCAAGATGCCCAGATTCATCAGGGAGACAGGAGAAAACACCGGGAGCTGACCCTTAGACATGCCTGGATAGGTGCTTATTAAAGTACTATGAACTGTTTTCCTCTTGACAAGTGAGGAAAGCCAAGTGCTGTAGTAATTTGTAGTTCATTAAGTCCTTACAACAAGATCTGAGCAAGTGCTGAGCACAAGGAAACAGTTTTGAGTGCTGAAATAAAAAAAACTGGCTAGTTCTAGCTAAAACTAGCTATTTTTAGCACCAATCCCAAGAAGAGAAGCAGGCCACGGTCTGTTTTGTGATCCACAGTCTTGTCCCAGATGATGCAAGGGTCTGCAGGCTTGTAGCTTTTTTCTGGTAGATGCCTCGAATAGCAACCAGATCAATCAAGTATATTAAGCACAGACACTCACTCTCCAACCAGAAAGAGTCAGGAATCAATGCACTCTGCTCCTACTCTCACCAGGATCAGAATATAAGCACAGATTCTAAGCTGTCACCTATAAAGCAGTTATTAAGCTTTCTGGTGATCAGCAGTCTCTCCAGGAAATAATGTAACTGCACTCCTTCTCTCACCAGGAGAAAAGAGAAGCAGTAATCCAAAACAATACTCCTCTTGAAATTGTTTCCACTGCTAAACTACTGGAAGTCATCATCAATGACCATTTTAAGTTCGAAAAAAACTCACAAGAAACTCGGTATGCTCTACCATCACAACTGTTTCATCTCTCCCTCCACTAGGCAGGTTCACACTACCACTTACCTTATCCCTTTCCTCTTATATGGCGCCTCTATCTTCACTAATCTGCAATCTTCCATCAAGTCAAAACTACCCTCCTGTTAATACAAAATTTCTAAATTTGTAAGAGGTCACAGATCCTCAACACATCACTGTATTCCCCTACATCAACTCAGCTGCCTTAGCTACCTAACTATCTCACCTACATTCAACTCATTCAAGCACACAAACTTATCTTCTCCCCCTCTCTCTGCCACTCCCTTGTCTCTACCTTCCAATGCGTGTTCCTGATAGACACCTAAGATCCAAGTTCCAAAATCTAACTGAACTACACAAACCCATCCACTCACCAGGCAAGCATCTTCTATCCTTCTCTCTTGCTCACCACTGGAATGCTATCCTACCTCTCATCCGTACCACTAGCAGCCTCCCCGTCTTCAAAACTCTACTTCATTCACACCTAACTTAACTATGGGAATGCTCTTGTTCCCATCCTACATAGCTTCCTGCTTCACAGTTAGTTTCTTTTAGCTGATACACCTGTTTTATAGTCCCATAGTCTTACCACTCTTAGTAGAAACCGTAGTAATTAGATACTTTATAAAAAGCATAACTTTTGGTGTTAACACTTTTATTATATCATATTAATTGTTACTCCTCCAAATGCCAACTTTTTCAACTTGTAACTTGAAAAATTCTAAATTGCCTCATAATTTTTAACTTTTTATTTCTGTAATGGTTGTAATTTGTTAACATTGTGTTTTGGAGCGTTTCTCCCCAGGACTCCATTGAAAACAGGCTCCTGGTGGCCCAATGGACCATCCTGGTAAACAAACTGCAAATAAATAAATAAATAAATAAATAATCCCAAGTTGACTACTAAGAGGCAGAGTGTGGGCTCTACAATAACTGGTGTTCTTGCAATAGATGCTTAAAGGTTAAGATGAAAAAATGGTTTAACCTAAACACTGCAGTGTGCACTAGAGGAGTTAGATGTGAAAGTAAGTAACTTAAGTTTTACCTGTCTAAAAGTTACGTTTTAGTGGAGAGAGTTTAAGAAAAGTTAAAAATCAAGGGAAATATAATAAAGGGGTGATACGGAATGTATCTCAGGAGCCAAAGGATGTAATGTATTTTGTTTCTACCTTTTCTATATTAACGTAAAATATTAATGAACATATTATATATAGTTGGAATATATTAAAAAAGGAATTGAATTATTTGTCAGATAAAAATATTGGTTTTTCATATAGAAGGGGCAGGAATATCCAGGATTTTTTGGTGCATAGTCGGTTTGAAATGCCAAATATGTTGATGTATACACAAGTTGTTCAACAGGGAACGAAAAGGTGCGGTAAATGCACTATTTGTAGGTTCATTGTTAAACAATTTGATGAAATGAATGGAATTCCCTTTATAGCAAGGGGAATTTATAACTGCAACTCAACAGCAGTAGTTTATGGTATTGAATGTCCCTGTAAAAAGTATTATATTGGAGAAACCAAAAGAACATTAGCTTGTAGAATTAAAGAGCATGTTAGAGACATTACAAACAATAAAGAAATTAGTCCCTTGGCTGTTCATTTTCATAGCCATCATGGAGGGAGAAATGATGGTATTAAGGTGACAGTGTTAGATAGTATTCATAATACTAAATATTTGAATGATAAAAGCATAAAACAAATGTTAAGGAAAAAAGAATTGTATTTGATACTGAAATTTAATACTCTTAAACCAAATGGGCTAAACTGTGACTGTTCATGGAAAAGTTTACTTTAATGATTGCATTTTTAATGGAAAAGTTATGCTTTTTTATGCTTTTAAGTTTTTAACTAATTGATTGAATTAATTGAATAATTGATTGTTAATTGATTTGAGAGGGTTTGTAAGATATAAAAAGAGCTGAAAGTTAGTATAAGAACATCTTTTACTCTGTAAAGGCTATTTGCCGAGGCGCTAGAGAGAACGAAATTGAGTATTGGTTTTGTATTCTTGTTACTGTGAATTCTGTCTTCCAGTGGATTAAATTCTTCAGGGTTGCTGTGGAGTCTTCCTTCTTTTGTGGTATAAGAAGTTTTCCTTTATTGTTCGTTGTGGTGTATAAATAAATAAATAATCCCAAGTTGACTACTAAGAGGCAGAGTGTGGGCTCTACAATAACTGGTGTTCTTGCAATAGATGCTTAAAGGTTAAGATGAAAAAATGGTTTAACCTAAACACTGCAGTGTGCACTAGAGGAGTTAGATGTGAAAGTAAGTAACTTAAGTTTTACCTGTCTAAAAGTTACGTTTTAGTGGAGAGTCACTATTTTAAAACAGCAAAATAGATTGAAAGGGGGTGGTCACTTTTGTATTCTGGTACTATGGAATATAGTAGGATGGCCAATAAATTTAAATAGTTGAAGGGGAGTGATTTCACAAAATGATAATTTTGTGCTTACTCACACCAGCCAGTAAAAGCAGAGAGGAAATGAGATATATGGTCAAATTAACATAAGGGGCAGACAACTAGAAAGACAGTGGTGTTTAAGAACACAACAGTAACTGGGTGGGACAGTGGAAAAAATGTCTGTCTGACTCACAAGAGACAGGCTGTGGCCTCTTTTCAAGTTTTAGTATGCAGCTAAAAGCAGAATACAAATAAAACACAAAGTAAATAAAACAAATCACAGTATTCAAAATAGAAAAAGGCAATAAAGTAATATAAAACACAACAAATAAAAAACAAACTACCCCTTCCCTCACAGTAAACTGTAGCACAATCTGGGCGAGCCTTTCCAGTAGATAGATAGATAGATAGATAGATAGATAGATAGATAGATAGATAGATAAATAGATAAATAGGTGTGTGTGTGTGTGTGTGTGTGTGTGTGTGTGTGTGTGTGTGTGTGTGTGTGTGTGCATACGTGGGTGCGTGCATGTGCGCACGCACGTGTGTGTGTGTGTGTGTGTGTGTGTGTATGTGTGTGTGTGTGTGTGTGTGTGTATGTGTGTGTGTGTGTGTGTATGTGATTATACCTATTCCAAAGTTGCACAACAGTGGAGAAAAGAAAAAGAAAACCTTCACCTTCATTGAAAGTTGTTTTGCTGAATTTAATTTGGTGGATTAACATTCATTTATTATTTTGTCACTCCATATTCAGGTTCACCTTTTATGTTCTTATAGATGTCTTTGGAGTTCTATCTCTGGCATATACATAGTCCATACATGACCATTCATTCCTCTTGCACTGTTGACAAAGACATAGATTGAAAGGTACAGCACACAGTCTATTAATCAAACAAGATGTATTTTATTTATTTATTTATGTTTGTTACATTTGTCTACCTGGAAAGTCTGACTGGACACAGGTCCTTTTTCAGTCCTTTTTCAGCAGAGGCCCGGAGAGAGAAGCTCCGACAATATAGATTACAAAAGTTGACAAATGTACATGATTGACAAAATACAGTAAAACTTAAAAAATTGATAATACATATATGATTTGCAAAACATCTGAAGAGTTTCAAAACATACAATTATCTAATAATGATTCATGTAAACTTTTCTTTGGGAATGCACATTTTAAAGTTAAACAGATGTATTCTTGTATTAAAAAGCAATTTTTGAAGAACTCATTTCACTATCATTTAAACAATACCAAAGTAGAGCTGGTCCAGTACAGGCCATATATAGTGCATAAGGACTGACTGCTTGAACAATATTAGTCATATTGCATCATAGGAAGTAATGACAATGAACTGATACTGTCATGCCACAAATTATGTTGCCTGACATTTCTTGCCAACACACCACCTCATCTTTGATTGGTTACACCTACCTCAGCTGTCAGTTTCACATTAAATGCAGTGTCCAAATTAACACATTGCCAACATTTCTTGTGTGTAATTGGAACCTGGATATATTTGCATCTCTATCTGCAAATCATATGGTATATCAGCAGAGAAGTAGTTTGCATACCTCTGCTTATGTGTTTCTCATGATAGACAGGTAGCAGTAGGAGAAATGATAGGTTTGGGATTCAGTAGATGTCCTGTCTCTGAAATGCAAAAGCTATACTGATATGAAGCTGTAAGCAAAGTCATTTAGGTGATGCTTACCCTGTCTAGGAACTCAGACCAACTGCAGATGATGAGACATGTCAGAATATAACTGTAGTGTAATCATATAAGAGATGTTTGTGGCATTTATAGGATTTTCAGTTTTATTGATATGTATATGTTGACAAGAAACATTGTTATAACATTGTCACATACTGTTTAATTAAAATTACAGTTGTAACATTTTTTATAACTATAACATTTACGCTAATATAATTTTTTCACATTACTGTATTCTGTGAAATGTATCTGGTGATTTATGGAGAGAATGGAACACTGTTATTGTGTTGATTGCCACAAAATCAGAGGTTATAAATAATGTAAAATGTGGAAATTTCTGCACATTTCATGTGTTACTGTAGCTAAGACAAGTTGATAGAATTTGTGCTCATTAAAGTCTTTGTTACGAGATAGAACTGTTTTGATTAAAAGAAATAGTATAGGAGAATGATATACTCCTTGGAACATTAAGGGACTTCACTAAATTCAAACACTTTGAATCAAAACTGGCAAGCCTTTGAATGGACAGATATGTCTGTAAATACTGTAAAATTTTTGTCTGTTACTATGTGGCCCCTAAACACTGTAGTTTGTATAACTTGTGTGTCTTCTTTAAGGAGAGTTATTATTACAGCAAATCATAACATTTGGGTTTGCCTTCCATAAGTGCCCTTTGTTCCCATGCATAGTTTGTGTCAGCTTTGTCTTTGTCCCTTAAAAAGGCTATGATTTTCAACAAGTCCCTGAATCCCTTATTAATGTGTAATACACTAGGATTCTTGCTTAGTTCTTCTCACCTCTCTAACTGCTTCACTTCTAAAATTTGTACTGGAGTGATGTTGTCTGTATAGTGCCTTTCACTGAATGATTTGTTGTTTTTCATAAAAGATCTTCAATCCAAATTATAATTAAGATAAAACTATGATTATGAATATCAGTTAACCTTTTAAATATCACATAAAGTTAATTTTTAACAGTTTGCAATTGTGTCCTCCCTTTGTACAAGATTTGGAGACCAGAGAGTCTGAAAATTAACAAGATAAAATGATAAGGTGGTGAAAGTCAAAGGTGACTCATCAAAGAAAACAGTTAAAGAATTGAGAAAATATAAATCTACCATTTTCAGTGGTGACAGCAGTAATAAGTGATTTCTAAAGTATCAAAATTCACTTCACTAATCCCAAAGTTGCAAAATGAGAGGGGCTTATTGTCAGCTGAGATCATGTGTTGGTTCTGCTAAGCCTTCCATAGTGGCAGCTAATGTTGCTTTTGAGTAATAAAGAGCTTTGCAACAGAGTATCTTTCTATAATGTTTGAAGTAATGGTGAAACAACAGGGACTGATATCAGCATGTATAAAACAGAGATGTAGACCTTTGCAGATATCTTTAAATGTTTAATGATTTAAATTAAAAAGTTTACTGACCCATCTAGTAAAAAGTAAGATTTTTATTGGACACAGATAATGAGAAATCTTCTTTTCAATCTCCAGTTTCTCCCCCAGAATATATTTTCTTTATGGCAACCTTACATTTTATGGGTGAATATTGAGTTTGTAGTTCCTATTGGAATTCCTCTTCTTACAAGCAGAGTTACGGAGACATGGTGAAACTTCTAGATGCAAAGTGGACATTTTTACTATTTTACTACACTTTTAAGAATGTTTTTGAATGCAAATGGGAATGCCTAGACTCTTAATCTCCAGTGTCTAAAACATGAAGCATCTTGCCTGTCATACTAGTAAGCAATTCATCTGATGCAGTCTCTTGTGAAAGTTCTATTTTAGGGCAGATTAAAAAACAAAAAAACTTGCAGTCTATTCTTAACACCAGTGTTTCTAACAGAATAAAAAAAAATACTTGCAAAAGTGGAAACATGGGAGTTTATTGACTGAAATGTTCAAATGGTGACATGGATAGCTCACTAAAAACTCCCACATTTGGAAACAAGTTGATAAAACTTGCATGGCAAAGCTCCACAATGTGAATGTCAGATGTAGATGAGTGAATGTGACAACCACACAGGAACGCCAGGTGTAAATCGATGATTGTGACAACCGTACTGGAATTACTGTTTGGTCATTCAGCAGATACAATTTTCAATTTTAGAAGGAACGGTAAAAAAGATCTTCACTTAAGGAAGTATACATAATCCCTGTTTCTCAGTATCAAAAAATTCATACTAAAAATAAGAAGCCATTTTATTGCAAATTATCTCTTTAGTAGGTCCATTAGAAAAGACAATCTAAGAGAAAACTAATAAATTCTAGTTCAAATTTAAAAGGAAAAATATTGATACAAGCAGATATTTTGAAAAGGTTTGTTATCTCCCAATTTTCCAGTTATAGTTAGTTAGCAACTTTCAGGGCCATCTTTCTGTCCAGCAAAAGATAAATATAGACAAATGGGTTTAAATATAATTCAGCAAGGTTATACAAAAGAATTTGCTTAGAAATTTGAAGGATAGCTTTTATAGCAGACAGCCCTATATCAACTGCAATGAATCCTGCAAATGACTTCTGAAAATGTTATATTAAAGAATGCAATAAAAAGGGTAACCTCCAGTCAGATAGTTCAAGGATTTTATTCAATACTGTTTGTAGCTGCAGAAATGAACAAAGCCTTAAGGTAATTTCTTATGCTATCAGAATTGGACACATTCATAAATAAAAATTGTTGCATATAACTTTGAAGATCTTACTTTTTTTATTCAAATAATTATTACATGGCTACCCTAGATATAGAAGATACATGTATTCCTTTTCAAGTGAGACTCTTACAAAACGTAACTGAGTCTCTTGATAGCTTAATGTTTTTAGTCCTTTTAAACTCTGGCATTAGACTATCCACATCCTCAAGAGTATTTAACATATGTTTAGCTCCAGTATTTGCATGCCTCAGAAAGGAAATGTAACTATCTTCCCATGTCTAGATGGCTGCATTATTATAGTAAATATAAGCTTTATATTTATTATAAATATATAAATGATATATAAGCAAAGCACATTGATCATCCAGGGATGATCTTCACCTGTCCTCTCTAGGCTTTCAGATGTTGGCCAAAACATTATCCACCCTCTATAGTGCCATCTTTTTAGGCATAGACAAACAGCAAACCTTCCAACATATCAAAAGCTACTCGAGACAAACTAAAGGTATTACTGCTCAATGCTAGAGGTCTCAACAACATACTCTCTAGAAGCTGTCCTCACCCTGGAGAATGCTGATATCTGTGCAGTAACTGAAACATGGTTCAAAGCCACTGAAAGCACTCTGGCAGTGCATGGCTATAATGCCTATTATATGTTCCAGTCTTCCACTGAACATGAAAGAGTAAAAGGTGGAGACATATCTATCTACATAAAGGAGACGCACACCTCAAAGCTGGTCAAACAATATGACATGCTTGAGCTACTCCATGACAAACTAACCATGGGAAAAACCCTTAGTGTATTTGTGCTAGCTACAGATCTCCCACCATGAACCAGGAAACCCAAATATCATATCGGAAAGTTACTTGAATAACTCACCATCCAGCCCAATACCATACTTATGTGTGATTTCAACTACCTCTTCATTAACTGGGAGGCATACATGATCACCAGTATACAGACCCAAAGATTTCTTGACCTTGTAAATTCAAGTGTCCTGGAGCAGCTGCTCTGCACTCCCACTAGGAGAGCAAATATACTCAATCTTGCACTTACAAATAAGGGGGAGTGCTGCACCCCCCCATATGTGATGTGCTCACCAGTAAGATCAGATCATAAAGTGGTCTTCCTGAAAATAAATGTAAAACTAGACTCACCACTGAGCCCCAAAACATTAAGGACATTTCTAAGGCAAACTAAATGCTAAATTCAGCTCAAATTTCACTTCCCCTTCACCCCAAGTTCTCCCCCCCAAGATATACCCTCCAACACTCATCTGCCAATTATCACCAAAGAACAGGTAGCCATTGCTCTCTCTAAATCTAAAAACATGACTTCAATGGGGCCTGACGATATACCAGGTTTCCTCTTCAGTAGTTTAAATCAGGACCAATCAGGCCCAGTAGATTCTGTATTTAATCATAGCCTCTGGACTCATTTTGTCCTAGTAGAGTGGATGACAGCTACAGTCATCCCTCTGTATAAACGGGCACCATTAACAAGCCTGGAAAAATTACAGACCCATACATTTGACTACTCTTATTTGTAAGGCCATGGAAAGAATAACTGTGGATCTGATAAATAAAGGCATAGAAAACCTCCAAACACTGGGCCCACCCTAAATCAGCTTTGTCAGAGGCAGGTCATGCCTGCTGAATATGATGAACTACTTTGAGAAAATCCCAGCAGCTATGGATGAAGGCATAATAGTACATACCACCTACCTTGACCTGGCCAAGGCATTTGACACATTTCCACACTCAGGTATTATAAGTAAACTCCCAAAATTTGGCATAAATCCATATATCATCAGAGGGATAACCAAGTGGTTCATAGACAGGACACATGGTTAAAGTGGGTGAATCCATTTCCAGCAAGAGGCAAGGTACTACTGGTGTGCCATAGGGCTCAGTACTGGGACTACTCCTGTTTAGAATATACTTCTCAGACACCAAAGCCAATGTGGAAGGCCTCTGAATGACGAAGTTTGCCGATGACTGCAAATTGGGTGCAATTATTGAATCCCCCAGTTATGCAGATATCCTTCAGGAGGGTCTAAATCAAACAAATGAATGGTGTAAGAAGCATGGCATGAAACTAAATGTGAAAAAAATGAATGATAGCACCCTTTGGGAAGTGAAATATCGTTGCTGACTACAACATTAACAGCACACCCATAAGAGTAGACTCAGAGATGAGGGATCTAAGTACACAGATGGCTAAAAGCCAGAACTTTGACCATCATGTGTTCACAGTGGTGAAAAAGTCCTTCTATGTGGTACAACTTATAAGTAAAGATATGGCATCCAGATCCATGGAAATTATATTCCCACTTTACTCAGCCATTATTAGTCCAATAATAAAATACAATGCATCATTTGAAATGTATTTGATTAGACATTTGCAACAAGGCAATTACAACAACTGGAGTGACCTCAGGGTTTCTTCAAAAAGAGACTGCAGGGTGCTAACAACATGGGCTATGTGGATAGACTAAAAGCCCTATCCATTTACTCTGCCTCCTACTGACTATCAATGGTTGACCTATACCTGAACTACAAGGCACTAACAAATCCAGCCTTGATCGAGCTGCTACATACCTGCAAGACAAACAGCATGCAGGTCACTCATCCTAGGGATCTAAAATTAGTCAGTGACTCAAACAAAACATGCTGAAGAGACAGATATGTGTCTCAGAGATTGCCCCTTCTTTGGAACAGGTTTCCTTTTCACACCAGAACACTTCATTTGGAGCAATGGATGAGGAATTGCAAATTCACTCTGGGGTAGTGCCTATGTCCCTTAGGAATGGGGGCAATCTGTAAAATCTGTAAAATAGCAAGGCATAGGCACAACCCATGCCATTCTCTTTCCCCTAGGGGGGATATACTTGGTAAAATTGGATTATATTGGCTTGATTTGTAAAGGGTCTTGAGGCATTAGCCTAGTAATCTCCAATGAACCTATGAACCTATAGGTACAGCACATAAAATAGGCTATTGCATTGCTTTGGTTTTTAGGACTAACAATAACCTATAAAATATCTTCTTCAGCCCTCTTCAGTATTAATAATATTTCCACTGACAGTTATAAAATGAGTGATTATGAAAGCATATTCAATTCAGGACAGGATGATAGAAATTAAGATAACCCTGAAAGAATTATTTTAACAATAACTCATTGCTGTAGTGCAATAAAGGTATCTATCTTCCCTTGTGCATAAAGACATAATCCTTCCTGAGATGAAACATGGCAAATCTATCTGCTGGAATTACTTTATGGCTGTTCACCAGACACAAATACCTAACAGCAATTCATTTAGACTATTCTTAGGAAATTCACTTCACCAATTTGTTTGTACAGTGGAAACAGTCTCAAAAGCAGAAGTCTCTTCATATTAATATGAAATATATGAAGAAAGTGTACAGGGTCTAAACAGTCGTCCATCCAGGATAGTTTTCAAGCAAGATGCTTTCAAATTACTACAGATTATAGTACAGAATTATGGGCATACTCAAACAAGGGGTATATGTATATTTCCAACTTTTCAAATGAGGTTTGGGAACAAACCAATTAGTCTGGGGATATCTTCAGGTGAGGGCCAGGTAGGAATAGTAATGGAAGTTGAGATGGTAGTGGAAGAAAGTTAGTGTGGTGGGGCTGGAAGGGTTAAATCAGGAAACTAGGAGGGTTGGGAGGAAGTGAGGTAAGTGCATGGAGGGGCCTAACTGATTTTGTGTGAATCTAACAGGGTAAGTGATCAGATTTTGGTGTCAGATTACTGCAAGTATTACGTCCATGACGACCAGTAGGTACTATGGTGTAGGCAGGCCTTGGACTTTGATGAAAAGTTAAAGTTGGTAAGTAGCCATGATCAGTTTTGAAGTGGATGTGGATGGCATGGTTACTGGGTTATTATTTTATTATAATTTTGGTCAGGGTAGTTTGGATGTTTGATAATTATTTGGTGGTAAATTGTTAGTTGTGTGGTTTCATTTTGTTTGGGCCTTCGTTTTCGGTTTCATGTGGTATGCATTGGAAGCAGTGGTGGTGCGTGTTCTCAAGGCCAAGGGTTTAGGTAGTGTGAGCACTGGTGATTGGACAGCTGCACAGTGTGATTTATAGTTGTAGGTAGTTGTGAGGTGTTGGGTAATTATTAGAGTCACAAGCTTGATGGATGATTTTTATGGTTGGAGGGTCTTTCTTTTTCTTTGCAGGGTACAGCTTGTAAGGGCAGCAGTTTCCTGGGCAGTTTTTGGGCTGAGAAGCAGCTGCAAGTAACAATTGTTGATTAATTTCTGTTTCTCCACTCGGAAGAAGTTGAAGAGATGCAGAGAAATAGGGAGCCAGGGGAATACCTCTTAATTGTCCAAATTTTGCTCCATTCCTCTCGAAATATGTGGTTTTCTGTCAAATCAATGAAGATTACTTCCACTAAATAATGATATCTGAGTTGCAGAGTTCATATCCTTGCTGGGCATGCTCAGTTGTGGTTTGAACTGCTTAGTCGGGATTCAACAAGCGGCTTGTGTACGTACCTCTTAACATAATCTTTCAACTGATTACTTTTGTAGCTATCTCTGAGAGGCTGCCTGACTGTGTTTGGGGGTTGAAAAGATGACTTTCTTTGAATTATTGACAGCCGTGAAAATGTATGGGTGAATCGAGCCAATTTAATTTACTACTATGAAGTACGGTGCCTGAACAGTTATTCAGTTTGGAATCTTTTGGAGTACTAGACCCAGTGCTTCTAAAAGTGTGGTAGTTAGTATTGATACCTAACAGCACTTGATTCTCCATCTGGGTTTCAGGTATTAAGCATGGGAGCCTTTTGTTATCGTTCTGATTGTGTAAAAACTGTTTTTCATGAAGAGCTTCACTTTCCTCCCACATCACAAATTACCTAGGTGTAATATCAGATTGTATTTTAAGTCGTTTTGTCTTCCTGTGTTTTAGTTATCTAAACATCGGTAGTTATTTGGCAAATTGCTGGTGATAGAAGTCCCTAATAATAACATGCATTGAGCTTCAGATTGCAGTTCCTTCCAGAAATGCACACTAGTGCAGAATTTTAACTGAGAGTTTTGGGGTTTGACTCATTGCAGTCATTGTTGGTTTGGGTACTGCAGGTGGGCAAGGGGATTACCGGGTTGTTTGGTGGTTAGTAGCATTGTTGTTAGTTCCCTTCTCATGTGGGGAGGTGGTTGTGCTCTAAGGATCTGTTTGCTTGCAGTGTAAGCATCTCCCATTTGATGAGGCAACTAACTTTGTACTGTAACTGTTGTGGTGTATTTGTTGTCTTTTCATGGGTTTGTTAGGGAGAGAGGTGCTTGTGTGGGTGGATTTGCGGCTTGGGTTCAGTTCTTCGTGCAATGTGTATGGTTTGAACGTTCATGGGTTGTTAGGTCCCTAGGGTCTATATTATATAATCGAATGCTTAAAAAAGCGAACGCTGATTGATCGACCTAATTTAAGCGAAAGCTTACAATCTCGAACTGTCAGATCAGCAATTTTTTTCTCAGGGAAAAAAATCGCTGATCCAAAACACATACACACAACACAAGCACACCAAACAAACAGAAATCCACACACATACACCTAAAATCTGATACCTAACCCTACACTAAACTATGCACACACCACTAACTACCCACTTACCTTAACCCAAACCCTAACCCTAAGGTCCGTCACTATCGCACACTCACCTCACCCGCTCCCTAACCCTAACTCACTTAAATCCGCTCTAACCCTCATGTCCACTCAATCACACACACACCTAACCCGAGCCCTAACCCTAACTCACCTAAATCTCCCTAACACTCACATCCACACAATCGCACACTTACCTGAATCCGACCGGTAACTTTCCACCATAACACTGAAAATACCAAAGCAACAGAAACAGACAGCCAAATTCTTTCCCTAGGAAAAAATTCGAGTTTCTGCTGCTTTGATATTTTTCAGTTTCGCGAAAATAAGTTCGATCAATCAGCGTTCGCTTTTTTTAAGCGTTTGAAGATATAATATAGACCCGGTCCCTACAGGTAATGGCTGAGTGCACTTAGGAGCTGTGTGACATTAATATCCATGGCTGTTGGGATGACTGCACCCAAGTGCTTGACTCCTGCTAGTGAAAAATCTGAATACTGGGTGCAAAGTAACTCGTGTTGTAGTATACATTGCATACTTTCTTGCAAGTTTGTGTGTGTGTGTGTGTGTGTGTGTGTGTGTGTGTGTGTGTGCAGATTGTGTTTTTTTTTTTTTTATTTTTATTATCCTTTCAGAGGATTTACAGTTGTCTTTTATTTTGCAGATGGCAGAAGCACAGAGTTTGCATCATCCAGTGGTCCAAGGGAAGTAGACTTGATAGGTGATGGATGCTTCTGCAGTGGATGTTCTGGCCACTTGAGTGGTGTACAGTAAGGTCACAGGTAATGATACACTGTTAGGTGCTCAAATAGGCATGTCAGAGTTGGTGCGGTTTGGCAGTAGTTTGATGACAGGTGAGGATGAGGAAAGTCAGTGGCAGGGTAAAGCTGGTTTTGCGGCCGAAGAATGACAGAGGTTTGGGGGGACCCTTTTCTTTAATGAAGAGGGACAGTTTCACGAGGAGGCTTTTGGTAATGAGGAGGGGTTAGATTTGATTATGGGGAGTTTGGGGTCATCCACAAGTGGGGTGGAGTCACAACAACATTAGGTTGGATCAGCCTTTGGATTCAACTGGGTTACTGGTTAGCTAAGCAAGCCCTGGGGCAAGGGGGGGTCTTTTGACCCTCTGACATACCACTTTTAGTTAAAGGAAAGATCTGGAAGGGAGCAAATGTTGATATTTTGAATGGATTGACGTGGATAGAGTTCAATGTCTGATGGAATCATAAACTGCAAACAGTAAAGACTTGTGGTAGCTTTAGCAGCCATGGGGCAGAGGAGGATAGGTAGTCTTTGGCCTTACCATTCTTGATTAATTTTCTTGTGATCTGTGAGGCACAGTGTCTGTGGGTGGGGAATGCCTGGTTGTGGTATGATCAGAGGTTTTGGAAGAGGAAGGCAGTGGATCAGTCACTGCATTGGGATGTGAGACATCCTGACATTTGGCTAGCCACTATGGTAGATAGACTTGGAGCCATTAGCAGGGGGATGCTGGTCCTTTAATGCAGGGCATTGCTCCTGGGTGGTATTTAGGTTTTTGAACACCTATTCAAAGTATGCAGGTATGCATTCATCTGTCCAAGTGGCAGGTGGGAAGACACATTGATTAATTTGAGTTCCTGAATCTGGTGAATTACGTTTATCATTTCCTGGATTTCAGAGTAGTTGTAGTAGGGGGAATTATCAGGGGTGGAGAAGGGGGTGCCCTTTTATGGGTCAACAGAAAGACCGGGAGACACATCTGCCCATTAATGTACAGATATTGTGTCAGCTGCTCATGCAATTTCCTGATTCAGCAGTTGTAGTTGAATTAATATATGGGTTTTCTGAGGCATTTTCTATTAAGTCAGGAGTGGGAAAGAGGTATCAGTTTGTAGGAATCTGCATTCTTTGCAGGGGAAGGAAGAGATTCTGGAAAACTTAGTGGAGAAGGGATGGTAGGCGGATAGGTTATTGCATCCATTTGATATTACAACCTTTAACAGCTTTAAGGTTTTTCCATTTGGGTTGGTTCCTAAGAAGTTGGCAGGGAATTTCATTTGATTCACCATTGATCTTATTCTGAGGGGAATACGGTGTATGATTTTATTTTAGGAGATGAAGGAAAAGTCAGTTATGTGTCTTTGGATGATGCAGTGCAGGGAAGTCAGGAGTTTACGGACCCATGGTTGGTGAAGATAGATATTGAATCCATTTTTACCAGTTTGAGAGGAAGAGTGGCCATTGTTGGGCAGGGTAGTTGGGTTTAAGTTTTACTTTGACATGCTATGCCAGTGAGATGCTCGGTGGCCTGTGCTTCTTTGAGAGGTTTAGCACTGCTCTCCTTTGTATTTGGCAGTAGCGGGTGGGCAGACAGAAGGTGGTACATTAGCTGGATAACTTCATAAGAGTAGGTGAAAGGTTTGACGGATTATTGGAAGGTATGAGTGTGTTTTTGGGGATGTGTGAGGAACTGGATGTTCCACTGGCTAGGCAGAAGTTAGAAGGCTCAAGCAAGGCATTGTTTTCTGGGATTGCTTGTGGATGCAGGCCATGGTTTGTTTTGTTTACCAGATGTGAAAAGATTCAGTTAGGAAATCCAAGGACACGGTGCAGATTAAGGATGTCAGGGAGCTCTTTGAGCTCCTGTAGTTTGCATGTTGGGCAGTTCACCTGGGTCATTCCTTTTGTGGGTTTGTGGCAATTTTGCTGAATGGCAGAAAAGCAAACATCATTGGATGAGGGTTAATAAGTTGGTGAATACTGATTTAGTATTGTAGTTGTCTTTTTTGGAGCAGTTTAATGATATGGCTTTTTGGCAGGCAGATTGGATTGTTCAAGGTGATTTGCAATTGTTTACATATGCAGCAGGATGTACTGGGATGAGGCATATTTTTGGGGGGATGGCTTGTGGCTCACTGGCTGTCAGGATGAAAGGATGATTGGAGGAGTGATGTTGACTGTTTGGAGTTAGTTCCAATTTGGCTTGTGTCAAAGGTTTACCAGGAGAAGTTTTGGGGAAACATAATTCATTTGGACAATATGACAGTGGTATGAGTGGTGTGTCATGTTGGCTTGGAAGGATCATATGCTTGGTACAGGCATCCTGGGCAGTGTTTAAAAGGAATGCATATGGTAGGGTATTGCAAGATTTTGTTAAATTTGTATTACAGCTGCCTGAGGAGGAAGGAGTTTAGTGAGAAGGATTGTTGTTAAAATATTTGGTTCAGGCTTGGGAAGAAAGTAAGGCAGTTCAGTCGGTCAAATTGGACTTGGCTAAGATTAGTATAGTCACATGGGTGGCAGGGTTACAAGACTTTGATAAATCTTGGAATGTGGTTTGTATGTTGAAAGGTAAAGACTGACAGATGATGGCCATTGACAAGACAGGTTTTGAAAGTTTTTGTTGCGGGGATTAGCATCGGCAAATGGAGATTCATTGTACTATACTTTATGTGTGACATTGACTTTATTGATGTATTATGGAGCTCTTAGGGTTTCAGAGTTGTTTTGGCTGCTAATTTGGTGGGATTTGGTGGTATGTTTCAGTGTTTTATGCCTCTGTGCATATTTGGTTGTGTAGATCTAAAAGGTATGAGTTGGTGACGGCCAGGCAGATAGTATTGGGTAAGGACAAGATTGATTGGTTATGCCCAGTGGGTTGGGCTAAGAGGTTTCTGTAGTCTTATATTGTTGAGTTCCCTGGACGCAGGTTCAAATTTGCCATATTAAAACATATAAAAATTGATCAGAGAGGTGGACCTTGGCAACTGCAATTAGAAATGGAAGAGCTTTTTTGGCAAATCAGAACAGCAGCCTACATGTCTCCAGGGCTTAATGAACACATCTCTGTAAGATGTATTCTTAAATATCTAGCCCTAAGGAGGCAGCCGTTTCGGTTGTGGGTTTGGAGTTTAAAGTCTGGTATTATTAGCATACATAAAATTGTATGTTCGTAAATAGTGGTGTGAATAAACTGTTGGATTAATTAGATTTTGGCCTCCTCTCCGTTTGCTCTGCATTTCTGTTTGGATTACTAGACACACAAAATGTGTTTCTTGCAAAATATTATATTTATATTTGCTTTACACCTGCTTCATGTTTGTTTTATACTACCTGAATGACAGCAAGTAGTATGTAATTTATTTATTAATAAGTTATTTCTTGATATAGCATTTACTAATTTTTATAAGTCCCTTTTAATAGGGTATTAGTTAAAGTGGTACTCATTTTATATTGTTATAATTCTATTTATTTTATTTTTTCCATATAGATTTATTTTTAAGTATATTTAAGTTTTTGTTTAATACATTGCTTAATAGATTGTTCAATACATTGGTTAATGTTTTAGCCGGTTCAGTTATATGGCTATATAAATGGCTCCTTAGTTTACATTATATTGAGGCATACCTACGTTAGACATCTTAAGCCGATAACTTTATAGCATTAATATATAGCAAACAATATATTTATATAAGTGTATTTTTCATTTAATGGTTGTACATCATTGTATTTAGAGATGAATGTAAACATGTCGTTGACTTGTTATGGTATGTTTTTGTATTCATTTGGAAGTATGGGCTCACGTTTTCCTTTTAATGAACATTACAGTGTAATGTAATTCTTAATTGAATGATTGAGTTTACTTTTTCTATAAAAAGTTTACTTGGCCTTGCATTTTGTCTGAAGAAGGAGAGGCACTGTCCTCTCCGAAAGCGCTAATAAAACAGTTTGTTGGATTTATTTTTCATAACTGCTCCGTCTCATTCTCGCTTGTTTTGTGTTTTTACCAAGTTTTTTCGTTTCAAGTTTGCTGTTGCAGTTTTTGTACATGGCGAGCGAGATTGGAGCATCACCTCAGTGCTCACTGTTTGCTCAAGAAGAGCCGAACAACATTACTAACAACAACAACAAGGCTGGACATGGAGAGGCGAATGCCGTAGGTAATTTAACGGCCCTTATTCAAATCCTATTGGGCCGAGTAGACAGCCTTACCCAGAGAATGGATTCTCTTCCAATTACCGGCAAGATCGCTGCTTCAAGGAGCCCACTCAGCAGCCAAACAGGTCAACGTTCTTCATCAGGTTGAATCGTCCCTTTGGTTCTGGACCTAATGTTGCGGCATCTAGTGACATTCAAGCCGGCCAAGGCTCAGCACCTAAGCGACACCCTACCAAGCCAAGGGCCAGGAGCTCAACAATATGCCAACCGCAGTTGTGGAAAGAACACCCAGGAGGCAGAAATGAGTTCTGTCCCTACTATCAGGAACTTTTTAAACAATGACAATACTTTTGGTAATGACATTGCGCATGACAGCCCTCAAGAGCAGGTGTCGGTGGTGAGTAACATTACCAGCCTTATTAATGATTTTGGCCATAAACTGTTTTGGTGTAAAAAGTTACAATTAGAAATAGCTTACTTGGAGGAATGTATAGGAAAAAAACTTATTCCTAAAGGTCTCTGACAGTAACCCAGCAGGTTTGATAGAAGACTCACAATTCCATTGTGAGCTTTTAAACCTGTTTGACAAACAAGGGTTCGAATTTATAACTATACTTATTAATCAATATAAATCTGAAGTTGACACTTTAAAAGGCGAACTGGAACTACTTCAGCACACAATCAAATCTGATTGTGAATTCCTTCGCTACAAGTATGAGTATGTCTGTATTTTCACCAGCATTGAAGCCACTATGACAAAAATGCTGGGCATCAAAAAGAAAAAAATTGCAAGAGACATACATGAATATGCTAGTAACAGAGCATATCCTCGTCCTCCCCCCATTTTACAGTTTGCCAATATTAATGGGGTCGCTTCTGAATCTATTGATAGTACACACGAGGATGGCAATAATTCTCTCAATGGAGAACTCAGTACTAATACAGGAGAAGTACAACCTCTCCATAGGAGTGAGAGACTAAACAACAACAATAATAACAATAAAGCCCACAATAGTAATTCTCACACCCAGCATCAAGAGGCCACCAATGACAATAATCAGCCTAGTAAAAGTCACCAACAGGGTTTTCCAAGGAATCAGAATGGTCAACATGTGAATCCGAAGATGAACAGGAATCAGGGTTATACGAGGAACAAACAGAATCAATGCAGGAGATGAACCAACCATATTCTATTGATCCCCAAATACTTTCCAGCTCAGAAGGGGACTTCAAAATTTACAAATATACTATTTTAGATGCAACTCAAGATATGGTTGACTTTTTCTCCAAAGGCTTGTATTTTGTTCCTGACACCAATATGGACCTTGTAAAAACTATAATTGACCTGAAACTGTTTGTTCGTAAATTTAATTTAAATGCCATAATGGGGGTGAAGTCTACCCTCATTAATTCTCTTAAGGTTTTAAGCCTTTTCAATCCACCTTTACACTCAAACTTAAGCTCTTTTGAGAAGATGTGCGAGATCGACTTAAGGGCTATTGTCACCAATAATGTTACTAATAGGAATACAAATATTAATATCACTAGAAGTCAACGTGATTTCATTAACCTATTACGTGAGTGTAACATAAGGGTGATGAAACCTGATAAAGGGGGTGGGCTACTCTTTATGGATCAGAACATTTATGTTGAAAATATGAAAAAACATCTTACTACTAAGGCTTATACATTAGTCAGTGTCAGTGAGATAAATATTGCATACAAAAGAATTACTTCCATCCTTGACGATCTCTTTTTGCAAGGTATCACTGACATTGACTTGCATCATTACTTAACTATGATTGCCCCTAGAACACCAGCCTTATTTGGTACACCTAAGATCCACAAGAGAATCAAGGACCACTCCCCTTTAGACCCATTGTCGATGGCCGCGGCTCTATAACATATGGATGCGCCAAATATATAGATAGTATTTTAAGACCTTTAGTTGAACAAGAGCCTCAAATTTTAAAGATTCCTGGAGTTTCTTTAATGAGATAAGCAAGATTCCCTTCCATCAAGATTATAGGTGTCTCACAATTGATGTGAAGGATCTATATACTGTTATACCTCAAAGCTTAGGTCTTGAATGGATCAGAGAATTTATGTCATTAAGACAGGTAGATGATAATACCATTTACTTGGTTGAAGCCCTTTTGGACATTGTACTTACTAATAATTACACGTTTTTTGATGGGCAAATATATCTCCAGAAAACCGGAGTGGCTATGGGGTCACCTTGTCGAGGGAGTTTTGCCAACTGTATAATGGCGCACTGGGAGAAAACCTTGTTATTTAATAATATTTTATTTCAGAACAATGTCGCTTGGTTACACTCATTACCAAGACGATATGTTCCTGATCTGGAAAGGTCCCAGTGCTTTAGTTCCAACTTTTATTACTAGCATTTCTCTTATGACTTTTGAATTCACCTACAGTCTACACGAGACTAATATTAATTTTTTGGACATTAACCTGTTCAAAGATGTGACAACTTTCAAGTATAAAAGCACCATATATAGAAAACCCACTTATTCTAATTCTTTTCTGCATTTTACCAGCTGCCACCCTTACCATCAAAAAATAGCTGTAGTTAAGGGGCAGATGGTAAGAGCAGCAAGAATGGTCTCGGACGAGACTGATTTTGCAGAGGAATGTGAACTTTTGAGGTCTATGTTTATTAATAGAGGTTATCCCTTATCTATGGTGGCTAAAATTATTTTAGAGGTCACTCACAAGTGCCAACTAGGTCAATTCAAACCACTTTTGTCGAGTAACACCAACCAAACTGGTGAAGATATAGACAATCAAAATTATATAAGTTAAAGAGGGGTGAACAAAATTTCCACATTAGTTATCTGTGTACCTATAGTTTTACCATCTTTGAATAAGGGAGATCTTAAACAAAAACTGGGCCTTAATAACTGAGGATAGTGGGCTACTCAAAATGTAAGGGGATAAACCTAAAATAACTTATAGAAAAGGAGCTAACCTTAAAGCAATCTTTGAAAGCATGAACAGTGTCACACATGGTAGGAAGAATGGCATGTTTAGATGCGGGTCATGCCAACAGTGCAGGCACTTAACTACTGAGTTTCAGGTCAATATTAGAGGACAGACATATAAAATTTATGGCAAGTATAATTGTGAGACAAAAGGAGTGGTCTGTTCAGCCTGCTGCGAAGGATGCGCTGCTTTCTACATAGGGAAACTGAAAGAAAGATTAAGCAGCGCATCTATGAGCATCAGTATGCCATTAGTAAGAATGATACAACTAATGCTTTGGCTAGGCACATCATTGAGTTCCCTGAACACAGGTTCAAATTTGCCATATTAAAACATATAAAAATTGATCAGAGAGGCGGACCTTGGCAATTGCAATTAGAAATGGAAGAGCTTTTTTGGCAAATCAGAACATCAGCCTACATGTCTCCAGGGCTTAATGAACACATCTCTGTAAGATGTATTCTTAAATATCTAGCCCTAAGGAGGTAGCTGTTTCGGCTGTGGGTTTGGAGTTGAAGGTTTGGTATTATTAGCATACATTAAATTGTATGTTCGTAAATAGTGGTGTGAATAAACTGTTGGATTAATTGGTTTTTGGCCTTCATTTCGTTTGCTCTGCATTTCTGTTTGGATTACTAGATACACAAAAATGTGTTTCTTGCAAAATATTATATTTATATTTGCTTTACACCTGCTTCATATTTGTTTTATACTACCTGAATGACAGCAAGTAGTATGTAATTTATTTATTAGTAAATTATTTCTTGATATAGCATTTACTAATTTTTCTAAGTCCCTTTTAATAAGGCATTAGTTAAAGTGGTACTTATTTTATATTGTTATAATTCTATTTATTTTATTTTTTCCATATTGTTTTATTTTTAAGTATATTTAAGTTTTTGTTTAATACATTGCTTAATACATTGTTCAATACATTGGTTAATGTTTTAGCCGGTTCAGTTATACGGCTATATAAATGGCTCCTTAGTTTACATTATATTGAAACATACCTATGTTAGACATCTTAAGCCAATAACTTTATAGCATTAATATATAGCAAACAATATATTTATATATGTGTATTTTTCATTTAATGGTTGTACATCATTGTATTTAGAGACGAATGTAAACATGTCGTTGACTGTTATGGTATGTTTTTGTATTAATTTGGAAGTGTGGGCTCACGTTTCCCTTTTAATGAACATTACAGCATAATGTAATTCTTAATTGAATGATTGAGTTTACTTTTTTTATGAAAAGTTGTTTAATTGGCCTTGCATTTTGTCTGAAGAAGGAGAAGCACTGTCCTCTCCAAAAGTGCTAATAAAACAGTTTGTTGGATTTATTTTTCATTACTGCTCCATCTCATTCTCGCTTGTTTTATGTTTTTAACTGGCCATTTATTACAACCTTCAACTACAGGCAACTCATGTTCACAATTTAAAGAACCTGTTAGTAGATGCTTTGGATAAGAAAACAGAGGGCATAATTGGAAGCTGGATCACATGACACAGATGTGGGTATCAAAGAAGAAGACTTGTTAGGCACACACCACAACAATCATGTAACAGGCATTTGCTCTCTTATGCCTCCCAAGTCAGTATACAAGATAGATACTTTCTTCTTTTATAGCCCTCAGGGCTTACTTTATGCCTTTCCTCCACTTTATCTAATTCAGAAGATACTATTTAAAGCAAAACAAAAAATGTGCAGTATAATTTTCATAAGTCCTTTCTGGCCTATGTAACCATGGTATTGTCATATAGTGAGCATGTCTGCTTTTTCAAGATATATATCACCTGCAGACATCACTGAAGTGACAATAGGGCAAGTTACCACATTACAACCTCAGAAATTTAATGTTATCAACTTAGAGTAACATTTTTATTCATAATAGCAGCTTTGTCTCTACTCAAATCCAAAATATTTTAAAAGATGCTAGAAGACCTGATACAAGTATATTTTACATTTAGAAGTTCAAGAAGTTCAAGAGATTTGTTTCTTGAAATATGTTACAAGATCTGGATAAAACGATTCAGAAAGGCTATATCTAATATCAAAGTCAATCAACCATTTAAATGATTTATTTAATCAGATTTTCATTATTAATCTACATTCATGTCTCTGTAGTCTTTACCTACATACCAACCTTACATCAGATAGCACCACAATCTTCTATTGAGTCATTCCTTAAAAACGTCCCTCACCTGAATCCACTAAGAAGACATGTCTCTTCCAATTGGATATGAACTTTATGTTGGAGAAGTTAATATATTTTCATTAAAACCAGCAAATACAGTGGTTACCACTGGCAGAGGGATATCGGAGTTACATGCTATAATTTTTAAATTGCTTTACTTTGTATAGCATAATGAAAATATGTGATTGAAGATGAGTCAGACTTCCATGTCAAAAGTTGTTTCAGCACTAGGACTAAACCAGCATGTTCAGCTGTTAGGCTTTTATGCAAAAACTGACAAAATGATGGAGAACACTGCAAAAGGTGAATGTACACAAGTAGCGCCAATATCGTAAAAGGATGCCTAGTGAGTTCAGAAAACCCGACTGGAGTACCAGTCATTACTAGTCTATATTGCATTTTTCTATGAAAAGCATAATATAGCTCTGCAGGGCATGGTTGGGACATGTTTTACAAAAGCATCAGCAACAACAGCAAAATGCTTCAGGGTTATTTCTGGAGAAAACGTTATAGAAGTTGCCATATTGTTTGCTGTACACAGCTTGAAGAAACCCTACAAACTTAAACATAGTCCAAGTGGGTGGCAAGTTTGCTACTGGAGATCCTGTGACTGTATACTTGCCAAGGCAATGCTAACACTGCTTGTGAATCTATCCTAATGCTCTGCTTTACTATTACAGTGAATCTTGTCAAACACGGTAATACATGGTACCTGTAACAATAGATCTTCAAAGTGGGGGCACTATAACAGTAAAACTACAATATATATATTCCACTATGATGATTTTATAGGTTCATAGGCTAGTACTAAGCTAACTGCCCTTGCAAGCCATGTTAAGCCTAGCCAGTTATCCCCTATGAGATTCTAACCCTGTACCTTGTGTTTGTAAGGCAAACACCTTAACCATTAGGCCACCCTCCCAACCCTACATAGTGTCAGTGTTTTATTAAGAATTTACACTATTACATTTTGGCAAGACAGTGTTAATAATAATAATAATAATAATAATAATAATGACAGTGTCTTAATACAATCATCTCTCATTGAAGGACTGGAAGGACTTGAAGAACTAAAAAAACTCCTCTAATGTGGGGTATATATGAATGCTTCTCAGACTAACAAGCGCTCCTTGGAACTCCAAAAGCTTCATTAATGCCTCCTGTAAGTGTACACAATCTGTATTCAAGAACACCCCTACCAGATTATTTCTGGTTTTTAGTTACTCAGAAAGATTACAATAAGTGTACACGTAGTCTATACTTTGTGATAACCTTTATGAATCATCCTCGATATTTAAGGCTGCAAAAAAAATTAGTAGGAAAACTAAACTTAGGAGGAAGAAGGTGTGAGTTATGTTTGTGTTGTCTGCTCACTCAGAACTGTGTACACTTAGTGTTCACTTATTATATTTGGCCACTTGTTTTTCTTTTCCACATATTGTATTGGCATCTTCTTAGATATGGTATATACTGCATTTTTGCAATGTAGTAAGTTTTACTAGCATATTTATTAATGCATGTGCTAGTGATATGTGATACAGTATGCATTGTGGCTTATTACTTAGACCTGTTTCCTGTGGCTATGATTTTATGATTTTTAGTTTGATAATTTTATGAAGAACTGCATAATGTGAATTTAGCTTTATGTACGTACTGATACTGCTCAGCTGTTAAAGATGTGCTAAATCACTTGCCATTGCCTGCTACATATTCTTTTGTAAGCCTTTATTTTACAATGTGTGGATGTTCTGTTGTGTTTTGTCTTTAGCCTAGGCAATAATTAAAAAGGATGCTTTTGGATCAGAAAGTTCCTGCAGGGTAATGAATATTACATAGAAAAAGTTAATTACTGAATTGTCCACAGATAGTCAGGTTTAGATATTTTGTGCAGTACACACAGCAAAAAGCTTAAAACAGTATGAAGATACTTTTACGTTTTATTCTTGTGACAAATGTCTATTGTTATTGAAAAGAATATATGCTATAAACAATGCATATATATATTTGTTTAAAGGAGTGAACATTCTCTGTATGTGTGTGTATACTGTATCCATACTTATATACATCCATATGCATGAATATATACCTAAATTAGTCTACATCTATCACTTGATCATGGAAGAATTAGTTTTACACACAGTTTTACAACATTTTCAGCATTCACAAGGCTCATGCCATCATACCAGAGGGAATGCAGTGTTCCTGCATCAATCAGAGCATGCTTTTCGTTTCAATGTATTGTGACTTTACATTTACTACTGAGTATTTTCATAGATATGCTAGCAAAAAATAAATAGGTTTGCAAATATCTTTCTCAGCAGGAAAGGAATACAACTGTCCAGTGTTCATTTTTCTTATATTTGCAGACATGGGGAAGAGCTGCCTTCTGTTTTTTCAAAGCACAAAGGCAGTGATGTTACTTTACTGCATGGTTTAAATTGCTGTTCCGGTGGCAGTGCATTCCACTTGAGGTGTTATTAGATCTGTGTTTTTATATCTCTTTGCAAGTATGGGCAAATATCCAAAAACACCTGGCATGCAAGCCTCAGTAGGGCATGGGTCACTCATTTATTCTGTTGAAATGTTTTGAAATGTGGGTCATTAATTTGAACATTTATCTTGCTCAACACAGACAGTGACATGAGAGGTTATACTGACATACCTTCAGTAGAAACCATGAAAAGAAACTCTGAGCCAGTATTCTGCAGTGAGTACTTAATTTAATTTTCAGTAGGACTGATTAAAGACTATTAGTGCCAACAATCTATGGATCTTTGTGTGTGCATTTATGCTAATTAGTGTGCGTGTTGTGGGGGTGTTTGCACTAAGACATTTTGGACAAAATATTTTATAGTAGAACTGAGCAATAATAATTTTGCCTTTAAAGAGAATACTTGATTAACTTCAAAAAGGACACACACACCTATCAGAATTGTTATAGAAAACATTTTGCAAGACATTTTGGACAGTAATCACAATTTTGTAAAGTCCAATTGTACAAATTGCAAAATTTTAGTGTCAGCATGACATGCATTGCTACTCAAATTGTTTTGATCTATAAGGTGACCGGGCTTCAATAGAATGGATAATTATTCTGACATCAGTTGTGGTAAGTCTTTTATTATATTGTTTTCAATATGTTTTATATAAATTCCAGTAAGCTGAATAGGGAGAGCTCAGATATTGTTAGAGATTTAGATATACAAGTAATTAGTTAAGATTGTTTTAAGCGTATGCAAATGTAATACAGCATTAATCCTGCAAATGTATGGTTGCATTTTATGGAGTTTAATGATAATTTAGCATTAAATTCTGAATCACACATTTTAAAGATATTTGTTGTATACATTATTTTTTTTCACTTGATGACAGATGACCTGCCAGATTATTCAGCATAAGTAATATAATGTCTGTTTCTGCAGATAAGAAGAACCTTATGTGAATAAAATTCATATCCATAGTTATTAAGGTGGTATGTGCTTATATGATAGCTTCATAGGTAAGTACTAGGATTACTGTCCTTGTAGGCCATTTTAAACCTAGTTAACTAGTCCCATTTGGTGTTAGATTAGCCCTACCCATCCCGTGTCTGATAATTATATATTATCTCTAGTGAGAATGACTGGGATTATACCATAGATAATTTGAGGGTGTCCATGTGTGGGATAAAACATTTAGGTGCTGCATCTGTCATTGAGGACACACAGGAGATTTTATCTTTGAGACAGTCAAGGCCAAATGTAAGATAAGCATATACAGCAGGTTTTCATTTAACTTATGAACTTAAGTTCAGCCCTGACAAATTGATGGCTATGTAGAGGCAACAGCATATAGTCTGGCCATGAAGGAGGGATCATCTATTTTAATTGGATGCAAAAATTCAAAACTAACTTGTTTGTAGCTGTAAAACTTGCAAATATTAAATGCACCCAGCACAAGGATTATGTTACTGAGTAAAGAAATAAAAGAAAATCCCTCAAGTATAAAGAACAAGAAAGAGGCTATAAAAAGACCAAGGTAAAACACAAGATGATCGATGGATTTAATAAGCCAAAACTATAGGAAACTCATTTATATAGCATTACTGCTACCAAATAGGCATACCAGTACCTTGTACAAACACTGCCATGATCGAGACAAGAAGTGCTAGAAATGCAGTTGTGACTCAAATCCATCTTATCAGGTGTTACCAAATTGCCTGTACCACCTAAGGGATTAGTTAGCCAATGCACCTTAGAAATCCTGAAGTTTAACATACTAACTTTGCTTAAAGCTCTGTCTTAAACAATAACCACAGCAGTATCAAAGATGGAAATATATATTTTTTATCAAAACCCTCTTCATTGAAACATAAATTGAAAAATAATAGGTAATATGAAGAATAGCAGTTTTACTTATGACAAGCCAGTATATCTGGCACTGAAAAGGTTGTCAACACAAACATCACACCTCAAACTCCACCCACACCTATATAACACACACTCACATAGGCGGAGGTCCTTAACAAAAACATACCCAAACAAAAGACACCTTGGAGGCAAAAACACATGTGAACTCCACAGCTCGCCACACCACACACCACACATAGTCCACACACCTGTATCTCACAGCCACTAAGGCCTAACCATAAATCCAACATATTAGTCATAGGAGATTCCATTGTGAGACACAAAGATATGCCCCTCACCAGGCTGGATAAGGAGAAAGTCTTGGTTAGTCCTATGTCAGGTACCAGAATCTGCCACATCACACATGCAACAAAAAAGTAAATAAGGACTTGACTGTCTCTGATAATTTAATAAAGGCAAAAAACTTAGAACAGTAACATAAAACTTTCAAGTTAAAACAAACTCTTTATTGGTGTTTACTTTTTTGTTTGATCACACCTCCAGACTGGTCAAACAGTATGACGCACAGGAGAGACTCCAGGTACAGTTAACCATTGACAAGACCCTATTCAAATCATAGCTAGTGACAGGCCTCTGACTTTGACTCAAGATGCCCAAACCACCAATCTGGACCTCTTTGAATCTATTATGATTCATCCCTTTAACCTGATCCTAGGTGACTTTACCTACCCAACCATAGATTGAAAGAACTACACATGCCAAAACACAAATGCCCAGAGATTCCTTGATTTCATCAATGCAAATACCTTGGACCAGTTGGTCAACACCCCCACAAGAGGTGATAATGTCTTGGACTTGGTATTAACCAACATGACTAACCACTGCAGCATCCCTACAGTGTCATTCTCTCTGGTAAGAGCCGACCACAAAGTGGTCACTTTCAAATACATCATCCCCCCAACCATCCCCTTGCCAAGGTCAAACATAAAAACTTTTCTAAAGCTGATTACAATCTCCTAAAAGAAGGTATAAACAGCTTCACAGCCCTCTCCCCTCTATAGGAACTGGCACAAATGTCCAAACCTACACCATAGTACTATACAAGCATTTATATAGCTTCATGGAATCAGGAATTGCTGGCAGGACAAAATCATCCTCCTCAAGTAAGAGTAAACCTATTTGGTGGACATCTCCAATAAATAAACTCTACAATAAAAGGACCAACTAGGAGCATGTGCCTAATTGGTTGTGAAAGGGACAGACTCCCCTATTATGCTCTACAGTACTATCTTGCAATACATGTTAAGCTGTATACAATCCTGTCAATATTACAGACCTGTTTAACCCCCGGCCTCTTATACCAGGACCTGAGGACATTATTTTCTAAAAACTCTGTAGCTGCTTGTAAAGAATAGGCTCCTTAATCACGAATCTCATTAGCAACAGTGATGTACACTGTTGACATTTGTCAAACTCTGCACAGTTGACACATATGGTAATCTGTAATGTCCTGCAAGTATGCAGATCTTTCAGTTTAGTCACAACTACAAGGCATAATTATGATTGTAAACCATGTTCCATTGGTACAAATCTGTGAGGTTGGCAGTCATGCAGACAGTACATCAACCCAGCCTGCAGACCTAGGATGACACTTTAAGGAACACTATGCACTAAATCTACATCTGTAACACAATTATGCTTACCAGGAGCAGGACCACAGCCATGTCTGATTACTGACAGTCCTGTGAAAATTTGAAGGAGAGACAATGTAACCAGTAATGTATGTTGCACTATGACACGCTACTACATCCAAATATCTCACATTTACAGTATATAGTATGTTAATTGGTATGTTGGTTACAATCTGAGCATGACATTCAAACTGCAAATAACCCCCCCATAAAAATACCTGCCACCCACATAAAACTATGTACACCCTGACACACTGAATGCTACAGTATTCCAGTGCTTATCCAACTAAGCATACCCAGACACTCCTCTTGAGTGGAAACAGTGACACCCACATCCACAGTGTACCGTGTGATGGATGCCCGGGAGCTGGCCTGTGTTCCTAACTTTGCCAAGATTTCCTCAGTGGCTGACAGTGGTTGTCCCACTGTAGGCCCTCCACCTCTGAGAGCACAATCCCTGACCACATCTACTGTTCCTCTGTGGGTGGCTTTTATCATATCAAGTGACACTGTGTCACACCTGCTCATATGTCCTGCTCTAGTGACCAATTGCATTGACATTGTGAACCAGGTCAGCCCACACTGCTGCCCACTCTTCCCTGTTTGTCCTCCCCTGGACAGCAGGAGTTGGTGATGTTGATGCAGGGCATCCAGGATAATAACATTTTCTGCTTTTGTAAAAGGGGCCTCGTGTCGGGGATACATATTTCCTGAAAGACATCAAAATGGAAACATATGTCAGGATCACATACGTGGGAGTATAGTATGTAGGGACACAGAAATAACAGGTGGCTACCAGTAGTCACTGCTTGGTTACACATCTCATATTCAACACCATGCAAACATAGTAAGGGTGTGAATGCGAGTCAGATAGTAGCAGTGCTCATCTATTCCTGCTTGCGCCATGACAAATACTGTTGTATGATCACACAACCAACACAGTAGTCCATTAGGTTGTGGCCCGTATGTGCTGGAAAATCACTGAAACCACCACGATAATAAAATCAAACAATTCCGTTTAATTATGTATGTGGCCCGTATGTGTAAACCCCCCTTTCAATGTTGAAAACCAGCAGAGCCACACAAATAACAGTGTAGTATTGCCACCATCAATAGAAAATTTCCAGGAGAGTGGTACCTAATTAACAATGGGCATTCTACCCGTACTGTGCTCTAGTTCCTCTCTAGGTGTAACACATCTGCAGATCAAGGAAATGTCAGCAGTACAGTTCCAAGCAAGGCTTACTGCTGTATTCCCCATTCCCCCTAAGTATATGGACACATATGCATCATGTTGGAAACAAAATGGTTCCATACCTAATGGAGGGCAATACTCCTCTGTTGAACAGTACAGATATATAAATATTGTGCCAGTGACTTGACCATGCAAAGTAACTCTCATGCACAATGTTTACCCTAACTAGCTGTTTGCCTTTTTAACATGGCTCTGTATTAGCAAGTGTTTGCCTCTTAACCAATCTGTGCTTCTGAAATGCTAATTGCAGCCAACACAGCTGATTTGCAGTTTAATCAGCCATTCCCATGCAATCACTGAACATAATGTAAGTCCTCAATGTAGATTACAACCCTTTCTCATATGTTGCATTGGAAAATAGTGGGGACAGATACTATGTCATACTAGAGAGAATGTCTGTAGCAGGTACTATTTACTTACAAATATGTGTGCTATAAGCTGAAGCTGAAGGTGATGCTGGACGCAATAAGCATAGGCAGAAAAGGTAAACACTTTGCAGGACAACAAGCTTTAAGAGTAAGTGTGGGACCTGTGGCAGCCTTGTTGTATAGGCAGAGCCAGACTGAGAGTACCCACCCCACTGGGAAGCAAGCTATGTGTGTCAGGTAAGTCTGTCTGCCAACAGTATCAGTAAGACAATGCAAGGCAAAATGCTTGGTGTGTCCTAGAAAACAGGTAGGTGTACATTAACCATGATGTCACACAGTTGGACAACTGCCAAGTCACATGTTACGTCATGTTAGTCCCCTGTTGAGTGTATGCTGGCGATCCTTGCATCTAGCTCAACCTTTATATATATATATATATATATATATATATAGACATATATATATATATATGTATATATATATATATATATATATATATATATATATGTATAAATATATATATATATATATATATATATATATATGTGTGTGTGTGTGTGTTACTTGTGCAGCTGTGGTTGTCTGTAATATCATCAGCAAAACATTGTGGGCTGCAGTGTGATATTACTGGGCCACAATTTTAGTACACACTTCAACATCCTCTAGGAATTCAGGCTACTGCATTACCTGACAGTATCTGCACTTTATAGTGTTGTACTAGGAGTAAGTGAGAGTGGTCCTTTCTGTAAGCCTTTGCCCACTATTATATAGATGCAGACATTCCAACTGTACTGCTTTGGGTGGATAAATAGGTGATGAGACAGACATACATATCACACTTCCTAATACTGATGGCCACATACATGTATTTTCATTGGTAGATGCAGCTGTACTTGAACCCAGGACTATGCGTACCAAAAGGTTATGTTTTCAATACATTTTACAGACTGAGCTACAAAATCACTATTATAGCAGGTGAATTTTTACATGTTGTAGTTCTCATTCCACTGTTTTCTGCTGTTAAATACTGCACTTACATATATTATTATGTGTATGGCTTTAGAGTGCTTTATTTGTATAACAGAGTCCCAGTTCATAGATTCATAGGTTCATAGGTTCATACTAGGCTATCTGCCCTAGGGCATTTATAAGCCTAGCCAGAATGTGTTTGGCTTTCGCCACCCATTTTAAATTTATTTTGCTATGCTCTTTTTCGAGGTTAGTATACTGTGCCTCTGTCTAACAGTGACACAGAAGTGATACCCGGGGTAAACCTACGATCTCCCATCCACTCATCAAGATTCCTCTTGAAGAGAGTCAATGAGGGACTCTGCCTAACCTGGACTGGGATTTTATTCCAGAGTGAAGGGAGCCTCTGGGTTATGAATCTGTCCCTCCAGCATGTCCTATTTATTTCAGTGCTGAGGTTCAAGTCTCTCGAGCACGAGGCTCGATGGGATTTGGATTTTCTGAGGTGCAGCATGTCCATTAATTCCGGGTTGGACATGGCTTTATACGTCAGGCACAGATCGCCTCTGAACAGGCGGTATGCCACTGAGTAGAGCTGGAGTTTCTTTAACCGGGCAGCATATGGCATCTGTTTGAGCCCTTTGATTCTCTTGGTGAGGTACTTTGGGGTCTTTCCAGTTGCTGCAGGTGTCTGGTAAGGTACATCCCAAAAGGGGCATTGTACTCAATTATGGGCCTGATGAGGGATGAGTAAAGAGGCACGATGACCTCCCCTGATCTAGATGTGAATCCCTTCATGATTAGGTGGGCTACATAAAATGTTTTTCTAACCACTTTGGCCACGTGGTTGTCAAATGAGAAATTGCTATCAACGTGGGTCCCCAGGTCCCTAATTACTTCTTCTGTACTTAATGGATTACCACCTATGTGGTAATTTGTGGGCACTTTGTTTTGCCAAAGGGGATGACTATACACTTTTTGGCATTTAGCTTGAGGCCATGGCTCTGGCACCAGTTGTCTGTTTCTATGAGGCCCTTTTGGAGGATGCTTGTGTCGGCTGGAGAGTCGATTATGGCGCCCAGTTTGCAGTCATCTGTGAACTTGGTCAGCCACAGTCCTTCCGTGTTGGCCTGTACCTCCGAGAAATATATACCGAACAAGAGAGGTCCCAGGACTGAGCCTTGTGGGACACCACTTGTAACTGGTTTGGAGTCTGACATGACTCCAGCAATTCTAACTATGTGGGTTCTGTCCTTGAGCCAGTTTGCAATCCATCTAGTGACATAGGGGTTTATATTTAAGCTGGTGAGCTTATTTATAATGCCCGAGTGGGGTATTGTATCGAAGACTTTTTCTAGGTCCAGGTAGGCTGTGTGGACCACCTTCCCCTCATCAATGGCCTTGGTGACTGTTTCAAAGAAATCAACCAGGTTTAAGAGGCAGGATGTGCCCTTAACAAAGCCGAACTGGGTAGGATCCAGTGTCTGTAGGTCCCCAATATCTTTATTTATGAGGTCCATGATGATCCTTTCCATAGCTTTGCAGACCAAGCTAGTCAGGCTTATGGGGCAATAGTTTCCAGGATCCGTTGAGGCACTACCTTTATGGAGAGGGACCACTGTTGCTGTACGCCACTCTTTGGGCACATATCCTGTAGTAAGACTGAGATTGAACAGTAGTTTTATGTTTGGGTTTAGCTCTTCTTGGAGTTTATGTAGGACGCAGCCCGGGACACCGTCTGGTCCCATTGATGCTGTGTTTTTTGCTTTGGAGAGGCCGGCTCTTACCTGAGCATCTGAGATGTCAGGGGGGCAGCACTCTGCTGGGATAGATATTTGCCCTTTTGGTGGGGAGGGGGGGAGAAGTTTGCGCTGAACCTGTCAGCTAGGATGTTGGCAATGTCTGTGGGTTCATTGTATTTTTTGTCATTTTGGACTAATTCTGAGCATATCTGGGAATTACCACCCAGGTTCCTAACATAACTAAAGAAAGCCTTGAGATTATCCTTAGTGTTCTGTGCACTTTTTCTCTCAAAGCTGGCCTTAGACAATTTTATGAGTGCCCATAGTTTTTTGCTAATACTGATCAGTGATGCCTTCCCTTTTTGGGATTTTGCTCTATCATTTAGTAGCTTCCTCCTTCTATTGTATAGTTTGTTTATGGCTGGGGTCCACCAGACAGGACATCTGCCTTTGGAGGATTGGGTCTTGGTTTTATTTGGGATCGCATGATCCATGCATTCCTGAAGGTGTTCATAGAATGCATTTATAAAGGATTCTGTGGTCTGGGCCGTATTTTCCACAGGCTCGGGGGCTTTGAAGGATTCCACCTCGGTTTTGAGCAGTGTGAAATTTGCTTTAGAGAAGTTTTTCACTGTGGTTTTATGGGCAGGGGATGGGGTCGGGATGTGAATATCCAGTGAGATTAGTTTATGGTCTGATCTTACCAGTGAGGGATACACTTCTGGTCTGGAGCATAGAGTCCCCATGTTGGTGATGATCAGGTCCAGTATGTTTTCCCCTCTTGTGGGAGTGGTAACAAGTTGTTCCATAGCATTTGAGTTTATAAATTCTATGAACCATTGGGCTAGGGTGTTGGAGCTAGAGTAATGCTCCCAGTCTATGTTTGGGTAGTTGAAGTCGCCCAATATAATGGTGTTTGGAGAGACCTTCATATTTTCCAGTGTTCTCAGGAAGGCCGAGTGGGGTTCCTGGGTTTGGGAGGGTGGTCTGTAGCAGGCTATAAACTGGAAGGCATTTTTACCCACTGTTAGTTGCACATGGATAGTCTCTGATGCTTCGTGCTTTGCCACCAACCTGGAGGTGTGGGTATCTTTGATGAATATCGATACTCCCCCTCCTTTTGTGGTTTGGTCCAAGTTTTGGGGCCGAAAAGCATGGTATGAGGTATAACCTGGTAGTGCTGGGGTGCTCACGGGAGCCCTGAACCAGGTTTCTGTTACTGCACAGATATTGATGTTCTCCATGCTAAGGAGAGTTTCGAGTGCGTGCATCTTGAGGGTTAGACTTCTGGCGTTGAGTCTCATTACTCTTAGTTTCTTATCCCTTGTGATACCTATGGAGGTGGGTTTGTCTTTTGAGCCTTGCCTAAAAAAGGCACTAGTTAAAATCCTATTTTCCATTAATGTTTTATCAGGTGTGTTCTGACATGTTTTAGACATAAATGGATGCTTACCTGCTAACAGATACTATCTAAGGTTATGTGTGTGCCTTCATAGTGATGTATTTGTGTACTAGAGTGCCAATTACAGTACTATTTTTCTAGTAATCTCTTAGCTGATTTGCATGGTGTGGTGCAATGCAAAGCACTGTTTAAACATGCTTAATGAGAGGAACTTCAGCATTATCCAAATAAACAAAGCAGGCCCAAATTTAATCCACCAGGAAGATACTTTATTACTTCATTGAGAAAAACTTCTTCAGACAACAAGAGAATAAACTTGGACCTTTAAATAGGTAACACACCATCATAAATAAATTAATCAATTAAACATTAAAGTGCACCCATCCAATAAAATAAAGATCCATGTTAATACATGAATTTATCAAGGTAAAAAACATATATCCAAGTTTATTCTCTTGTTGTCTGAAGAAGTTTTACTCAATGTAGTAAAACAAAAGCACTAACTTCATTTTAATAAAGTATCTTCCTGGTGGATTAAATTAGAGCCTGCTATGTTTATTTGGATATTTTTAGTTTATTTTTTTTGCTTGGCTTGTGTTTTAGGAACTTCAGCATTATTATGTTTTGCTTAAAATATCTGTGTTTATTAACAGCTGTCCGCCTTGGCAGGATGATCCACTGTTCTGCAGGTGTGATATTGTTCCAAAAGCATATATCAATATAGTGCTATTTAGCATTGATAAGCAATATCTTTGCACAAAAAAAATCTGTAAAGAACAGAAAAATGTGTAGATAGGGCAGTGGTAAAAAAGAATGCAAGCAGGGGGAAAACATAATGACAGGCAGGTAAGGATGTGTAGGACGGGTGTAGGAAAGAACCATAGCTATCCATTTCTTCAACAGGAATAACTATGCAGTCTTACAGATTTTTGCTGAATTTGGACTGATAACAGCATTGTCAAGCCAATTGGACCAAATTAAGTGTGTCCAGTGGACAAATGTGCAAAATGGAGAGCTATGTATGGGATGATATATATATTTTATTATGGGACAGGTGCCCTTTTTTTAAGGAAAGAGTGGAATGTTTTAATTTGTTATTTGGGATATTTTGCAGTCACCCTAATAAAAATGGACATCAGCTGGGTATAACAACCCTATGTTTCTTATGCTTAGTCAAACACTCTGCTTATGCTATGCTGAAGAGGTCATAACAAGGCTGAAATATGCATATCCATAGCTAGTGGGGTTTGGCTTTATTGGCCTGAAATTGTCCATTAAAAAGACTTCAAATGTAAAAGTCATGGGCAATCAGAATCGCCATATAGCTGAAACACCTGATGTTCATAAGGGTCATTTGCATATATCCCATGTGCCTCTGTTACAGGAGGTTTGGGAGGTCACTCATTGGAAGTTTTAGATTGGTTGGAGTTTTCATTTAGTTTTAACTATCTGCAAAATAAATACTGTGCCTAAATCTTACTTACAGAGCAAGGCAAATGCAGATGAGATGTGCTGAATGGATGTTTCTAGATCCAAGACAAGATACAAAATGCACACTCTTCCTCTCTGAGAGAGTTCTTAAATTAATATCAAAACATTACTGCTTGGTCAGGTTTGGATGCCATCACTCTTTGTCATCTACCTTCAGTTCCCAGGCTAACAGAAACTAAGAATTTTTTAGCATCTCTGTGTGAGAAACACATATCTCTCAGAAGTGGATCTACTAGAAAGTCACAGAGCAATAAAAACATTTTACATTTTAAGCCTAGCAATTATTTCTGTTTCAAGACAATAGAAAGAAACTTCTAGTTCTAGACATCCTGTCTCCTTCAGTGAAACTGGGAGATAAACACAATCATAAAGTATTCTGTTTTTTCCAGTAGGGTACATTGTGGTTACATTCTTGAAGCCCAGTACATAACATACAGTTCTTTTACATTTGTAAGACAAACGTATGTATCATATCACTATTCACAAATGACATATGATTATTTACAAATTCCAGACAGCTGGCCTGGCAGTGTCACTTCTCTATACAAATCATATTAATATTTTCAAGTGACATACAATTATTTATACAATTTCAGATAGCTGGACTGGCAGTATTTCCCTGGTGTCACATTTCTCCCTTCCCCGAAAACTCAAGCTAGTTTTTCAACTGACCCTTGAAAAATGTTGTTTGAGAGGGTGAACCTATCTGGGGATGCCTTACCTCTTTCCCTGTCTTGAGATTCCAGCCACCTTGCCTTGGCATTGCTGATGCCATTACAGTGCTGCTGTGTCCTACCATATGCCTGCAACCCTAGGATCCACCATAGTAATTTGGTATTTGGCTGGCTCATTCTCTGCAGCCATAGATCCTGCTCAGACTCCTCCTGCAATCCACTGCAAATACTCAGCACAAGGGCCTCCATATCATGGTAAGGTTTCATCATGTTAACATGGTACAATTTGTGCCCCTGCCTTCTGTCTAGTAGTTCTACCATATTAGCTAACATCACTGACCTTTCTTACCACCTTGTAGGGTCCCTCCCAAGCTGCCTGCAGGAATGAAAACCATTACCTGCTGCCCTACAGCATACTTTCTAGCTCAAACATTCCTGTCATACCAGAACTTTTTCTGCTGTTGCATTTCTGCCGGTTTCCTCTGGGCCAAGCTCATGAATTCCCTGAGCCTTGTCGTGAGGTTTAACATATGCCACAACAGACTCCTTGTGGGATTCATACTCACCCTCCCACTCATCTCAAATCAAATCTAGAGGTCTCCTCACCCTATGCCCATACAGCAAATCAAACGGTGAAACATTTGTGGATTCCTGGGTAACCTCTCTGTAAGCAAACAACAGATGGGGCAAATATTTGTCCCTGTCCCTCTTAAACTGGTCTGCAAATGCCTGTAGCATCATCTTGAGTGTAGAGTTTAACCTCTCAACAAGACTATTAGTCTGGGGGTGGTAAGGGGTGGTCTTTAGGTGTTTCACCACACAGTACTTCCACAGACAAGCCAGCATGTCTGACATGAAATAGCACCTCTGTCAATCAGTATTTCTTTTTGGAAACCTACCCTCCTAAAAATCTCCAAAAAAGCATTTATCACCTTTTTCTGCCTCAATGGAGGACAGAGTAACTGCCTCAGTGCATCTGGTAGCATAATCTATTACCACTAGGATATACTTTTCTCTGTGGAACATGGGGTACTCAGAGGCCCCACAATATCTATAGCTACCCTATGAAATGGCTCCTCAATCACAGGCAAAGACTTCAAAGAGCTTTCACCTTGTCTCTTGCCTTGCCTACCTTTTGGCACTGCTCACAGGTCCAGCAGTACCCTATTACATTACTGGAAATCCTAAGCCAATAAATGTTCTGCATAATATGTCTCTTTGTATGTTTTATGCCCATATGATCTGCACAGGGAATATCATGGGCTATGACTAGAAGTGCCAGACGGTAGGATCTGGGCACTACCAGCTGCTGTATTCTTTCACCCTCTAGCCCTCCATCAGGGGTACACTCTCTATACAGTAATCCTTTGTCCCAGTATACAGATTCCCTCCTTCCCTTGAGAATCAGATACCTCATTGGCTACCTCCCTCAGGCCTGGTAATGAAGAGTCTGAGAGCCTGTCTCAACTCTCTATTAGTAACCTTTCCCAGCTCCCCTTCCATGGGAAGTCCACATCCTCTAACAGTGGTGCCTCACTGTCACCGTGGGTACTACTATTCACCTCTGCCCTTGTAGTCACGCTCTCCAAGGGAACATCAGTACCCACAAGCTGTGGCTCACCTTCAGTCTCACTGCTACAGGGTAGTTCCTGCCCTGAAGTAACCACCTCACCTGTTCTGACTGCAAGTGTGTGATATGTCTTTGTCTCCTCCAGGCTACCAGACCCACATGCTTGTCTCTAAGCCTGACTGTGTGTAACTGCATGCACGCATGATACTGCATTATCAAAATCATTCCCTATCTGGACATCTGCAGGATGGTAGTTTGGTACCCTTGTTGTCTCAAGACAACCTACTGTTGCCATTTTGTCATTCCCACTTACTAGCTCTCCCACCTTTTGTTCCCCAACTTGCCTCTGTGAACATCTATATGCTACATGACCCCACTGGTTGCATTTAAAACATTTAACCCTTGGTCCTGGACATGTACCTGGACTAGTGATTTCTACTGGCAGACCCTGTTGAGGCAATCTGGGCTGCCCACAATGGGTTCCATTAGACCTATGAGCAGCGCTGGGTGTCCTTTTCCTGTGCAGTGATGCCCTGCTTGCTAGGTATAGGTATCTCTTCTTCCCCAACCCATTTACAGTAGGCATTGTCTATCAGATAACCAGATTCTCGTGTCCTCATGCAAAGTGCTAAGGGCTTGTTCCCACACCAAAAGGTCCGCCAGTCCTTCAAAAGGGGTGACCTGACATCCACTCACCCACCTAGAAAATAAGTGCTCAGTTCAGCAACATATTCACACACACTTTCATCTGCCTTGCATCTGTGCTCACAAAACTTTTTTCCTATAAGCTTCAGGTGTTAACTTTGAAGCATTTTAACAAACACTTTCTGATTGTATTATAATTCAAACAATCAGTATCAGACAGTTTGGAAAGAACAGTTACAGCTTTACCATGGAGTAAAGGGGGGCAGGAACCATACCCAGAGCCCTTGGTCATCATTATATTGTTTACATGCCCATTCAAACATATGAATGAAATCATCAAAATTATCCCTCTCTGTAAAGTGTGGAAGACATTTACTGACCTTTGTTGCTTCTGGGATTCAGTTACTCCCTTCCACATTACCTCCATGACTCTGGCGAAGAGTCAGCACCTCTTTTTAATTTTGCCTCTGCCTCACCTTCTCCTCAACTTCCAGGCATTGCAGTTTCTCATTTTCCTAAGTCTCAAGATGTCTTAGTCTCTCTGCTGCTTCTATTTCCAAACACTTGGCCTCCAACTCAAGTCTCTTTAACTCCAGATGGATTTTAAGTCCTTATGGAAAGCTGTCCATTTTCTGAGAGTTGTACATCTGCACAGCCAGTCTGATTGTCCTTCTGGTTGTTATTCTGTGATGCAGCTGTGAGTAAAGCTGGACTGGCAGTATTTCTCTGTTGCCACAGAAAGGATTATCTATCAAGGCATAATCGTGCTTTACACTTTATTGATATTGTTCCTTAAAATCTGGCACTTATACAAATGGATATCTGCCCAGATCATGAGCTACCTTAACCATATACCTTGTTCCTGGAGTGGGAGGAATTCACAACATTATTTGACTAAAAATGGCCAAAACACAGACTTGAACCTTACTGTGGGTATTACACTGTATTATCAGACATTTTTTTTCTGCAGTCTTTATTAATTTCCTTTTTACAGTTGAAAGGTGTCAGAATAGAGCACACATGCAGTGCCTAATAGAGTCATACTGCACACTTATTTGAACAGATTAATTATCAAAGCACAATCCTGCTTTAAACTTTACTGAGAACGTATCTTAAAATCTGGCATTTATACACACAGATATATGGTCAGAACTTCAGCTACCTTACCCATATTCCTTGTTTCTGCAGTGGGATGAATATACAGAATTATTTGACAAAAATGGCCGTAACTCAGGTTTGAACCATACTGTGGGTATTGCATTACTTTTATCAGACTTTTTTTCTGCACTCTTTACTAATTTCCTTTTTACATCTGGCTGGTGTCAGATTAGAACACAGATACAGTGAATACAGCCATACCACACACTTATTTGAACAGATTGTTTATCAAAGCACAATCCTGCTTTAAACTTTATTGAGAATGTACCTTAAAATGTGACATTTATACACATGGATATTTGGCCAGAACTTCAGCTAACTTACCCATATACCTTGTTCCTGGAGTAGGAGGAATATAGAGCATTATTTGACAAAAAATGGCCATAACCCAGGCTTGAACCTTACTGTGGGTATTGCACAACATGTATCAGACAAGTTTTTCTGCACTCTTTATTCATTTCCTTTTTTACAATTGACTGGTACTGAAATTAGAGCACACATGCAGTGACTAGAAGAATAATGAACACTTATTTGTTTGAAAATGGTACATATCACAGCACCATCACCATTTGAAATCTGTTGATTACTGTCACTTCAAGTCTGGCATGTACAGCATGGATAGCTGTGTCAGACTTCAGAGAAAAAACCCATATACCCCCGTCATTTACCCCCGTCATTACTTGAGTGCAACCTATAGCATATTTCACACAATAAGCAGAACAGAACAGTGACTGTTAATCTGGGTCGACCACAACATCAACTGATGATTGGAAGCTGTAGTACATAATAATGCATGTTTACTTGATTTAACTTGCTTTACCATTTAGGCAGTGACACATTACTAAAGATATTAAATTTCCCAGGTATGTCATACCTGACTGTTATGACTGCAAACTCTTTGAATAATTTATTTTGACAGTACATTATGCATTAGGTTAATACTTTGATGTTTCCCCAGGTCGGTATGACCCTGACCTTGAGCAGCATCTTACCCTCACCTAGAATGATGCCACAGTTTAAAGACAAAATGATCGATTTTAACAATTGGCTAAAATTTTGGTGTCATTCAAAGGGGATCCAGTGTCTGTCAACCTGGGATGACATGCTCGACAAGCCACGTTGCTTCGCTAGGGACGGCTTGCACCTGTCACCCCTGGGCTTTTGGATATTGGCAAAGGCTCTTGCCACCCCCATAGTGCCTTTTTTAGGCAAGGCTCAAAAGTCAAACCCACCTCCATAGACAGCACAAGGAACAAGAAACTAAAGGTAATGCTGCTAAACGCCAGAAGTCTTAACCTCAAGATGCATGCACTTGAAGCTCTCCTCAGTATGCAGAACATCAATATCTGTGCAGTGACAGAAACCTGGTTCAAGGCTCCAGAGAGCACCCCAGCACTACCAGGTTATACCTCATATCATGCTTTTCGGCCCCAAAACCCAGACCGAACCACAAAAGGTGGGGGAGTATCCATATTTACCAAGGATATCCACACCTCCAGGTTAGTGGCATTGCACGAAGTATCGGAGACCATCCATGTGCAACTGACAGTGGGCAAGACTGCTTTTCAGTTTATAGCATCCTACAGACCACCCTCTCAAAGTCAGGAATCCCACTCGGCTTTCCTGAAAACATTGGAGAACATGAAGATCTCTCCGAACACCATTATATTGGGCGACTTCAACTACCCAAACATAGACTGGGAGCATTACTCAAGCCCCAGCACCTTAGCCCAAAGGTTCCTGGAATTTATAAACTCAAATGCTATGGAACAACTAGTCACCACTCCCACAAGAGGGGAAAACATACTAGACCTGATCATTACCAACATGGGGACTCTATGCTCCATACCAGAAGTATATCCCTCATTGGTAAGATCAGACCATAAATTAATTTCACTGGATATCCACATCCCGACCCCACCCCCAGCCCAGAAAACCACAGTGAAAAACTTCTCAAAGGTGAACGTCACACTTCTCAAAACCGAAGTGGAATCCTTCAAGGCCCCAGGACCAGTGGAAACTATGGCCCAAACTGCAGAATCCTATATAAATGCATTCTACGGACATCTCCAGGAATGCATGAATCATGCTATCCCAAACAAAATCAAGACCCAATCATCCAAAGGCAGGCGTCCAGTCTGGTGGACCCCAGCCATAAATAAACTGTACAACAGAAGGAGGAAGCTACTACATGATAGAGCAAAATCCCTAAAAGGGAAGGCATCTCTGATCAGTACTAGCAAAAAATTACGATCCCTCATAAAATCCTCCAAGGCCAGCTTCGAGAGAAAAATTGCACAGGACACTAAAGACAATCATAAGGCTTTTTTCAGTTATGTTAGGAACCTGGGATGCAACTCCCAGACTTGTTCTGAGTTGATTCTAAGCGGCAAAAAATACACTGAACCCACAGACATCACCAATATCCTGGCAGACAGGTTCAGTGCAAACTTCTCCACCCCCTCCCCCCCAAAAGAGCAAGTATCTATCCAGGCAGAGTGCAGCCTCCCAAACATCTCTGATGCTCAGGTGAAGGCCACCCTCTCCAAAGCAAAAAAACACTGCTTCCATGGGACCAGATGGCATCCCGGGTTGCGTCCTACATGAACTCCAAGAAGAACTAATCCCTCAAGTAAAACTGCTGTACAATCTCAGCCTCACTACAGGATATGTGCCCAAAGAATGGTGTACAGCAACAGTGGTCCCACTCCACAAAGGTGGCGCCTCTGCGGACCCTGGAAACTATCGCCCCATAAGCCTGACTAGCCTTGTCTGCAAGGCTTTGGAGAGGATCATCATGGAACTCATAAGCAAAGACACTGGGGACCTACAGACACTAGATCCTACCCAATTTGGCTTCGTCAAGGGCAGATCCTGCCTTTTAAACCTAGTCGACTTCTTCGAAACAGTCACCAAGGCCATAGATGAAGGGAAGGTAGTCCACACAGCCTATCTGGACCTTGCAAAGGCATTTGACACAATACCCCACTCGGGCATCATAGATAAGCTATCCAGCCTAAATATAAACCCCTATATCACAAGATGGGTCGCAAACTGGCTCAAAGACAGAACCCACAGAGTCAGAGTTGCTGGAGCCATGTCAGACTCGAAACCGGTCACAAGTGGCGTCCCACAAGGTTCTGTCCTGGGACCTCTCTTGTTCAGTATTTACTTTTCTGAGGTACAGGCCAACGTGGGAGGACTATAGCTCACCAAGTTCGCAGATGACTGCAAACTGGGCGCCATAATCGACTCTCCAGCTGACACAAACATCCTTCAAAAAGGTCTCAGAGACGGATAACTGGTGCCAGAGCCATGGTCTAAAGCTAAATGCCAAAAAGTGTATAGTCATACCCTTTGGCAAAAACAATGTGCCCACAAATTACCACATAGGTGGTAACCCATTAAGTACAGAGAAAGTAATTAGGGATCTGGGGACCTAAGTTGATAGCAATCTCTCCTTTGACAACCACATTGCCAAAGTGGTTAGAAAGACCTTCTACATAGCCCACCTCATCATGAAAGGATTCACATCTAGATCAAGAGAGGTAATCGTGCCCCTTTATTCATCCCTCATCAGGCCCATCATAGAATACAATGCCCCCTTTGGGATGTACCTTACCCAACACCTGCAGCAATTAGAAAGACCCCAAAAGTACCTCGCCAGGAGGATCAAGGGACTCAAACAGATGCCATATGCTGCTCGGTTAAAAAAACTCCAGCTCTACTCAGTTGCATACCGCCTACTTCGAGCCGATCTATGCCTGACATATAAAGCTATGTCCAACCCAGAATTAATGGACATGCTCCACCTCAGTAAATCTAAATCCCTTAGAGCCACGTGCTCGAGGGACTTGAACTTCAGCACAGAAATAAATAGAACATGCTGGATGGACAGATTCATAACCCAGAGGCTCCCTTCGCTCTGGAATAGAATTCCAATTCATGTTAGGCAGAGCACCTCACTGACTCTCTTCAAGAAGAATCTTGATGAGTGGATGGGGGATCGTAGGTTTGTCCTGGGGATTACTTCCGTGTGTGTCACTATTAGACAGAGGCACAGTAAACTAAACTTTAAAAAGGGCACTGTATACTCAAATCAAGGGGTGGCGTAAGCCAAACACAATCGGGCTAGGCTTATAAATGCCCCAGGGCAGATAGCCTAGTATGAACCTATGAACCTATGAACCTACTTACCACACTCATGCCTCATCCTGGCCAGGCCCACTGCATGGTACTGGACATTGCAAGCCCTCTCATCAGCAGCTGTTGAAAGATAAGCAAACCATTATGCATACCAGTTTTGCCCAGATTCAGCTTGTATATATCTGAAGTATTGGTAAATATACTTACATATTTGTGGGGCTTCCCTAGCCCTAGCCTCTTGGACCCAGGTGTCCGAGGTTTCCCTCTTCCTTTACTTCAGGTCATTATAGTGGTGATGGCACTGCTCGCTAGTGTGGGGGATACCCGTAGCACTGATAAGATCTCTAGCCAAACAATATCAGGCCTCAGACTTACATTCTAATCTTGGTAATCACCCTGCAGCAGCCAGGGTTTGTAGTCTTTCACCAGGAGTCCAACAAACACTCTGGACTCCTGCACACCTCACCTCTGCAACCAAATTTATGCTCTCTCTCCAACACCATCAAGCATACCAACAGCCAAGTGAGACTCCAGTGAATGGTGTGAAATTCCCACCTATTGGCCTTAATATAGGCTGCATTCCAACCCTTACACGTCATACTGTAACTTTCAAAAAAACACCTCGTTGCTTAGGATTCATGCAAACCAGTTCAGTGGACCTGAGCATTGTGCAAACTCACACAACACATGTTTCAGAGAAGCTTAGAATCATGCAAACATTTTAGGCCACTAACCATCTTTAAGTGGTTCTTAGCATTGTGCAGCTTTTCTAAATGTAACAATATTTTATTTTGTCCTAACTGCCAATTCAGTCACATCACACATTTTCACAGCAATAAATGTAAAAGGTATAACTGGCCAGGAGTCAAACTCAGGACCTACTACACAGTAGGTCATGATTCAACCTATCTAGCCATTTGAATAGCACATATAATACTAAGGTGCTTGTTAGTGTTTTTAAGCACAGCTCCACACCTTGCAAATTACACATTAAAAAAAAAAAAAGCATTGTATAATTGATTACATCTGGTTTCTATTTTTAGATATATGGCAGATGTCTACTATGTATGTGTAATCTCAGCTCGGCATCGCTAAGCACTGTACCTCACAAACAGGCAAATTAAAAAAAAAAAAAAGAAAAGAAACTATTTATACAATAGCAGAGTACATTACAATAATTATCATCCTGTGTTTACCATCTGTCCAGGATTTTCCTGAACAGACCACAATATGGGACAGCCTCTACACTACTGCATGCATGGATTCAATATCCATGTTACAGTGATCTTCCTCAGCAGCTCACCATGATTAATATGCATGGCGTGCTGCCGAGGGGGAACTGTGGCCATGTACATGGGTACATTCCATGTAGGATCTACACAGATCCTACAAGGACTTTATTGAATACCATGGTATATATTTTTTTTAAATATTTTTTATGTAAAATAGTTCCTCTGCCTAATGTTTCAGAGTTGCTGTAGTAGATGTAAATGGTATTGAAGGAAGCATTTTACATCCAAAATATATCATTTAAAAAATATCTATATATTTGTTTTATTTTTTTGGTCCCTTACTGCTAAAATGTGTGCTTTCTTGCCAGTCATTCAGGAGTGAAGTCACCAAATAATGATATACATTTGACTTTCAGACTTTATTTCCTTTACAAAATTCATGTTAAGGCTTACTTACTTTGTGATTTTTATTAGAACAACATTTAAAATAGGTTCCTATTTTTGAGAATGTGTTCCCCCTTTATTTCAGGCTTTATCCAGATTTCTTGAGCAAAAATGTTGAGAGGTACGGAAAACTCTTGTCTGCTGCTGCCACTGGTCCATCAATCTCACTGCCTCTCCCTATCTCACACACGCACTCACACATACACACACTTGCACTTCTGGAAATGCATTCTAGCATAAGTCCTATTATTCAAGCAGCTTTGTGATTTTTTTTAACAAGAATATGTTCCTCTTTTGAGCCTTTATTCCCCCTTTATTTTATTCTTCATCCAGATAACGTGAGCTAAGAATTGAGAGGTAGGTAAACCTCCTCAGTGCTGCTTCTGCCAGTGCTCGATCGCTTTCGCTTATCACTCTGTCTCTCTCACTGACACATACCTTGGTTTTATGCCTGCAGGCATACATTCACACACATAGACACATAAACACACACAGAAACAGAAACACACACACACACACACACACACACACACACACACACACACACACACACACACACACACACACACATGCGCGTGCACACATGCACGCAGACGCACGCACACACACACGCATACCCACACACACTCACGCACACACACACACACATATATACACACTTTTTTTCTGTTATATTTAGTTTTTACACTCGCTAAACAGCAAAATCTCTGCTTAGCGAGGGTAAAATAATGGCTCGATCAATCTTGCCTTTAGTCACATGCACTCACAGACAGACATAAACACACACATTTTTGTTTTTTAATTTTCTTTTTTTTTTTTGTAAATATATTTTACACTCACTAAACAGCAGAAGCTCTGCTTAGCAAGTGTAAAATAATGGCAGCCATTTGTTTTTTTTTCAATCTGAGCTCCACAGCAGCTTGATATACTGCCATGAATCATTGGACTCATTTTTAGCCGGCATTACTAGTATATTAACACCCTGGATAATGTTCATTCTCCAATCAGGGTGTGATATATGAATCGTTCATTCTCTAAAGGGACAATAAGTCTGTACTCATTCTTGGCATACCCCATAGGCACCCCAACTTAGATTAAAGGGAGTATATTATGTTCCCCACATCAGTGCAGTGGAAAAATAATGGTTGTTGTCATTTAATATTGTAGTAGTCTGGTGTACTCTGGCATTCTAGTGGTGGAAAAAGTCATCATTCTAAACATATTTACATATGGATAGATAGCTAAAATACCTAGATGGACTTACACTTCTCAACTGTCTGGATTTTCAGAGAATGTCCATATTTTTGCCTTATATTTTTATTCTGTTTGTCATAAAATGTGTAGTTTTCTGTCAGATCACTGAAGATTGAAGTCAATAACTAATAACATACACACTGACCCAGAGACTTCCCAGACTCTGGAATGGCCTGCCCATACATGTCAAGCAGAGCAAATCTTTGGCCTCTTTAGAAGGAACCTTGATGATTGGATAAGAGATAGGAAATTCACCCCAGGGATAACGTCAGTTGCCCTGCTAGACAGCGATCCAGGGAAGTAAATACTGTGGGAAGAAGTAGTCAGGGAATTGTCATGGCTAGGCTTGTATAGGCCCTAGGGCCGATAGCCTAGTGCCAACCTATAAACCTATGAACATGGTTTGACGTCATGCCCTTCAGAAAAATGCATGCTAACACAAATCCTGTTATTCTAGCAAATTTCTAAGTTTATAAGACCAGTGTGTTTAAAATCTGTACCTATTTTGGGGCTTTTGTTCCCCCCATTACTTTAAGCTTTGTTCAGATTTCTTGTGCAAAGATTCTGAGGGGTTTCGATTGAATCATACGTACAAACATAGATGTATTTAAAGAAAAAAATGAAGTTTCATCAGCCTTTGCCCTTCTCTCAGTATTTTCTGCGTTATTGTCAGTTTCTTTTTAACTTTTGTAAATGAACAGAGAAATTATATTACAGATCTCTACATAATACCCCATCATCTCTGATGGACGGGGTTCACTACTATGATTGATTGTTATCTCCCTGATGTATTTCATTTTGTGTCAGTGAGTGCATCTGTGATACTTTCCGGATGTTTGAGGGATAAGCTGCTGAAGCTTTCCTAAAAGATTACAGCACTCGTTTCTGTGATTATTTTACACTGCTGTGACAATGTGTCTTCTTTAACTTTCCCACTGGAAAACCAAGTCTATATTTTGCAGATGTAGACAGTACTACAAGTAAACAAGTTAGTAGACTCATCTGAATGAAATAGAAAATAACAAACAACTTATTCAAATGAAATTTGCTTCTGACTCCCTGATGCCAGCTAGTCATAAAACTTACCAAAAGGTAAGTTTTTTTAAATAACAGTTGTGATGAAAAATATGCCTGTTTTCTGTTTTTGCATTTTATTCTATATTTCAGGTTTGAAATGCTGCCTTCATTGACCATATGAGTTATTTTATGTTCAAATGCTTCTAGTATGCCATGTGACAACAGATTGTTTTTCTTATACTTGGATCTTGGCCTTAGTCTTCACCTAACTTTGCATGTGCTGATTAATCAGCTATAAATATAAAAGTAATAACCTTCTTTGTTCATCTAAACTGTTATGAAGGCTTAGACTGCCCAAAATGTCCTATCTTTGTATTAATCTATTTTTATTTACTTAAGATTTGACACTGAAGCCTTTTTAGACATTTATTGGATAGTATTTGTTAACAATACCCTTCTTTTTTTCTGAATGACTGTTTCATTCCTCTGAATGTGGTAGGCCACTATTTTATGTAGAAATTGAGTCTTATGCATGTGTATTTCTGTCATAATTCTAATATAATCTCATTCTAGAACTAAAAGGTACATACAAAGAACAACACACTTGCAAACTTGCTAGCAGTAAGAAAAACTCTAGGACACAACCATGGGCTGTCATTGAGCAGTGGTAATCTACATTTTTAACCTTATTTTGGTGTGGTTATTAAGGTTTAAAGCTGATCTTGCTGGAGGTATAACTTTATCAAGCATCATTTTGAAAATGGACTGCCATCAGGGGACCTACTAAATTACAAACAGTTGTTCATGATTATTTAAGGAGGAAGACCTTTAGTTAACACCGTGCAAACATATTTTGTTAATATCTGTGCTTAAGGACATGAAGATGGCTTGTCAAAATGGTTTTGGATTCCTACAGTGAAGTAAATAATGAAGAACAAAGCTCTTAAACATTTACAAACTTACAGCTGAATTATCCTTCAAAGAGCACTGTTTGCAAAAGAAAAAAAAAATGAGAGGAAACTGAGAGCAGCCTTGCGCTCCTATAATTATTACTGAACCTAGATTAACAAACAAAGCTGCATCAGTAAAAATAAGTAATATAATACAATAATTCTATAGCTGTTTTCAGTAGATGAAATCATTTGCATGTTGCCCACATTTAATTCCTGAATGTATTTCAGCAGATATCATTACAGTAGTCACTTGTGCCCTACTTTGTTTATTTTTTTGTCTGCCCCACAAGATGCATTAATCGCTCATTGTGTATGAATGCATTACATAAATCTTGGCTCTGTGGTATGCAGAGTGAGTCTGTAACTGTAACGTGTCTAATTCAAGTTCAGCTAGTAGCTTGGTCACTGGTGGAGGTACCTAGAGCATTGGAAAAGAATGGCCTTCCTAGCTCACCCAGTCTAGGAGAAGTGTTTTTTTCCTGTATAATGACATATGTCCAGTGATAACAGTGAAATAATCATGTGACACATTTCTGTTACATGCAGTGATGCGCATGATGCCGGTAACTCCATCAAGATGGCGTACAGGACAGTGAATGTAATGCAGCTGCTTTACTTCCCCTTCTTAGCTTCCTATAATGAGGTCCATGACCAGGGGATGTTACTGGGGCACTAAAGGAAAAGTGGTACAACCAAGCAGCCAATAAGAGATAATTCTGTCATCTGTATATATTAATGTAAACCACAGGCTTGTTGTCTTAAATGGTAAAAATAGTGTTACATGTGGAAATGGAAAAAATGTAACAACAGTGCACTCTACTGACCAAGTAAAGCATGTTGTGACCCTTTGATGTTAAAACTCGGATCCAGTAAGTGTAGAGTGAGGCATCTTGCCTATTGTCTTAGAGTTAATGGCCAGAATTTGCATGCATAAATGTCCTTTATTGCTCTGGTTTCTGCCTAGAGGTGAAGAATGTAAATGTAGTTTCTTTTAGCCTGGGAACCCAGGGAAGTGTGAAGAATGATGTAATGTGAACCAGGAATGTGATTTTAAAAACAGGGAGAATCAGAGAGCATTAAGCATTTTTGTCTTGACCATCCAACTCACCAGCACTGTCTTGCTCTATATGTAAGTTTAGCTTAGACTTGTGATTTCTCTTAGAAATAGCTAGAAACTAGAAAAAAATAGACTGTGTTTTTCTGTGATGTCAGATCTGTACTACTGAATTATTTTAAGTATTTCTCTGTGATCCCTGAACTCTTCACTAGCACTGTGTAGTAAAAAGTATTGTCTTGTGTTTTGGCTATTTGTTGTTAAATATTTTTAAACCCTTCCAACTGGCTGTTTTTGTAGAGATAATTTATGTTCTTTAGAGTACTTGCATGCCTTTAGTAAAATTGTACAAAGCCACTTCACTAGCTTTAGCCCTGGCTATACTACCAATTGTATAATACTATTGCACAGTAATAAATGGACACCCGTTTGGGGCCTTTGAGTAGCTAATAAATATTAGTGGGTGGTGGCAGCTGGTACTACTATATAGTCTGGGAAAAAGGGGGCACAGCTTGAGAACCTGTGCCAGCCTTCCCCAGGATTGTCTGTGTGGTTGTATAAACTCTTTTCAAAGTGTGTGTGCGTGTGTGTGTGTGTGTGTGTGTGTGTGTGTGTGTGTGTGTGTGTGTGTGCCAGCTACTTGGGCAGGTACACGAAGCACTGGTTGGACAGAGAGGGTGCTGGAGGTTTTAGCTTGCCCACTAGGCTGAGATCTGGACACTATAGCTGTGCCAGTGGGGAGTCTTATTGGGGAGCGACCAGCCCCAGACTGAATGTGATCTCTGTGTGCTCTTAAGGGGAAATTGCACTTTATTGTGTGTATTTGTTATCCTTTCTTCCTATATGAGACGCCCCCCACTGGTGTTAGTGGTGAGGATTGAGGCTCCTTGATTGCTGGGCCAGGGCACGGGCATCACAGTCATGATATTCCAAGATTTCTTACCCATTCTCATATGTACATACTTACCTAATGGGCTGTCTGCTCGGTGCAAACATATCTTAGAATTAACACTATTATGTGTGAAATAGCATTTGCATGGATTTGCATTGCTGCCTATATTTCCAATCTTCAACCAGATAACAACTTCTGTTTTACAGTAACTGTGTAACATTATCCTTAGAGTTTCCTGACCAGTGTATGTACCTGGCAAGCTATGTTTTATATTGCTAGGTTGACAACTGTCTTGCTGTTTAAATTACAAAACTGAAACATTTACAATAAATGTTATGGATGAGTACAGTTTATCCATACTTTATGTGTAAATAACAAACGTTATTTGAGTTAGCAATAATAAGAAGCAGAGTGGATGGTGTCAGGGACTACCAGAAATCCCAGGAGTGTTGTAAGGTCTGACACCATAGGCAGAGGATCTCTTTACCATTAAAGGTCTGGTATTCTCCAATGGTCTCAATATGGACAATATAGCTGCACTTAGAAAGCACAGCTTTCTGGAGTGATTTTTTTTTTACTACTAAATGTCATTTAATAGCTTCTTTTATGATAGATTCTAATAGAGCTAGTTTTAGATTCTTGACCAGTCAATAACTGTTATATATCACTCCTTTTCAGCTTCATCCCTGCTGGACTTCCTTCATCATCACTCCTTTTCAACCTTATCCCTGCTCAACTCCTTCCGTTCAACTACCCTTGTTTTCTATTTCTCAGCTGTGGCTCTGTCACTGCTCTACCTCTTGTAAGACATATTGCTATGTTATTCAATAATACTGCCAGCCCAACAACTTCATTTTCAGTCTGTCAATCACTTCTAGCACAGTGCCCTATAGCTTTAACCATGCTCTGAATTTTGGTCAATTGCAAAGATATGACCTCTAGCCAAAATACTAGAAAAAAATATTGTGTGAAAGATTCTAGAATACATTATCAAATATGGCAGTCTTGCACATTAAGAAAAAGCAAAAGGCTCACCTAGTACCTTGGGTGACATCAGCTGAAGAGAAAAAGTAGGTCACTTTAGCTCGTATGATGGCATGAGTCTGCAAAAACTGTAGTAGCACAAAACCTTTTATGATAACTTCTGATGAAGGCTGGAATGGTGGGATGAAAGCACTTAACGATGTTTGTTTCTTCAATACAAGATTTAGCGGACTTGAAGTTTCTTGTGTATTATTTCAGCACTGGTCTATAACACAGTTTGTGCTTGGATTTTCTGTGTGTGTTTAAATTTTAAACCGAAATACATTATCTTTTACTTTTTCTGGGTTTGGTTTGGCTGAATGGACACATACTAGGTTTTGTATTTTTGCTCATTAGCAACCTAGCTTTAACCAAACTGAAGACTGTCACAGACCTGTACAACATTACAGACCATGTCTACTAAAAAGTGGGTAAAGAACTGTTCACAGCTGTTATATTTTTAGACCTCGAGACAAAATTCAAACCAGTTACTCACTATCTTCTTTTACAAAAACCTAAATGATTGCAGTTTCTTACAGGTTTTACTGTGGTACAAAGCCTACCCTACTAACAAATTATTTGCTCTGTATGGCCCTAGATAGTACCTTGTTACAGGTTATAACTCATCTGGGATGCCCAGAGATCAGTACTTTCTTCGTGTGTTGCTTTCTATATTTATTAATGATCTCCCATGTGATCTTCTCAACCTGAACTGCATTCTTTATGCTGACAATGCTGTTTTCTTTAGAACAGGTAAATCTTTCCATGAATTTCCAGTCCAGATTTGAATCTGTTTGTAACTGGACCACTAACAATAAGCTGACAGTGAACACCTCCAAGACTACCATTATGCTTTTTGACACAAATAAAAAGCTAAAAACTTGCCAGCATCTCATGGCTACTGATACCATGGGCAATCCACTACTAAACAACACTTTTAAATATGTACTGGGATCCTCACTGATTGCTTAATTTTGTTTGCAACATGTGCCATAATGCAGATCAGTAAAGTAGTTATATAGCTAAAAGCTGATTACACTGTATATAATCTCATTACTAGTGAAGCCAGGTGAACAATTCCATGCCTTCCAACAGTTCAGATTTTCACAGAATGTTGAGATTTTTGCTTCGATATCACTTAACTAATAAATAAGAGCATGGCATTGAGGTCAAGATAGGTCATCATACCACTGTACTTGGCCAGCTTTGAACCCATCATTGAGTATAACGCCCCCTTCGATACATACCTGACCAGACACATGCAGCAATTGGAACATCCACAAAGGTTCCTTACAAAAAGAATACAGGGAGCAAACACAATGCTGAACATGTCAAAGCCCTGTCTGTTTACTCAGTATTATACAGACTTCTGAGAGGTGATCTTTAACTGGCAAACAATGCATCCCCGGAACCTGTTTTGCTAAACCTTTTGCACATCTGCAAAATAAACAGCATCAGAACTACTAGAGAAACTAGTTTGAGAGACAGATATGTTTCTCAGAAAATTTCCATTCTCTGAAACAGGTTCACCATCCATGTGAAATAGAGCTCCTCTATAACCTATTTAAGCACAACCTGGGCCAACTGATTAGTAATCAGAAATTTAACCCTGGTCTGTCACATATGTTTCTCATGGACAGAGGCAGTTAATACATAACCCCCTATATAAATCAAATCTGTAGCCACATTTGGGTTGCACGGCTAGGTTTATAAGGGCCCATTTGGTCATTAGACAAGTATATACATATGAATCTGTATTTCTGGTCTGTTTGTCATAAAATTTATGTCTTTTTAGCAAATCATTGATGACTAATATCAATAAATAATGACATACATTTGAGTTTCAAACTCTGTATCCTTCAGAAAATGCATGTTAACACAAATCATGTTATTCTACCAACTTTGTAAGTTTATAAGACTAATATTTAAAATCTGATCCTATCTTTGGGCCTTTGTCCCCCCATCACTTTTGGCTTTGTCCGTATTTCTTATGCTAAGAGGTTGAGAGGTGTGAACAAGTGACATAAATGATCATATCGCAAGGCTTGAATATGCCTTATGTTTTACTGTTCAGAAATCACAAAACAACTCAAATTCAAGCACTTTTCAAACAGTAGACAGCATTACTTTACAACAATAAAAAGTAAGATAGATTCCTACCAGCACATCTATGACAATGCTACTGCTTAACACCTTTACTCACAAGTTGGTTAACTCATGTTATTGCCCTTCTTTAAAAGATAACCTTTTCAGTCAGGAATATCCCTTCTACCTAACTCTAATGCATTGCTGCTTGCCAGAACTCATTATAGTTTGAGTATTACAGAGAGAGATTTTGTAAAAATTGACCCCACATCTGTGACAAATTACTAGAGGTATCAGATTGATGAATGGGATAAACATTTTCAAGTTAAAGCTCAAAGAATAATTAATTCAAGTGTAGCTCCTTAAGGAACCCTGAGTCGTTTTTAAATCTGTATCTTCCTCAGTCCATTATCAAAAGAGTCTGTTCATTTTATGGTTACAAATTCTTAGTGACTGATTTACTTTGTGCCAGTTTCATAGGGACATTTTACTACTTGCACATTAATTCTTTTGCAGCATATACTTAAATTAGTGTTACATATTTTAAACTCTACCTTTCATTGCTTGTGAACTTAATGCATACCATTTTAATCGAATATCTAACTATTGTTGTTTTGTGAACCAGATGCAAAAGGCTTTTACTGCACCTTTGTGTGTTGTACTTCACTGTTTATTTATCACTCTTGTTCTTTGTTTGTTTTGCATCTTGGCTTGTGTCATAACTGAAAAATGTCTGGAACAGTTCACTTACCTGCTTGTAAAAGTCAAACAAATAATTAATGAAAAAAATACTACCTAATCACAAACAATGCAATATCATAACCTTCTACTACATTACAGCTCAAGTACTATCATTTACAAATAATACTTTGATTTGCAATGAACCATTGAAACATACTCACAAATAATCTCAATTACATTACTTCATTCAGCTAACTCTCCATAGTATATCTAAATGAAATATAAAAATAGTATTGCTATTAAATATCACAAAAAAAACATCTCTTTACTTAGTCACTGGCACTGCTATGCCTGAAACATCGATAGATAGATAGATAGATAGATAGATAGATAGATAGATAGATAGATAGACAGATAGATAGATAAATAGAGTTAGCTGTAGATGTAGCTAGAGATATAAATACTGATATACATACTGGTATAGATACAGATATAGGTATAAGTATAGGTATATAAAAGATCCCTACCAATTCATTCCCAGCCACCTGAGCAAACTAGTCACATGCTCACACTCAAAACCTATCTTTAAACCATTATCAACATTTTTAGTGACAATATAATCCTGTATTAAAACTGCCCTTACTTCATTGAATATCTTTCCTGTCAAGATTAGTTGCAAATCCATTAAACATCACTTCTGATGCAAACCATTTTCTAATGTAAATGAACAAATTGCTGCTTAAAAGTCATTCAAATCTAAATAAGTAAGGCCAACAGTTTTTCCAAACATTTATTCCTCTGGTACCTCAGCAGCAAACCCATTAGAGATTATAAGACAACACACAAAACTGCAAAAAATAAATAAGCAGTCACTTAATATTAAACCAGTTAAACTAATCTGGCATAACAACAAAACAATTAAGGCACAGAGCTAAGAAACATTCTCTAATTGCATTCCATTTTCAGTCTAAATGGAACCAAGTTATTAAACTTGACAATGAGCTAACTTTCTTTAAATACTAGTCTTTGTTTCAAAACTCTCCCATATCAATGTTGCACATTTACCTATGTAGAAAACATCCACTGTCCCCTCCCCCTGCACAAGGGATATCCATCAATATCATCTCATGTGAAAACCCATGGGATGTCATAGCAAAACTATTAATGCAGACACAGGGAAGTTATCTGAAGTTTTATAACTAGATTTTGTGTCTTGAGAATTTTGAATTTGAATCTTTTGCTTGTACTTTTGTGCCTTCAGCATTCGGGTTGGGGTTGAAAGGATCCATAGATCAGCCAAACTACCTTTTAAACAAACAAACAAACAAATAAATAAATAATAACTTGTCTAGACCCAGTCACTTTAGTATTGCGAAGGGCAGGTCCTTTCTACTAAACTTAGTCAGCTTCTTAGGAAAGGCTACAAAGTCTGTGAACAGTGGTCATTCTCTACATGCTGCTTATCTTAAACTGGCCAAGGCTTTTGGCACTACCCTTCATGATGCTGTTATTGAAAAAGTTAGGTAAAGCACACATAAACCCCTTTAATATCCACTGGATTGCAAGTTGACTATCTAACAGATCTCAAGATATGAAAATTGATGATGACCTCTCTGAATATAAAATTGTAATTAGCTGAGAACCACAGGAATCTATGCTAGGTTCTCTCCTCTTCAGCATTCATTTTCTTGACATCCAAGCTAATAGACTAGAAGTATGCAGTGTATCTTTGCTGACAGCCACAAGTTGGGCACTATAATCTGCTCATCCACTAATACCAAATAGCTACAACAAGAGCCTAAATATAAATAGGTTCCCCATTAGAACTGCGAAGGTCACTTACGCAAATATGGAAACATCGACACGTAATCAGCGAACCGTGAAAACACTGATCATCCTGAAGTACGAAATTCGAAATGTCAAATCGTCATAGTTGGTCCTTCGGCGGTATAGCTCCTTAAGGTAAATGTGCAATAGTTATGGACCTTATGGTTAGTGTGCGGGTTAAGGTAAGTGCATAGATAGTAATGTATGCAAGGTTTAGTGTAGGGTTAGAAGTAGGGTTTTGTTAAGTGTGTGTGTGTGTGGATTATTTATTTTGTTTGGATAGGTAGTGGGCGGTGGGGTTGGCCAACTATGACGATTCGAGATTTTGAATTTCATGGTTTAGGACATTCGGTGTTTTTGTGGCTCGCGCAATATTTGTCACAGTTTCCGTATTCGTTGAAAAGGAGCTTCGTGCGTATAATATAGACCCTATAAATATACATGGTTTATCGGACACAATTTCAATCTAAATACAAAATGTGCAGCATAATAGCATTTTGCAAAGAAGTGTTTTCCACTTCATTCATTATAAATTATGCTCCTCTTCGGACAACCATAGTTATAAGAGACCTGGGCATTTATTTTTACAACTCTCTTTTATTTGGTCATTATATTTCCTGGTCCACTTAATTTCTAAGAGAATATTTTCAAGATTCAAGAAAGGTCTTTGGTTAGACTATCCTTCAAAGTAAAAAAAGAATGAAAACATTTTCCAACCTGGGCATACTTCCTGAAATCATTTTCCTAGTGAAGTGAAATCAGTTCCCACATTTAAAGGATATCAAGAAGAATCCAAAAAAGCATCTCAGGGATAAATCCAGCTATAATTGCTATAGTGGCAATTGACAATCATCCCACAGTTTACCAAATTAATTGATACATTAATGATTTAATTGTAAATTGTGTTTATAAATTAAATACCCTTATAATTATTGCTTAATGCCTAAATGTAATGCTGGTTTAATGCATACATGTTGCTGTTGATAGTACTTTTACTGAACTATCTGTCCTTCTGTGTTATATACTCTGCTTTATCTTTAAGTTATTGTACATTGTATATTTATTTTGTTTTATGGAGCTCAGGTCATGGTTGAAAAGTTTCAATAGACCAGTCCTAGTCAACAAATAAATATGTATAAATGAGCCATCATACTGTTGTACTCTTTCTTTATCAGATTTATTATAACATGCAGTGCTCCCATTGGTGCATTCATATTCAAGAATATCACTCAGCTGGAAAGACCCCAAAGTCTTCTAACCAAGAAAATGAAAAGTCTATAAATCCTTCAACTACCTTATATATTAGCAAAAGTCTCCATAAACTCATTGGCTGCACTAAAATGACCTGTGTCCTTTTTCACAAAACTAGTGGCTCTACAAACACCTGCATTAAGTACCTAAATCAACATGAAAAGTAAACAATATTTTCTCCAGAGGGATAGGTTCCTAAGTCAGTTTGTTCCCATTCAATGGAATAAGTTACCACTATAGTTAAAATAAAGCACCACCTTTGCTAACTTTAAGGGTAGCCTTGCAGATTGGATTAGTAGGCACAAATTTACCAGTAAGTAAGCTAAGGTATCCATTAGCAGCCTAAAATGTTCAGGCCTATCAGTCGGCTGGTGAGTTGAGCTCTAGATTAATTGAAGTAGGTACCACCTGCTTCTTGGTGTTTGACAGGGGCTTGATAGTAGCCTTTAGTTTTGATTACTTTTGTCCATTTTATGGTTGCTTAAAAGTATCATCCCTTGGTGATTAATTTTTTTTCACACAGACATAGAGCAGATCACTTTGGCTATGTCCAGTGATAACCAGAGCTATGTATTCCATCCTTAATCATTGTTGAGGAGTCCCAGGTAACAAAAGCCATGAAGGAAGACTATATGTAGCTAATTCAGATTTTTTATTGAACTGGTTTGATTTCTCTGGTGGAAAGTTCCCCAGTATAACTTAATACACTTACCATCCCTTGCATCTTCCTGGTTTAGGATTTAGTGGTTTCACTATCTGGATTGGTAGTTCAAAAGCAAATGCAGGATCACTGTTTGGCTGATCCTGCTAGGTCCTCTTGTGATGGACCAATTTTACTTCACCTGGGATTCACATTGGAGGTTTGTTATTGGCTGTTTCTTATCAGGCTAAGTGGAAAATCGGTGTGCAGTTTAAGACCTCCAGATGGCTATGGCAATGGTGGCTTAATAGCTGTTACTCACTGTTTGAGAGCACCCAGTGGTCATCAGCATTTTTGAGTTTTAAACTTTATTGGCTTTTCCATAGGCCAATTATGAACCTATTGGGCTACACCTATTCCACTAAAAGTTTTATCTGCACATATCTGATTTTGTTGTTCCATATCATGTCCATAAACATAGTTTTTAAGTTTTAGTATGCCAAAGATTTTTCCTGACCTCCAGTGGATATCTTCAGTTTTATGTGCAGCTAAGTTTTTGGTATGTTATGTTCCTGATATTCAAGTTCAGAGTTTTGCTTTCCTTTTTGAAAAGTGGCTTTGCAAAGTCTGACTCATGGATGAAGACGCTGTTCTTAGTGGAAGCAGTATCTTTATATTCAGTAAAGAACAGCACGTTTGTTTTTGACTTACATTGTTTTGTTTTCTGCTTCACTTTACAATTGAAATCATATAAGAGAAATTAAGTGACTAGTCTGAAATGTATGGTTAATATTGTAAAAGCAGAATTATGCAAGTCTCAGAGAAAGACAGAGCAGCAATGCAATTTTCAACGCCTGCAGAAGGAGATATGAAAAGTTAAAGTATCTTGCAGTGCCTATGAAACCAACAACTGATGTGTCTGAAATAAAATAATATAATCTAATTAAGCACTTATAATGGAAATGGAAGCAAGTCAGAACTGCATATGCTCTAGTATCAAAATAAAATATGCAAGTTCATCATTAATTAAGATAATTTGCAGAGGCACAAAAATATCTACTCAAATAGAAAAATTATTGTTGGCAATTGTGTATTTTAGAAGTTCCATACATATATATATATATATATATATATATATATATATATATATCTGTGTGTGTGTGTGTGTGTGTGTGTGTGTGTGTGTATGTGTGTGTGTGAGGTTGTCATGCAGTTTGTTGAATATACGGCTTATCAACAACTGGGCATGGCTGTTCAGATTTATTGAATGTTCAGGTTAGCAGACACTGTAATAGTCAACTGAGGTTTGTCAAGGATAGTGGTTCTGTAACCATGGAATTAGTATATTTAAATTAAGGGTGTGGGGTGAAGAATTTTGTATATGCACTCCCCACATCAACACCTGCTTCTCATGCCCCCTAATGGCCTGTGTATGGGGCAACTGCTCCCTTCTCCCAATCTTTGTTATGGATCTCTCTCTCTCTCTCCCTCTCTCTCTTTGTAGATATCTATCTACATATATAAATATATAAATATATATATATATATATATATATATATATATATATATATATATACAGATATGTATATATATATATATATATATATATATATATCTATATATATATATATAATATATAGCTGAATCTGTATAGATCATCTGTTTATACGTAGATATATAGACATAGCTATTTATAGATATAGATATCTATATAGATTTATATCTACCTGTATATCGGTAGATATAGATATATACATATGCATACATTACAAGTAAGATCAACATGGCTGTCAATCTATCATTTCAAAAATGTGGAACACTACCTCATAACATGATACAAATGGACAAAATATGGAACACTTGCTAACAGTTTCAACTACAAATTTCACATCATGTCTAATAACAGTTTATACATATTATTGAACGGTTATTTTATTGCATGACTATGATTCCATTCTATATAACAATGAATGTGTGATAGACCCCTTCAATGTGGAACAGAGTAGAATGTAGAATTTAAAGAAATCAGAAATGAGGACTGTTCCTCATAAAGATGTACAGTTGAGCGCTATGTTGATCATCACTGTTATATGTGATTATTATATATTATATGCTGAGACTATATTTGCTATAACCTAAGGCAAAAAATCAGATATGTTTATTTTCACTGTTTTTAACTGTTCCGATGTCAGTATCTGCAAAATGTCATTGTAATTTGACTTGTGTCATGGCTGGAGGAGTTTCTAGGTTGACTACCCCTCCTCAGCTAAAAAAGTGAATAAATAAATAAATAAATGGAGCTGGCTTACCAAGCCTTTTGATTTTATATCTCAGACAGATCGACAGAGTGAGATGCTTAGCGCAGTGTAGCTATAATCCAAATCAAACTGTTCTGGAAAAAATGAGAGATGATAAGCAAGTCAATAGAAGTCTGGTGCCTTTTTTGCATGGAATAACTAGATGTTTTAACCATATCCCTCAGTTTGGTATGACTGGTGACTAACATACAACTTCAGTGTGGGAAGTTATTTTCTCTTCTGAACATTGATGTTAAGAAATGTTGCCATATTCAAAGTAAACTAAAGCACAGAATATCTATCATGGGTCTATATTATAAGGTCAAAGCATCATCTATTCAAGCACCTAAAGGTCGACACGGAAAGAGCAAAAGCAGAAAAGCAAACGGCCACTTCCACAAATTTTTTCCTAGGGAAAAATTTGCTTGGCCGGAAAACAGAAAAACAAACTTTCAAACCCTAATCAAGTGGGAGGCTTTGCCCCCCACACCCCCCTAACTAAATATACCAACTCCGCGATCGCTCGACATTGGAGAAAAGGGCAATTCCTAATAACAGCCAAGCACATTTTTTCACAGGGAAAAAATTCACGGAAGTGGCCGTTCATGGTTTTCAGCTTTCGTTCTTTCCATGTAGGTGTTTAGGTGTTTGAATAGATGATACTTTGAGCTTATAATTTAGTCCCTCTATCACTTAGTTATGCAGGTGTGAATTTAAAATTTTTCTGAAATTCTGAGCAAAGTTATAGCATAAAAATTTATGAGAAAAGCTTAGCTGTTCACACAACCATTTTCTTAGAGATTCATTAAGATATAAGTATTTGCAGTCTTAGGATCAGTTTTCCAGTAAAGACATATTAGATTCATGGTAATGAAAAGGAATGTAATGATCCCTTTAATTAACTCAGGTAAAAAATTAGACAGTTCTTTATATCTTGACTCTTAGAAATAACGTGCTTAATAGGCACACTCGTCTTATTGTCAGAAATGGAATTTAGGCAATAAATAAATAAATAAATATAGAACCACTCAAATCTTTATAAGGACTGGTTATTCAGGGTAGAAGATCTTTGAATCATAAACACTCTCTGACCAGCTCTTTTTGAAATGGCTGTTTATCATATTCAATGTGGAATTCACAGTAATCTGACATTCTTAATGTCTGTATATTGCAGTTTGTCCTAAACCTGAGAGACTCAGATGCCTTCTTGTTCTTACCTCATTGTCGTGTCAAAGTTTGAGCAACCACATCACTAGTGCCTGCAAAGAAACAGCAGAGCTCTTTGCACCTTTGTGTGTTGCACATTTGTGAAAGTGCGATGAACCTGCAGTATTCTGGAAATGAGGTACTTGTGTAGCACTTTTGGAACTGTAGTTTAAAAAGTATTCCATGCAACATATAATCACATCAAGTATAAGACCTTTACCTGCATTCTGTAACAATGCACATTGACAAATTATTGTACTGCAGCCTTCCATAACTATGCATTGTAGTAAATAATTGTATTGCAGGGAACACCATGATTACACTGTAAAACTGAGGAAAAGACAGACTTGTGAAGCACCTTTCTAAATTTTGCTAAGGCCCCTTCAGTAATGTTAAGCTCTAGTATCTAGCTAGAGCATTAACACTAGTGAGCTAGCTAGAGCATTAACACTAGTGAGTGGTCACAACAGAAAAGTGGTGGGAAGCTGTTTAATGTTTTATGCTTCATCTGAACATTTTGATTAACAACTTTCAGTTGTTGTTTGGTGGTGTGGCAGTGTTAAGGGTGATATAACTTTCAAAACTGTTCAAAAAGCTCCACACACTGCAATGAATTATGAACAGTTTGTCCAGTCATAACCCAGATTGTGATCTCAATATGCATATCAAGATGTTCTTCGTGTTTCACTGTTGCAGTCATCACATTTGGGTTATCTGCTTGCAGTAGCCCTCAGTCGACCTGATTATGAAAGTCTTGAGTCCTGCGTCAGTTGCTGTCTCATCTTCTGTGACATCAGGTAGTCAGGGGTATAAAGCATGCAGCTGATACCATTACATCAGTCTTTCTTGCCGTGCGATGCCCGAAGCAGAAGCAGTTCGCAAGTGCCGGTCGGCCGACTCCTGAAATTTTTGTTTTCGAGTTTCAGAACTGAAGTCTTCAACTAAAGCTAAGTTCCCCATTGGGGAAACTTTTTCTTGTTCTAAACCAATGTCAGTAAAAGTCAATAATTGTATTTCTTAGGGAAAGCAAATACCTCATAAAGATTTTCATTCCTACTATATTCCTTGCCTAGACCCTGACCACGACATACCTCGCTGTCGGTTTTGTGCCTTATTTAAACCATGAACAATTCGTCATCAGTACATTTTCGCTTCTAAATATTTTGGTACTCAGTTCAGTTTATCCAGATATGTCTTCGGTAAGCCACCCAACTACCGACATTCTGAATAAACGCAAAAATAAAGACAGAGACAGGCCATCCAGGTCCAAAGCTGCCGATGACACTTCTCCAAAGCTAGTTGCCAGTTAGCTGGTACTCAGTGAGGCACTTCCGCAGCCCCTAATACCCACTATTTTAGATTTGCAGGCCTCTACTGAGACCCATTCAGAGTCTGGTATGCCACAAGATGCTTCTACTGCGGAACCTGTGGATGTCTCTACCTTGGATGGGTCTGGAGCCACTGTGCAGGCACCAGCTTCTGAGGGTATATTTAGGCCTCCTTACCTGCATATTAAACTGATGCCATCTTCTTCTTCTAGGCCTAAAACTGGAACCATGCCTAGGAAACTGATGCCCAGACCACATGGTCAGGCCTTTATGCGTAAAACAAAATGATAAGAATGGCTGAAGACCTTATTGCTTTAATCAGGGGAAGCCAACCTTCCCCCTCTAAGAGACCAAGGACTGAATTTGCTTGTGATTCTTCTGACCAGGATTCTGAAATTTCTATCTCCTCTGATGACTAGGATTTACCCTTATCTACCTATGAGGATTCTGATGCAGAGGACTCTATTCCCTCTGCTTCACCCTCAGAGGATTTTTCTTTTGGCGAAACCTTGCATACTCTTAGGGAACATTTTCACTGGGAATGTCAGGATCACTTTGATTCTAAAAAGAGGCTTAGAGATTTCTTACTCCTGCCCCAGCATAGGCCTTTGGCTATCTCTCCTGTGCTGGACATTGTTCACGATGCCTTTTCAGAATCTAGCTTGGCCCCTGACCCTTTACCTCCTGCTGCCAGAAAACCTGACAGATATTACAGAGTTCCTGATTCTCATAAATTCCTTTTTAAAAATCCTACTGCGGACCCTGAGATCATTTCACAGGGACCCAAGGACATTAAGGCTACTACTTCCAAAATCCTACTCCCTCTGATAGAGATTCCAGGGCCCTGGATAGATGGGGTAATAAAGAATACACCTCTGCAACCTTGGCCATCAGGGCCTTAAATTGCCAGTTTCATATGTTAAAGTATCAGCAGCATATTATTGGATTGCTTAAACAGAAAATGCTGTTGATTCCTGATTGTGCTGAGAATAAGGATTTACAGGATTTAATGCATTCTGCTGAACAAGTTGGAAAACATACTTTGCAATGTGGTTTTGATTCATTAGAGGCATCTTGCAGGGCTGCTGTCACTGGGACTGTACTTAGAAGGCATGCTTGGCTTAAGGAGCAATCTTTGCCAGATCATGCTAAAACTAAATTGATGGATGCTCCCTTAAATCAGGACCACCTGTTTAATGATAAAGCTGAAGTAGTTCTTAAAAAGATGGAGGAAAAAGCTAAATCTATGCAAACTGTTAAAGATTTCTTACAAGTGCAGCCTCCTAGATTTAGTAGGCATTAGCCTTCAAAAAACTGGTCCTTTTTTGCCTCTTCCAGGCCTTCTCAGTTTAAACCCAGAACCAGCAGAACACCCAGGCTTCAGTCCCAGGGTACGCACAGGACTAAGCAGTGGGGCGCTCCCACTTCCAAATCAGGGAGTAGTAAGACTCCCCCATATGGTAAGCTGTCTCAATGACTTAACTTTAAAACTTCCAAGCACTTCTCAACTGACTGCTCCTTTAGGGGGAAAGATTGCTCTGCAAGCAAAAAACTTGGAACTCATTACCCAGGACAAATGGATTTTAAACATAGTTTCCCAAGGATACAGATTTCATTTCCACACACTACCAACCCCAAACGGTTGGCCAGATCTACCCCCAAATCAGTGGGCAGAGGCTCAAAAACAAGTACTCTCTCTCTTAAGATTAAAGGCTATTCAGACTGTACCAGAAGAGGAAAATGGACAAGGTTCTACTCAAGACTTTTCCTGGTACCCAGAAAAGACAAGTCATGGCATCCTATCCTGGACCACTCTATTCTAAACACCTTTTTGATGATTCCAAAATTCAAGATGCTAACTCTTCACCAGTTGCTTCCCATGATAGGCTAAGATGCTACGTTGGCAACACTGGATTTAAAGGAAGCCTACCTGCACATCCCAATCAGAGAATCTTGCAGAAAATACCTATGCTTCAAAGCAGGCTGCATGCACTATCAGTTCTCTGCGCTGCCCTTTGGCTTATCTACTGCACCCAGGGTATTCACAAAGTGCCTAGCTCCAGTCATTGCTTTTTGCAGGTAAAGAAATATTCAAATATAGCCATACCTGGACGATTGTCTAATTCAGGCAGAAAGTCAGGACATACTTCTGAATCATCTGGCATTTGTACCAAATGTATTAACTTATCTGGGGTAAACCATAAACGAAAAGAAATCACATCTGGTACCTTGCCAACAAATTATATTCCTGGGAGCAAGCTTAAACTCAACCTCCCAAATGGCTTTCCTCACGCCAGAGAAACAAATTCATTTGATAACTTACTTCAAACTAGTGGCCACTAAAACCCTGCTATCTGCAAAGCAAATACTGCAAGCCTTGGGGTTCATGGCCTCATGCATTTTACTAATTCCATATGCAAGACTGCATGTGAGGAAACTACAATGGTATCTAAAAAGCCTATGGTGCCAACATTCTCAGGATCCACAAGCAATGATTCCTATCATACCTTGCCTATGATTAGAATTCCTTTGGTGGGCAGAGGCCTGCCACCAAAACAAGGGACTACCATTCAGTCTACCCCCTGCCACCTAAACCCTAACAACCAACGCATCTGACTATGCATGGTGGGGCTCACATGGGAGGGAAGTGCATTCAGGGCAAATGGAACCCAAGTCAAATGCACCTACATATCAATCAAAAAGAAATGTTAGCTGTACAGAATGCTCTGATAGCCTTCAATGACCACATTCTTCCAGGACAATTAATGGTAAAGACAGACAACACCACTGTTATGAGATACATAAACAAGCAGGGGGGTACCCATTCTTACCCCCTCTGCAGACTAGCCATGGCTCTGTCCTGCCAGGAAAACTAAATACACTGGCAGACGAATTGAGTAGAAATCTCATGGACCCACATGAGTGGAAACTAGAACAAAGATTTTCAACATGTTGATCAACAAATGGGGGATCCCGGATATAGACCTGTTTGCCTCCCCTTCAAAACTACCAATTGGACAAATTCTGCACAAGGACTCCCCACAAACAAGCTTGGAAAGTGGATGATCTCTCCTTCAGCTGGAAAAATCTATCAGTTTATGCCTTTCCTCCTCTGCCTCTCCTCTCCAAAGTGCTCCTAAAGATCAAATAGGACAAACCAAGGATGATACTGATTGCACCAGACTGGCCACACCAACAATGGTACCCCCTCTTGTGCAGTGTGTCTCAGCTGGCACCATGGCATCTACCTCAGACCCCTACCCTGCTGTCTCAGCAGGAGAGTCAAATTCTGCACCCCCAGCTTCAAACCCTGAATCTGGCAGCCTGGATAATTACCTAATCTCTCCGTTACCTTCCCTCAGTAAACAAGTGTTGGATGTCAATTGGAGGCAAGGAGGCCTAGTACTAGAAAATCCTATGCTGAAAAATGGAAAAGACTCTCTGCCTGGAACCAAACTCAAGGGATGGCCACAACAGTGCCCAATTTATCTCAGATTCTTCAATACTTAACTGAGATGCTTCACAAGGGCCTTTCCTTTTCCTCCATCAAAATTCATGCCTCAGCCATTTCAGCTCATTACAACACAGAACAACCCCTCTTTTCTCACTCAAAGGGGCCAAAAACTAAAGACCACCCAGGAGAGCCCCAACTCCAGCCTGGGACCTTCATTTTGTATTGGAAAAACTCACTCTTCCCCTTTTTGAGCCAGCTGCAACTGCAGAGTTAAAATTCCTTTCTTGGAAAACAGCTTTCCTTTTAGCAGTCACTTCAGCAAGAAGGGTATCTGAATTACAGGCCCTTATGGCAGTGGAGCCTTTCATCATCTTTCATGCAGACAGGGTGCCCCTTAGGACCAATCCCTCTTTCATGTCCAAGGTGGTATCCACTGTGGCTCTTAATCAGTCCATTCATTTGCCAACCTTCTTTTCTAATCCACAGAACAAAGGGAAACGGATACTGCACTCCTTAGATGTGCACAGACAACTTAGATTTTACTTGGAGAGGACTAAACCTCAAAGGAAATCTGAACAACTGCTGGTGGCATTTGCTGCAGGGGCAGAGGGGAAGGCTATTTCAAAGCAAACCATTTCAAAATGGATAGGCCATTGCATTCATTTCTTTTATAAGCACCAGGGAAAACCTATCCCACAGGAGATTTGACCCCATTCAACGAGGGCTGTATCTACCTTTACAGCCTTTCTCAGAGGTGTGCCTACCAGAGACATCCTAGAAGCTGCTACCTGGAGTTCTGTCATACTTTCACCAAGCATTACCTTTTGCCATTTTTTTCTAAATGCAGAGCTGGCTTTGCCACTGCAGTCTTGCAGGGCCTTATAGCTGGTCCTAATGCTATCTAAATTACTCCACCCATCTTTAGCTTTGGGAATCTACCCAAATGTGATGACTACAACAGTGAAACATGAAGAACATAGTACAGTTGTGTACACTTACCATAAATGTAGATGTTCGAGTGTATTCACTGTTGCAGTCCTGGTTACCCTCCCTTCAGCCCCTTGACTTCCTTGGCTATACCTCTACTCTCTTTTACTATACTTAAAAGCTTTTTGGTGTATTTGCTTTTGTATTGGAGGTATAACCTTGTATATATGTATATATCTATATCTATCTATCTATCTATATATATATATATATATATATATATATATATATATATATATAAATATATATATATATATATTTTTTTTTAATTGCTTTCCATTAAGGGGGCACCTGACATCTGGGGCAAGAAAAACTGATGTAATGGCATCAGCTGCATGCTTTATACTCCTGACTACTTGACATCACAGAAGATGAGACAGCAACTGATGCAGGACCCAAGACTTTGATAATCAGGCCAACTGAGGGCTACTGCAAGCAGATAACCCAAATGTGATGACTGCAACAGTGAATGCACTCAAGCATCTACATTTATGGTAAGTGTACACAACTGTACTTTTCATTTCTTGAGCTTTGCTCTTGAGGTGAATTTGTTAATATTCATGTCTGACACTTATAACAGCCTTGTTCTTACTGGAGATGTAATCATAATCATAATGATTTGCTACTGAACTGTGAATATGAGACACCAACCTTTTTGCCTAAGATGATGACAGAAAACATTGTCAATCAGTCTATCAACCTATTGATCTTCTTTCCAAATTTTCAGAACAAGGGAGAATACATGCTATATCTCCTGGATGTTCATATCTGGACAAGACAAAATTACTGGAAATGTGATCAACTGTTCATATCTTTCTCAGATGTCAGAAAAGGTGCAGCAGTTGCCAAATCCACACGGGCTAAATGGTTACAGGATTGCATCTCATTTATTTAGTCTTCAACAGGTATTACTTTACCTAGGCCTGCCAAAGCTCATTCTACGAGATCCATGTGACATATCAAGCTTTTTGCTCCAGAGTTTCAATTGGTGGTGGTTGCGCAGCTGCTTCATGGTCAAATTCTCATACCTTTGTTGTACAATGTAAACTGGACATTATCTAAAGGAATAGGGCTGGTTTTGGCTCTGCAGTACTCTGAAATATATTTCATTGAAGGCCACCCTAGGTTGTTGCGGCTGGGGACTCTGTCCCACAAGTTGAGGAACAAATGAAAATTACAACATCCAATATAGAAGTTATGTATTTACCATAATGTTCCATCTGTGCTGTCCATTTTTATTCTTCCTCAACCTTCCCACCCTCCCCCTGTCCGTAGTTATGAAAGGCCTGATAGAGATACTAGCAGGAACCACAGTTGCTGTTTTGAGCCTCTGGACTGTGCACTCTCTTTCATTTTCTTCTGTATGGTGGATGTTTGATTATTTCTAAAATTGGTATATATATCTGGGTCCTTAATGAATAAACGAAAAGTGGAAATGTAGAATGGCCAAATAAACGAAAAGGCTGTTCCACCAAATTAATATTGTGGGGTGCTGCACCCCCCACACTCCTCACTAATTATATATACCAACTCTGAGATCGCACTACAGTGAAGAAAGGGCAGAATTTCCAGCCTTCACTGTACCGCGATCTTACAGTAGCGATATTGAGGAATGGCCTTTTCGTTTATTTGGCTGTTTGACATTGCCACTTTTTGTTTATTTAATAGGGACCTATATATCCTGCATATAGGTTAGCAGCAAACTTGATGTGAGGTAATCTGGGGGAATGAGGCATTGTAGGATGGAGAGGAGGAGTTTGAGCTTTGAATCCTAAGCTTGTAAAGCGTCTGAGATGGATCCAAGGATCAGATCCGAATCCCACAGGTTGAGGGAGAATGAAAATGGGCAACACAGCTGGAACATTATGGTAAGTACATAACTTCATTTTTCCATCAGTAACCACATTATCAAAGCTACATTTGAAAAACTTTTTTTTGTTGGGAACCTAACCCAAAAAAATCGGTTGTGTGAGTGTCTAAGTGCTACATTTTATAAGCAATTTCAGGATCATCGCAACATGCAGATAAAGAGAAATCACTTTTGCATTAACTCACTTGAAAGAATCTGCATTATCTGCATTTTCACCGAAGTGGCAGAAAATTGTTGCTTTAAAGGCATCAGCATTAAATTCCGCATCATGCTTCTGATTGTACTTATATTAGCTGTTAAACTAGTAGTCAAGCATAGCTCTGCTGGGGTAGGCCAGTGCAATGTGTTCAGCTTTTAAAAGTAAATGGTGCTATGGGTTTGGCATAATCATTAAGGTCTTCAATTATTCTGACCTTGAGTTACTGATCAGACTTAAAATGGCCCTTTTAGGCAGTTAGCTTAGTATTTGTCTGTGAACCTATGAGAATTAATGGCTAGCTTGCTATAAGAACTAAAATCATTCTGTGCCACATTCCTGTCTGGATGGTAAATTGCAGTGATATTATCTAACCTATGAACCTATACGTGTGGATGGGAGACCGCAAATTCACCCCTGGGATCTCTTCTGTGTCCCTGCTAGACAGAGGCACAGTAAACTAATCTTAAAGGGTATCTTCTCTGACCTACTTTACAGAGGCACAGTAGGAAAATCTAATAGGGAGGTGGAAGCCAAATACACTCTGGCTAGGCTTATAAATGCCCTAGGGCAGATAGCCTAGTATCTACCTATGAACCTATGAACCTATGAACCTATGAATACTGTTCACCAAGTTTAAACTCATTTGGGCGTACTGTGTTTGCTACAGATGATGGAATTGTAAATAGACTGCATTTTCTCTTAGCTTTTCAATGTTTCATTCTTTCTTTCCTTTATGTCTTGCAAGTCTAAATATCAGATTTCTGTGTGAAGATAACAACTTTTCTGAACCATACCACTTCTGCCATTTTGGGGCATAAGTCTATAAAACGAGGTAAATAGTTTTGGTTTAATGTGTGTGACGGCACCTCTTAATAGAATTAAATCAAAGTTTAGGACTAAATGAAGTTATTTTTTGTTCCTCTACCCTGACTTTGCTGTTTATCTCTTAAGTGATATAATTTACAAATGCTAGAAAATGAATGCCACATCTTCTACCTCTAAACTAAAACTTAAATATATTCCATTTTATCTACCTTTTCACACAGGTAATCAAATAGGTTAATAGATTTAAATTAGAAAAGTTTCTTTTTTAACTGAAATACATATTGGTGCAAGAAAATTAGATTATGACCAATTAAATTGAATCTGGCATCATGTTATTTATATTTCCAGTGCTGTATATATATGCAAATCAAAGCAGACTTTCAGCAACATGAAAAATATGGAAATATGAAACAGTTTTACATCTAAAGAGCAAATCATTTCCTTCTAAAAGCTGACAGTTTTATGCTTAAAGAGTCTAACGAGGTGTTTGACTTAACATTGAAAACTAAATGTAATGAAGTTGCAGCACTGATAAGAGCAAAATGGATTTGAGATTTACTTAAATAGCACTTAATCGAAAGAATATATAAACTATGTTGATGACTACAAGCAACTATAAATTAAAACAGGATAAAAATATAGTTCTGCCTACTTTTTCAAACTGCATGTTGTCCTTTCACTCCCACGATGTACTGATATTCTTATCTTTTTTGTGCATAATATAGTAGCTATTTAAGCATTAATTAATTCAGTTCACAGATGGGGATGAATAACATTTTATTAGCCCTGTCTTGCCTGCCTGGCAACAGAAGAATAAAAAAGGAAAATACTACACATTATCCAATTAGTCACTTTTTTCAGTCTAAATGCTGTTTAATAGATACTGTGTCCATGGATGTTCTGTCTTACCTAAAAACCCATTCTTTCCTCCATAACTCTTAAAAATATCTTTGCACCTCCAATTTTTCGTTACTGACAGATGTGTTATATGTACCACACAAATGTAGACATGTCAGTTTTGTGTTCAGAGATACTATTTAAAGTGTGGTTTGTATTCACAGAGATATGCTCTGCATTTTTGTATAGTTTATATGCAGCCTGGTGGTACTCTATAGTAATGAACACAGTAATTACATATCCAAAGCAGGACTGGCAACACATCTCTGCAGGAATCCAGGGTTCATAAATAAACACTGCAGTAAAGATACATGTTGACATATCAGTGTTATGATATATGTACACAGATGTGTAAGATGCAATCCCTTCTGCAGCTCTAAACTAAAACTAAACCAAAAATTCAGAACCAGTTAATCATCCAGAATATATTCGTAATTTTAAGCACTTGTGTCCAACAATAATTTAGGACTTCATCAGAAAACTCACTATACATTAAACAAACAGTTATATATCTCATATCATCATCACATGACACACAGATCAATAAACATCTCCATTTTTCTTTTTAAATATACCACCAAAAATGACCAGTTAATGTAAAATATATGCATTAATGCTAAAGCTTTAGTATGAAACACTGTATATTAAAATCTTTATTATTCATTTTTAATGTGCTCTTAATTTTAAGAGACATACTGTAGACAATATTTCATTCAATACAGGTAAAACTCTTGTAATCGGATTAAGTTGCCACCATAATTCCCTTTTCTCTAAAATCTATGGTGCAACCCTTGGGTTGTGATCAGTTTTTTCCAATATAGAATATAAAAAAAGGATGTTTGGGAAAAGAACTGTATGTTTCTATAAAACGTTAGTTCTCTTGTATAATCACTCATTTCTTGTGTAGTGAATTTACTGAGGAAGTCTTAATATATTGTTGGATGAAAGCAATTAAAATTGTTAAAACATTTTGGATGATTGACTGATTCTGCATTTTTGGTTTAGTTTTAGCTTATTGGTTTTATTTGTTGTTTTTTTGAAAAAAAAGTTTAGCATCTGTGTGCCACATTGCACCAATCATATCAGAAATAAGAATGTGAGGTCATTTTCAGCTGTTTCTCAAAATAAAGCAGAATAGAGAAGATAGGGAATTCCATACTGAAGGTGCTAACCTTGAAAAGGGTCTTTCTCATTTTACTTTAGTAAAATTTGGTTGGACAAGACAGTAAGATTGCGTTGTTTGTTGATGAGTGTAGGAGTAACTTCTTTGACTGTACTGCAGTGTGTGCACTACTGGTGAGCAGTTGGATGAGTGTTTGCGGTGCAGTTAAGTAGGAAACGAGCCCTGGCTGTTACTGGAACCAAGCTGGATTTTTAATGAGTGGCACTGTCTGTGACACTGTTAAGTAGGAGAGTGACTATGACTGTTATTGAACAGCTGGATTTTTAATAAGTGGTAGTGTTTGTGAAGCAGGTAAGTAGGAGAGGGTCCCTGTCCTTTATTGGCAGCCAGATTTTTTTTTTAATGGTTGGCAGTGTTCGTGAAGCAGTTAACTAGGCTGTTATTGGAACCTACCTGGATTTTTAATGAGTGGCAGTATTTGTGAAGCAGTTAAGTAGGAGAGGGACCATAGCTGTTATTGGCCAGCTGGATTTTTAATGAGTGGCAGTGTTTGTGAAGCAGTTAAGTAGGGCAGGGGCCTTGGTTGTTATTAGCAGCCAGCTGCATTTTTAATGAGCGGCAGTGTTTGTGAAGCAGTTAAGTAGGAGAGGGACCATAGCTGTTATTGGCCAGCTATATTTTTAATGAGTGGCAGGGTTTGTGAAGCAGTTAAGTAGGAGAGGGGTCCTGGGTATTATTATCAGCCAGCCAGATTTTTTTAATGTGACACTGATATTCTTTGAGTCCACCTAAGTACATGAATCTGCAGATCATGTCTTCTGTCATTTGCAGGTTATGGATGTCCTGTGCAGAGTTCAGTACATACAATAGCACACAGTATTCAATGTTGAACATAGTCATTTGCAATGCCAGTGCTTCATAGATGCTTAAGTCTGAATATTTTTGTGCTTTACCTTATATGACGAAGAGCTATTTTGTGACATTTACATGTATGTAGAAAAGGTAAGTTGGTGTTCAAAAGTTATACAACTCTTGCTAATGATGTACTGTGGGGATATTTAAAGGGGGATTTCAGATTTTGAAGTGTGTCATACAGCACAATATTTTATTTTCAGTTTAGTTCAAGTTGTATTTCAGAAACTATTTCCAAAATGCAATAAAGATTAGTTGTTGCTTATCTTGTAACATTTGAACTGACTTATCAGAATTCCATATAATGATGTCTATTGCATAAATGGTACAATTCAGAATTAGTGACTAAAATGGTAAATCGTTAATGAAAATATTGAAAAATACGGGGTCCAAGATTCAGCTTCATGGTACTCTTGCAAAAACGGGTTTCATTTCTTTTTATGCATTTGACAGTAAAAGTTCTATCACTTGCATATGCAACAAGCCACTGAAGGACATTTTACTTGTACTAAAATTTGCTAGAGTTTTAAATAGAAGTTCATGGCTGACTGATTCTAAGTCATAATTTGGGCTGACAAAAAGGAGCTGTTGTTAGTTGTCCATTTTCTATTGCCTAGAAGGTGGAGTCAGTCATAGTAAAATATACTGTTTGTAGCCTGGCTTCAATAGACAGGGAACAGATTCACAAATGTGACCCAGTCACCAGGTTTTGACTTGCATTCCATGTGCTGAAGGCACTTGGCATAAAGGGGGAGGAGTGAATGGGTGTGACCTGCATGTCTTTCCTGATGGTGGGAGAGGATGTTTGCAATGTATGCTACACTGGGGGGACTAAGTTCTTAGTGGAGATCAGGAAGCTCACCACTTATGGATTTGGGGGGGGGGTGGTGGGATGATTCCTGGAAGGAACCTCCCTTGTGGTAGGAGAGGACATCCTTTACAGTCATCACATTACCTGCCCCACCCCTATGCCTCCCAGGGTGCATGTGTTAGGAATTCGGCAAACTAGGATAAAAAAAAAGAAGAGTAAACCTCAAACCACCCTTTTGGCTGTCTAAGTAATGTCCACTCCCAACAGACTCTCACCCTGGCGATGGGAAACAAATGGGTTGATGAGCTGTGCAGCAGACTGTTCACTTACTGACACCGGGTGCAAAGAGTGCAGAAAAAAATAGTGCTATTTATATATATTACAGTTGCAATGAAAACCATGCTAGTCCTCAGGTCTGTCTCTGTAACTTTCCAGAAGAGGTCAAATTCCTAAGACTGGGGGACTAGATGGTGAAGGGTTATATCCAAGGTACAGAGTAAAGCACATTTGGGGACCAGCCCTTGCAAATTCAGGATGCAGGCTGTGCAGACATTCTGCCTCTTTACTATTTGGCAAATTTATGATAACAGCTTTTTGTTTCAATATTAAGTGTTATCTTGTTTTGCCTGTTTTAATTTATCCAAATGTTTTGTGTTTCTAATCCTGTTACAGGATTAGATTACTTTCCCAAGTCAGTGTGTGATTAGACTTCATGAAATTAGTTTTGTTCTATAGTTTTCTCCATACAGTGTTTCCATTCTGTTTGTTTCCTTCCTTTCTGTTGTTAGTCTACATTTTTGCAGTAGCATGGTATAGTTTTTTTTTAACTGCACTGCAATATATCCTATTTATTTCTATTATGTGAATTTCACTTAATCATCCCAGTTACTGCATTCATCTGTCTTCTAAAATGGTTGGTCTTATTTACTTTATGTAAACTATTTTTTCACCAGTCTTAATATGGCTGACCATTGTTATCAAGTCAAGAAAGTCTTCCCTTTGGTCATTTTTATCTGGACCGAGAGCTTCCTCTTTACTTTTTGTTCACTGTTCTTGCCTTGCTGTGCAATTCCATATAGTGTTTCATGTAAGTTTCCTGCAGAAGGATCCAGAACATTGCCCTGAGACACATCTTCAACAGATGCATTCTCCTGTATCTGCTTCTCCACAAATGAAGACTCATTGGCTCATTATGTTGTGAAATTGTCTGCATCAGTTTCCACACTAAATCCTTCACTTTGCTGATGGTATCGCTTTAAAATTTCTGTTTAAATTCTGCCTCTTTTCTTCTTACTTTCGATTGTCTGACATTTTTAATCTATTTTTATTGCAACATTTACCATATCTTAGTGTCTTTGCCTGTACTTTTTTGAAGCAGCATTTTTTGTACTGATTTGCTTATCTTTCTTCTTCTTATAAATAGCATGTCAAATTTCTTTTTCTTTATTATGCCCATGTTTCTTTTTGGCATCTTTAAGTAACTTCTCTTGGTTGTTACTAACCTTGTCAAACCTCCTTTAACAATTCCTTTTCCAGGCCACCTAATTCTACTTTATCTAGGTAATCTTTTGTTTTGATCTGTTTTGTTAAGGATCTTAGATTATTTTGTGTGGCTTTCAACAGTTTTTCTTCTGCATATATTTTCTTTCCCACTAATTTCTCTTTTAGTCTTGCTATATATCCCCTAACAGTAACAATGTTGTATATTTCGGCTTTTCCTGGATAGGGGTCGCCACAGCGGAACTCCGGTCCGCTAATGATTGGTAGTAGATTTTTACGTACCGGGTTGCAAGCCCTGACACACAACCTTCAACGAAGGTACGCCCATTCACGCATGTCTCCACACAGAAGACGCTTTAGCTGAGAATCGAACAGGACAACAGTAACAATAAATAATTATATTATCAACAGTCTGCTTTAATATCTCTATGCCTCTTGCTTGGCCTATTGGTTAGTCTGATTTTTGGACTACTTCCTTCTACTACTGAAGGGGACACACCTTCGTTCTGTGCCTGGCCTTGCTCTGTGGCAGGAATGTTTCCAAGTCTAGTAGATTCTGTACTGCATGTAGCTTGTTTTGTCTCTGTTTAATTTCTCCAAGTTTTATGTTTCTAATACAATGATGGGAATGCATCCCATTTCTAGTCAGGGTATGACTAGAGTTCATGAAATTAGTATTGTTTCAATCTTTGATGTTAGCTATGAGTGCTCTTAACACCTGTGATCTGCCTAGAATTGCCTCCTTCTGTAAGACGTCCGTTATCCTGGACCATCATTATTAACCTTTTATCTTTTGGTTTCAATTCACCTCTTCTTAACCATTCCTGCATTAAATTCTGGTCAGCATAAGGCTGCTCTCGGTACTTGCCAATATCATTATGGATTTTTGACATTTATTTCCTTCTTATCTGATCCTTCTTATTCTATTCTTTCATTATTAGCACATTCAGTTGCTGTTTTTTTCCCACTTCTGGTGTGATTGTCATTATCACATGACACCAAATTATTTTGCAAAAATAAGCAAAGATGCCATCTTAGACTTCTCCTCATGTTTTAAAACTTTCACTATGTTTGGATATGATGAGGTCAGCAAACATATATGCAATCCCATGATTGCAGATATATCCATGTAATCAGTTTTGACTAGGCCCACGCCTCCTTGAGAGCAATGAATATGTAATCTTGGTATAGACTATTTTTTATATATATCGTTTGATACGCATGAAGATTTTCTTGATTATTTTGGGGGGCCAATCACCTCAAAACTGTATGTTTAAACAGGAAGACCAACTTGATTTATAGCTTGGACTTTATTCTTAGATATCAAGAGAGTTTTCAATATTATTTAGTGTTCTGAAGTATTCCATTCTGAGATTTTATTCCTTCATGTATTCCCAAATATTTAAACAGTCTCTCCTGCTCAAGTTCCTTTATATTACATTTCCTTCCTTTGCTGATATGTTTTAGGTGCTACAGCTTTCTTATTTTAAAAGCTGTTTTTGGATATTTAGCAAGGCCTAATGCCGTTCTTATATAATCTGAGAATGTTGTAACCAATTGTAGTTGTGCTTTCGACTCCTCATTTGATGAACTATACAATTTTAGGTCATTCATGAAAAGTAGATAAGAAGACCTTAAGTAATTTTGTTTTCTGGAAGCCAGTTTGAAACCATAACCTCATCTGTTAAGTAAACAGCATAAATGTTAAGGGCAAATCAAAATAGCAGTGTTGACAAAAAAATCACCCTGAAATACCCCCCTTTAAAATGTTATTCCTGCAATAATAATTTGCCCTATGTCATGACTCAGATTCATATTAGTTTGTCACTGTTTCACGGTCAGTGTAATGTAAATTGATCAAAGTAGGGTGCATCTTATACATATGTTAGCATTTCTTTATCCATGAATGTGAGATGCTGTCAAATGATTTTTTTTTTTTTTTTTTTTGTGATCTATCCATGCCATACTTAAATGTTTCCACTTTTTCAGTTCTCTGTTATGGCTTTATTTAGCAATAAATTATCTATTGTTCCATATGACTTTCTTTTGTTACTCTTTTGTTCTATTGCCATAATTGATTTTTTTTTCTAAGTGACTAAAACTCTGTCTGCATCAGTTCTAGTATAAAGTTTGTATATTGTCAGAAGGTAAGTTATTGATCTATATATAGTTCATAGAATGACTTGGAGGTTCACTCTTAAGGAGGAGTATTGTTTTCCTGTTGTTAACCAGGCTGGTGCCTGTTTAGGATGCACATATAAGCAGTTCTTACTCAGGATTAATTCTTTGCGTAAAGATAATAAAGCTTTTATCCAGAAATTAGGTACTGCACCTGGTACTGGAGTTTTCCATTTAGAAGATTTTCTTATTTTTGTCTCACTTTCTCTGGCTCTTACTTCCTCCCATTTCATTTTCCCTTCATTTGAGCTCCTTACTTCCATCCGTTTAGCATCTTCATTATGTACAACAGGGTCTTCTCCAAAATGTGTTTATTATTTTTTTTTTTTTAGGTGGAGGTTCTATTCCTTTTGCTTTGTCTGTCAGTTTTCTATAAAATCTTTTAGGCTGTCAATTAATTGCTTATTTAATACTTTTCTTTTATATTTATCTGTGCACCTTGTAAATTTTTCTGTCTTTGCTGATGTTTTTAGTTTATTACTGGCAATAGTATATGATAAAGCTTGCTATGCTTTAATACTGTCTGCTGCTTTTACCATGCCTGTATTTCTAAGTATTTCTGCTGGTCTTTTCCATTTTCTATATTCTTCTAACAGTGATATTTCTTGTCTTAATTGCTTTATTTGCTTTTATTATTTTTTTCTATTTGATGCTACCATCATGGCGGCATTATGTTTCTTTCCTTTCCTTTGTTACTCTACATTTTTGTGGTAGCACTTTGATCGTTATTAGTTTGGCTACATAATAATATACACTATTTGTTTTTGTTATAGGGTCACAGGTTCATAGGTAAGTCCTAGGCTAGCTGATCTTGGAGGCCATTTTAAGCCTATACAGCTGCATTTTTTTGTGCTTGAAATAATTTATGCTATTTGGTTATAGATTGGTCTTGCCCTTCCCATGGTGAATAATTAAATATTACACCCTAATGAGAATAACTGGGATCATACCCTGGATAATTTAAGGGTTCCCACTCATGAGGTAAAGAATTTAGGAGCTGTATCTGTCTATTAGTAGCACAGAGGGCATTCCTGGGGATTTAGGAGCTATATCTGTCTATTAGTAGCACAGAGGGCATTCCTGGGGAAAAAAAATCTGTTTCCCATTCATAAGTCTAAGTTGTGCTTACAAATGGACAGGAATGAACTTTGCTTTATCTGGATGAGGAGGCTGTTCTTACAGAATTATCTTCCTTATGGGATGTGTTATATCATATGGGTTCATATCTTCATAGTTGTGTACTAGGCTAACAGCCACTGGGACCTTTTTAAGCCAAGCCATGCATTCCAAATTTTTAGCAAGTTATGGTACCCTTGATAGGTAGTAGCAGGGGCTTGAGAGATAAAGCATTTACAAGCAGAGACTTGAGAGATGAAACATTTACAAGCAGGAGCCTGGGAGACAAACCATTTGCAGGCTACATTAGAAAGATAGGTGCCAAACTAGGGATTCATTTCTTGTTCTCCATCCAATTGTCCAAGCTACACTCAAATTGGATTAGGGAGGAACTTTAATCTTTAAGCTATTTTATATAATAAACACTGCTGCTTTCTCAGACTTGTGTATCTACTGCCTTTCATGTTTCACAGTGTTGTAGTACAGTGGACAGCAATACATTTTTTTTACTGAAAAAGCTTACTCAGGCTCTGCCATAGACTGCTGTGAAGGAAAAGTTAATCTATTGGCTTTCTTGTAATTTATATTGCTTCATTGCCTTCTTCTATTTTGTATATTGTGGTGTATTTTCGTTACACTGTGCTTCAGTTGTATTCTATTTTCAATTGCATATTTAAACTAGGAAAGAAGCAAGAGCTTTGACTCTTGTGAGTCACAAAGAAATTAAATCTCCTTCTCTCTCCTCTTCCATTGGCACTTGTCAGTAAGCAAAACAATATCATTTTATGAAGTCAGTCCCTTTCACCTATTCAAATTTATTGGGCATCTCACTGTGTTCCATAGAATACTAAGTGCCCTCCCCCTTACAATATATCTTGCTCTTTTAAAATTGATGACTCTTCCTTTAGATTGCTAAACCTTGAATTATCCACACTTTCATATCCAACTGCTTAGTGTGCACTCCAGCTTCTAGGATAATAGCCTATTTTCTCCAGCTTACCTTTAAAATCTGCAACATCCAGTCCAAGAGAACCAATTATTATAAAGTCCACATTCTGCCTCTCAGTAGTCACCTTCGGATTAGTGCTTCTGTTTTGCTCCTGGTGAGAGAAGAAGCATAAAGACATAATTTCCTGGATTAATTCTCCTCATGTTTTAAAACTTTCACTAAGTTTTGGTCTTGTGAGGTCAGCAAATATGTATGCAGTCCTATGACTGCAGATCTATACAATCAATCAATTTCGAGGCGGCACCTACCTCTTTCAGAACAGGGAATTTCTAATCTTGGTATACACTGATTTTTATAAAGCATTTGATAAGCATGCAGCATCCTTTTTGTTTTCCTGTCCAATCAATCTAACACTTTTTGGGGTCTATTTCATGTTGTTGAACTCTTAAAAGTTTGAATGTCATATGGTCAACACCATATGATGGAACTTTTAAAAGTTTGAACGTTTCAATGGAGATCTCCACACAGTGCAGAATAGGGAGATTTCCCTTTTCTGCACTGTAGTACACCCTCGGAGTTGGTATATTTAAAGAGCGAGAGGTGTGAGGGGTGCAGGTGGGCTTGCCCCCCTGCTTAAGCCATTCGAGTAGGGTTTTTTTTGGTTTATTTTTTTATTACATTTTCAAACTTTTGAAAGTTCAATCATATGGTGTCGACCATATGCCATTCAAACTTTTAAAAGTTCAATTAGGTAATATAGACGCCACTTTTTGGGGCCAGTCAGTCACTCCAAAGCTGTAAGTTAGGACAGGAAGAGCAAATTGGTGTATAGCTTGGACTTTGCTCCTAGATGTCAGTGCTGTTTTCATTATTAATTTCAGTCTTCTAAAATATTCCTTACTAAGTTTTATTTACATTTATTCATGTTTTACTGTTTATCCTTCATCAATTCCCAAATATTTATATACTCATAGGTTCATAGGTAGGTACTAGGCTATCGGCCCTGGGGCCTCTATAAGCCTAGCCTAAAAGTTTCCCTGGTTTTCACCACCCAAGAAAATTATTTTCCTGTGTCCCTGTCAAGCAGTGCCACAGAAGTTATCCCCAGGGTGAATTTTCTATTTCCCATCCAGACGTCAAGATTTTTCTTAAAGAGGGCCAATGAGGAGCTTTGCTTGACATGAATGGGTAGTTTGTTCCAGAGTATGGGAAGTCTCTGGGACAGGAATCTATCCCTCCAGCATGTTCTGTTTATTGCGGTGACAAGGTTTAGGTTCCTGGAACATGTGATTCAGAGAGATTGGGATTTCTTTAAGTGGAGCATGTCCAACAGCTCTGGGTTTGACATAGCTCTGTATGTTAGGCAGAGATCGCCTCTGAGTATGCGATATCCAACTGAGTAGTGCTGGAGTTTTTTGAAATGGTTGGCGTATGGCATCTGTTTGAGGCCGGTAATCCTCTTAGTGAGGTATTTCTGTGGCCTTTCCAATTGTTGTAGGTGTCTTGTGAGATACATGCCAAATGGGGCATTGTACTCTATAATGGGTCTGATGAGGGATGAGTAGAGAAGAATGATGACTTCCTTTTTTCTAGAGGAGAACCCTTTTGTGATGAAGTGTGCCACGTAGAAGGATTTCCTGACTACTGTGGCAATGTGGTTATCAATGGAGAGACTACTGTCCACCTGTGTCCTGAGGTCTCATATCACACTTTCAGTGTGCCTATGCGGTAGTTCATGGGTACTGAGTTTTTCCCAAAAGGGATGACAGTACAGTTCTTGGCATTGAGCTGGAGGCCATGACTTTGACTCCAAGCATCTGTCTCTGTGAGGCCCTTTTGTAGAATGTCTGCATCATTAGGTGGTTCTCATTCATCAGTCGTCTGTGAACTTCATTAGCCAAAGGCCTTCTGTGTTGACCTGCACTTCAGAGAAGTAGATGCCAAACAGGAGAGGATCCAGGACCGAACCCTGTGGTACTCCACTCATCATTGGTCTGAAGTCGGACTTGGGGTTGGCTACTTTCACTGTGTGGGTTCTGTCAGTGAGCCAGTTGGCCACTCATCTTGTGCCATAAGGATTTATTCCCAGTTTAGTGAGATTATCAATAATTCCAGAGTGGGGGATGGTATCAAAAGCCTTGGCGAGGTCAAGATAGGCTGTGTGCACTACCATGCCCTAATCTATGACTCTAGTGACTGCTTCAATAAAGTCAATCAGGTTTAGTAGACATGATCTACCTTTTACAAACCCAAACTGAGTGGGGTCCAGGATATGGAGGTTACCTATGTCTTTGTTTATAAGCTTCACGATGATACGTTCCATGGCTCCTTCTTGCTCAAGTTCTTTTATTTCACATTCCTGTCCCAATCTGATGTTTTCTAGATGTTGCAACTTTCCTATTTTAAAGGTTGCTTTTGCACATTTATCAAGACTAAATGACATTGTTATATCACCTGAAAAAGTTTTGACCACTTGCCATAGTACTTTCAGTTCCTCATCTGATGAACTATTGAGAAGTCTTTACACTTTGTTGTTTCCTGGGAGCCAAATTGTAGCCATGACCTAATCTGTTAAGTAGACAAGTTAATGGGTTAAGGGGAAGACAAAACAGCAGTAGTGACAGAGTCACCCTGCAAAATCCCACTTTGAATTTTTATCCCTGGAATAATAATTTGCCCTTTATCACTGCTTAACTGCAGAGTGGTTTGCCACTATTTCATGGTCGCTGTAATGTAATTGATCAGTGTAGGGTGTATCTTATATAGTTTAAACACTCTTTTATCCAAGAATGTGGAATGCTGTCAAATGCTTTTTTGTTCTCTCTTCTTTACCTGTCTAACAGTGACACTTCTTGTCTTAATTGCTTTATAGTTTCCTCTAGCTGATGTTTCCATGATGGCGTTTGATCTCTCCCCTTCCTTTCCCTTACTGCCTTGTGTTTTTGTGATAAGACTTTAACTGTTGTTAATTTAGCTGCACAGTAATATATCCTGTTTATTTATGTTATATAGCATGAATCTGTAGGTATGAGTAGGCTTCCTCATGATACTGCAGTTTCTTTCCATCATCCAAAATGCTGCTGCTTAATTGGCATTTCTAAAAAAAATCTCTATACACTGCATTTATACTTTCCTTCATGCCTTGAGTCATGGCTATAAAGGGTCTAAGATGGTGCTGCTCAGTTAGGCATTTAATAAATGAATGACATAAATCAACAATTAATGGACTGGGTAACAGTAAATGATATTCTAATCAGAAGTGTATTGTCTCAATTCATGGTTCTGGTAAGTGCATGTTTAATAATTGTACTAACAAAGTACTTAACCCCATGCAATTCAAGGATGGGGAACTATGTTTTATAATATTAAAACATTTTTTTTTTGCAATTTTGAAATTAAGTACAGGAAAACTGAATTATTTTGGTATCTGGTAAAGTAGCAGTACTAATAATAGCAAATTAACTCATGACCTGAAAGACAACATTAATATCGTATTTAATCAGTGGAATCATTCTATCTCAGAAACTGGAGATCATTTTAATGTTTTTCTTACTACTGTGACCCAACCGTACTATAATATTCCACAGCAGGTACATGAGAGAAATTAATCACACTCACGGACCGCTTTTGGCTTCTTCTATTTTGTTAATGCTGAAGTGTATGTGCCACTTCTCATTCCCTATTGTAACATGATTCTCTGTAAAAGCTACTGAGTCACTGTACCAGGCTGAATGATCTAAATACTGTATTCCAAATGACAGAATTGTATACTGATTACTGCATACTGAAGGCATAGTGGCTTTTGTACTCTAAATGTATTTGTGAATGTGGTCCATCTTAAATATGCTGTTAAGAGACAGTGGCCACACCGGACTTGTAGAATTTATAAATTAGGAAATTCTCATTCATGTCCTTCCAAACTGATATCTTCTGGCTTCACCTAATTACTAGCATATCTGTCCTTCTTTCCTCGTTACCTCGTTAAACTCCTGTCATAAAGTAAAGTCTATAAACTCTATTAACTGGCACATAAGCACAGGCCAGTCTCTGCTTTGTCATTATTGTTGGCAAGACTGACTAAATGCCATACTGACACATCTCTAGCTGTTTGGTCAAATATCTTGACACTTCTTGCCTCATTCTCCATATTTTCTAATCATTAACTGCTAAAATTACCTGCATGTGTGTTTATTTGTGGTTCTGTTGCTGGTATCACATGTGAAGCAGTCCCACTGTGAAAGGAAGGGATATAACATGACTAACCCTAGTTACATGTGGTGTGTTATTCTCTTCTCAGAAACATTTTGTGGCTTAAATTATCAGTAAAAATAATGTTATGGGCATGTTTTCTTAATAAAGAAAACTTTCATCATAAATATTTCCCCACAAACCTGATGTTTATTGTGTGGATTTATTTAACAGTCTACTGATATTCAGTCTTGATCAAAAGTGGCACTACTCTGTAGCAAAGTATTTACCTTTGTTTGGTTAACTTGACTGACATTAACATTTTTTGAGATTCAGCAAGGCTCGTATACAGATAAAAAAACAATATTTTTATTACTGTATTACTTTTTGAGTTCATTACTACCAAATCTTTTACATACTGCAAAGCATTCTTTCAAACTGTTCCTCTAGCAGCGTGTCATTCAACTACTCTGTAACAATAAGCAACTGATTCATGGAAAGGCTTCACTGATAAGTTATCAGACACCTATGCTTAGATAAAGGCCAAACATCTAATATCATTTGACCTCTTCACAAGAGATTAATGAGCAGAAGGGAACGACTTAATGATTTCCTTTGAGTGAGATTGACAGCATAAAGTCTGCTGTCCCAAAAAGGCACAGTTGCCTCTGAGTAGCTAGCAGAGTGTATAAGCAGTTTGTTTTGCTCTTTATTTTTAAACAAAAATAAATCCTCTTGCTTTTGCTCAAGGTAGTATTTACATGTTACACTTTGGTATTAACTCTTCAATCTCTTGCAATGAGTTCCTGTTGAAAACCTTCTTATCTCACAATTGTAAAGGACTGACAAGTGTTATGCCTCCTCTGTTTCTTGTATAATGTTACAAGAGTCAGTCATCCAGTCCCTTAAGTAAGATGGTCACCTTCAGGACATCCTTGGAGTAAATGCTTGTTTACATTTCCTTTCAAAGGAACTCAAAGTTGTTGTTACACCTGCAGGTCCTCAGTGTCACTGACCTTTCACCTTTGAAACAGCCAGTGTGTAGCCTTTTGGTGAAGATTAACCTGGTATGCAATCTGTTTATGTGTACAGTGGTTGTTCTAATTCCATTTTACAAGAGGTGTACTGCCCTGCCACATTTGCAGTTTTATCACATCTGATGAAATGATTCCTTTTCTTTTAATAGCTAATCCAAGCAGAGGAGAAGGCATTTTAAAATGTCACATACCAACAAATCCATTTTCTCATTTTCTGTAGACTGTGACTAGCCTTTTGTGTGGAAAGAAATGTTTGTTCTGGAGCACCATTTATTACTTTAATATATTGTATGAAGCTTTAAACTCTTTATTTTGTTGAAAGTTTGAGTGTAAAAATTACAGATAATGCTTTTCAGTCCTACCTCAGGTCAGTAACTGAAATCAATTTACAGGAAAAGAGGAAAAAATAACATTAAATCTTTTAGTAGCACATAAAAATTAAAATGAAAGCATTTTGCTTAAATTACAGACATGTCAGTGAAGATGATAGTTACAAGTGAGAAGAAAAAACATTTTGTAGGCCATGTGTGCAAGTGTGTCTCACAGTCATCTGTACAATACAAGCATGTGTAACAGTCAGTTGTGCAATACAAACATGTATGAGAGACAGTTGTACAATACAGCATCTATATCAGTCCGTTGTACAATACAATCATATGTGAAAATAATTTGTACAATGCAAACCTGTACAGTCACTTGTACAATATAGGTATGCATGATAGTCAGTTGTACAGTTCAGTATGTATTTCAATCAGTTGTGCAATATAAGCATGTATGACAGTCAGTTGTGCAATGCAAGCGTGTATGCTAGTTGTACAATGCAGCATGTATCTCAATCAGTTGTGCAATACAAACTTGCATGACTATAAGTTATAAGTTACACAACACAAGCATGTATGACAGTCAGTTGTACAACAAAACATGTGTGACAGTTGTGCAATAAGCACAAATGATAATTGTACAATGCAGCATGTATGACAGTCAGTTGTGCAATACAAGCATGTATGGCAGTCAGTTCTACAACACAAGCATATATGACAATCAGTTGTGCAATACAGTATGTATGATGTGCAGTTGTACAATACAAGCATGTATGAAAACCACTTGTATAACAGAAACATGCATGACAGTGAGTTGTACAATACAAGCATGTATGACAGTTAGTTGTACAATGCAAACATGTATGATAGTCAGTTGTACAATACAGCATGAAGGGCAGTCAGTTGTACAACACAAGCATGCATAACAGTCAGTTGCACAATACAAGCATGTATGATAGTTGTACAATACAGTCATGTGTGATAGTTGTACAATGCAGCATGTATGACTTGTACAATCCTAACGAACATAGGGAATTGCAAAGCTGTAGTGCAAAGCAACCTTCATACACCTTATGACTCCATTACCCACATTACTGTTAATCTTGGTTTAAAGGAATTAGGGTTGCTGTCCCTAAATGTATGAGGTAGCTGCTGCAACTTTTAATGTTCTGCTGGTCCTAGTTCAGGTTGCCTTCCTCTAGATCTTTTTACTTTTCTGTAATTAGGTATTACATATTTTGGAAGAGAAAAAAGTGAATTTTGCCTTTTCTCATTGCCAGATTTTACCATTACCATTACTTTATCTGTCACCTTTCAAAGTCTGTGGTGGTACATCCTGACTTCCTTCTTTGTTTAGCTAAAATTACTAACTTACAAAAATATAAACACATTCAATCTAGATTTTTATATTTAAAACACTGCATTTTAAATTTGCCAGACTTATCAATCAGGCACTTTAAAATTCATTGATTGTATAACAATGAGGTCTTCTGATGACTTTGCCCGTTAGGTTTTATGCACCATTAAATGATCTGTCAGCCATCATCGTAGCTGCAGTCACAGGAAACAGATTTCAAAAATTTAGTTTCTTAAAGTAGTATATAGCTGCTCTTGTGATTCTTAAAATTTCCTTTACTTTCCTGGAGCTTCAGCACTATTTGATTAATTGGTGTAGAAATCGTCTATTCCCCTGCCATCAGGACACTTGTTAAAGAATATCTGTTCTTCCTATATCCATGGCCATTTTTAATTCTAATGATACATAAGCTGATCTGGTCTGTGCTTCTTTCAGTGTTCTCTGTAATCCGTATTTGATCTTACTGCATGCAAACTTGTCAGCTTATGTGTATTTCTGGCAGGAGTCACTACTCTCTCAGACAGTTTTGTTTTTCTCTCAGGTATTACTGTTCAGTGTTTTGACGGGTTTAGGTTTGGCATAATGGTTAAGGTGCTTGCCTTACAAGCACAAAGTGCAGGCTTTGATTCTCAAATGGAATAATTGTCAAGGCTTAAAATGGCTCACAAGGGCAGTTAGTCTAGTAGTTCATAGGTTCATAGGTAGGTACTAGGCTATTGGCCCTAGGGCCTTTATAAGCCTAGCCAAAAAATGTACCCTGGCTTTCGCCACCCAAGAAAATTATTTTCCTGTGCCCCTGTCGAGCAGAGCCACAGAAGTGATCCCTGGGGTGAATTTCCCATTTCCCATCCAATCATCAAGATTTTCCTTGAAGAGTGCTAATGAGGAGCTCTGTTTGACATAGATAGGTAGTCTGTTCCAGAGTATGGGAAGTCTCTGGGACAGGAATCTATCCCTCCAGCATGTTCTGTTTATTGTGGTGACAAGGTTTAGGTCCCTAGAGTATGTAGCTCAGAGGGATTGGGGTTTCTTTAAATGGAGCATGTCCAACAGCTCTGGGTTTGACATAGCTTTGTATGTTCGGCAGAGATCGCCCCTGAGTAGGCGATATGCGATGGATTAAAGCTGTAGTTTTTTTAGACAGTCTGTGTAGGGCATCTGTTTGAGGCCAGTAATCCTCTTTGTGAGGTATTTCTGTGGTCTTTCCAGTTGTTGTAGATGTTTTGTAAGGTACATACCAAAAGGGGCATTGTACTCTATAATGGGTCTAATGAGTGATGAGTAGAGGGGAACAATGACCTCTTTTTTCTGGATGAGAATCCTTTTGTGATAATAGGAGCCATGTAGAAGGATTTTCTGACCACTGTAGAGATGTGATTATCAAAGGAGAGACTACTGTCCACCTGTGTCCCAAGGTCTCTTATCACATTTTCAGCATTAAGTAGACTACCAGCTATGTGGTAGTTTATGGGTACAGAGTTTTTACCAAAGGGGATGACAATACACTTTTTGGCACTGAGCTTCAGGCCATGGCTTTGACACCAGGTATCTGCCTCAGTGAGGCCCTTTTGTAGTTTGTCCACATCGTTAGGAGTTTCGATTATGGCTCCTAGTTTGCAGTCATCTGCAAAGTTTGTTAGCCTAAGACCTTCTGTGTTAACCTGCACTTCAGAGAAGTAGATATCAAACAGGAGAGGACCCAGAACTGAACCCTGTGGTACTCCACTTGTCAATGGTCTGAAGTCAGATTTGGAATCCGCTACTTTCACAGTGTTGGTTCTGTCCGTGAGCCAGTTGGCAACCCATCTTGTGACATAGGGATTTATACCTAGTTTATTGAGCTTATCTATAATTCCAGAGTGGGGGATGGTGTTGAAAGCCTAGGCGAGATCTAGATAAGCTGTGTGAACCATTTTACCCTCATCTATGGCTTTGGTGACTGCTTCAAAGAAGTCAATCAAGTTTAGGAGACATGATCTGCCTTTTACAAATCCAAACTGGGTAGGGTCCAGAGTTTGGAGAGTACCAATGTCTTTGTTTATGAGTTCCACAATGATATGTTCCATGGCCTTGCAGACCAGGCTCGTCAGGTTAATGGGGTGGTAGTTCCCGGGGTCCGTCATGGCTCCCTCTTTGTGGAGTGGGATAACCATTGCGGTGCGCCATTCAGTGGGTACAAATCCTGAGGTGAGGCTATGATTGAACATGGTACTTAGGTAGTGTGCCAGTTCATTCTGTAGTTCGTGTAGAATGCAGCCTGGGATATTGTCAGGTCCCATGGATGCTATGTTCTTGGCTTTGGAGAGTGTGTTTTTTACCTGTGCAGCTGTGATTATAGGAACTTTGCATTCTTCCAGTATAGAGATGGGCCCTCTAGGGGCTGAGAGGGGGGTAAAGTTAGCACTGACTCTATCTGCTAGGATGTTGGCAATATCAGTTGGTTCTGTATATTTAGTGCCATTGTGCTGTAACCCAGAGCAGATCTGAGTGTTCCCATTGAGATTCTTGACATAGCTATAGAATGCTTTGTGGTTGTCTTTAGAGTCAGTGGCAATTTTGTTTTTGTAACTAGCTTTGGAGTATTTTATGAGGGATCTCAGCTTCTTACTGAGTTTGACCAGGGAGTTCCTCCAGTCATGGGATTTTACTCTTTTTTGCAACAGTTTCTTTCTTCTGTTGTAGAGTTTGTTTATGGCAGAGGACCACCAGATTGGCTTCCTTTTTTTGGAAGATAACATCTTGGTTCTATTAGGGATAGCATGATCCATGCACTCGTGTAAGTGCTTATAAAGTGCATTTGTGTAGGATTCAGCAGTCATACCTCTATTGTCCGTCTGCATGGATGTCATGAAGTTTGTCACTTCTGTCTTAAGAAGTGTGAAGTTGGCTTTGGAGAAGTTTTTTTACGATGGTTTCTCTAATTGGGGGTGGGGGTGGGATGTGGATATCTAAGCTGATTAGCTTGTGGTCGGATCTGACCAACGAAGAATTGACCTCTGGTGTGTAACACCAGTTTCCCATGTTGGTAATGACCAGGTCTAGGATATTGCTGCCCCTGGTGAGGATGTGAATAATTTGATCCAAGGTGCTGGAATTTATGAATTCTAGAAAACGTTGAGCAAAAGAGTTGGTACATGAGTAGTTTTCCCAGTTAATGGTGGGGTAGTTGAAATCGCCCATTACTAATCTATGAACCTACTACCTTCTTTGGCATAAACAGTTATGTTTACATATTACTGCCAGTTTTGTTGTAAATCTTCATATTCATCAGCATTTGCAGCCATGACACATTTTATTTTCCTATGAAGTATGCTTCCAAAGTTCAGCAGGGTCAGATGTAGATCATTCCCTTCTTCCATTGTCTTCCTAAGCATCTGTTTCACTGTCTGAATGCTTCTTTCTGCCAAGTCTAAACATAGCAGGAACTTGAAGCCATATCCTCAAAAGATCTTCATATTAAAACTCACTGCTAAAAATGCAGCTTGCTGCCTCACATGCTGATTACTATAAGCTACCTTTTTTGTCTTTGTGAGATTATGGTGACATCAGAAAAACTAATATGGTGTTACTGATTTTTACTACAATTCTTTTGGAACAGTCTGTGCCTTTTCTTAATCTGTCCAAGATAAATTAGTCATTATTATGATGATTGTGGGGAGATGGGTGAAGGCTGCCAGCCTAGTCAAATAGAATTTGATATATAATTCTGGCATTTGTAAATAAATGTAAAAATACAGGCATGTTTTCTTGAGTGTAAAAGAATACTGTGAAATGTGGAACTACAAAATATGTGACAACATTGCACTGTACTGGTTCAATGAAGCATGTTGTGACCCTTTCATGTTAGAATTCAGCTCCAGTGAGTCTGGATGAAGGTTTCATGCCCATTGTTTTAAGGCTAAAGTTTATGACCAGAATTTAGATGTGGAATGTGCTTTATTGCTCTGGTTTCTGTTAGTGTATACATGTGAAAGGACTTTCATTGTTGTAAGTTTCCGAGCAGGTGTTAGATTGCTAAATAATGCAGTTTGCTTGCCTGGGAAAACCTAAGTGTCAACATGATGTAATTTGGGAGGGACCCAGCAGATATGTTGGTTAGTAATGTTTAAATACTATTTTCTCACAAGAGACTGAGAACATTTTGATCTTGGATATCTAACTCAGCACTCTGCCTAAGCTCACATGTAAGTTTCTAGCACTATGATTTCTTGTAGGAATAGTTAAAGCTAATAAAGATTAATTAGGTATTTTTCTTTGAAATCAGACCTGTCCTGCTATATTATTTTAAGTTTCTGTGTGATCTCTGAACTCTTAAATATCTCTGTGGTATAGTAGTTTTGTCTTGTGTTTTAATTATTTATTATTAAATATTTTTGAAACCTTCTACCTGTGGCTGTTTTGTGTAGAGATAAGCTCTAGAGTACATTGCATATTTATATACAGTTTATTGTAATAGGCCACTCTGATAAGCCTTAGACTGTATAGTCACATTACCATTTGATATTAATATTACACAGTAATAATTGGGCACCCTTTTAAGGGCCTTTTAGTAGCTGATATTATTAACTGGGTGGTGGCAGGGATTACTACCGTATTGTCTGAGTAAAGGGGCACAGATGGAGAATCTGTGTCAGCCTTTCCCAGGAGTGTCTGTAAAGTTGTATAAATACTTATCTCAAAGTGTGTGTGTGTTGTGTCAGCTGCTTGAGCAGGGACACAAAGCACTGGTTGGACAGAGAGGGTACTGGAGGTTTTAGCTTGTCCAGCTAGGCTGAGACCTGGACCCTATAGCTGTACCAGTGGGGAGTCTTATTGGGGACCTGGTGAGCAAGGGAGCAACCAACCCCAGACTAATTGTGATCTCTGTGTGCACTTACTGGAAATTGTACTTTACTGTGTGCATTAGTTATCCTTGCCTCTCTTCTATGAGATGACATCCCTGGTGTTAGTGGTGAGGATTGAGGCTCTTTGATTGCTGGGGCAGGACACAGTCATCACAGTTATATTGGATTTACTGCAATGTGGAAAGGAGCTGACTTTTAAGTTGAGAGGGGAATAGCCAGGTTGGAGTTGCAGCATTTATTTTAATAGAAATAAATTTATTTTCAATAGAAAAGACAGATCACCACTACAGCAGTCATTGCTAGTGTTTGTCAGTGGGTCATTCAGTGTGACCATACATCTCAACTATTCCCTATTTTGCTCATAGTTTTGTCTTGAATATCATACATGTATTGATTTTCTAGTGAACCAGTAAAGAGTACAATCAGTAATGCCAGACAGTAAAACTTCATGTTCCTTGTTGTTCTGAATGTTGATAAACTAGGTGTGCTATTAACTTTTTAAGTGAACGGGAGTAATATTTTAAAAATATATCCCTTGCTTTGGGCCTTTGTCCCTCCATTATTATAAGATATGTCCAGAATGCCTGAGCATACAATTTGTGAGGCATGCATGGGACTGATGGAAGCAAACTAAAACGCATTAGCAGGGTTGCAATTGTTGTAGATATATCACTAAACTCAGACATATTGATGCAAAGAGATTGTGGCTTTTTTCATAGTTCCAGGTTGTTTGTGAAAGTAGAAGGCATTGACAGAGCAAAACGTTCATTAATTTGGCTTTGTTGGATTGGGATGTGTCTGAAGCAAGGAGTAACAATACAATATAATGGACATTTTTAAAGCTGATCACAAACAGACATTTGAGATGTACACAGTCAAAACGAAGCTATAAGTAGTTGATAATGAAGAAATCAGTGTATGAAAGTAAATGGCTTTTCTGTTATTTCCTCACAGTTATACAGTAATTTTAGACCAGAAAGCAAAGTACTATGCAGATAAATCTACGACCACAAAACGTGAACACTAAATCGTATTATTCTGTGGGTGATGCTGTATGGGTCACAATAGAAAATAAGAGAGAGGATAAAGGACAAGTTAGGATCCTAACATCATTCACTAATAATGTGAGAGAAGTAAAAATCAGTACTGGAAAAACACTGGCTGATTCTCATGACATATGCTAAAATCAAGGAAGTGGTAGGTGACATACCCTAGTTTCAATATAGAAATAAAAATAATTTAAAGGAATGTTGTGCTACCTTAAGAAAGAGATCACTGAACTCACGTGGGGGACTTTCCCATGTGGGCACTGTAATTGGTGTGAATATATGCATAATATCAATAAATCTGTGCACCCTATGACAGGTAAGGAATATATATTTAAGATTAAGGCAGATTGTGAGTCAAGGAATATAGCGTATTTAGCACAATGTGAATGTTGCCAACATTTTTATGTTGGCATGACCACACAAATGATGAGAGAGAAGATAAAAGAACATATTAACAGTGTAAAAACAAGAGACTCTGTTAGTGCCTTATCGAGATATGACCTGTCTAATGATAGGGTGCACAGGTTTAGATTTATGGTAATCAGTAAGATAATACAGGATAAAAGAATGGGAGATATCAAAAATAAAGTGCAAAATAAGGAACTGAAATGGATACTTACACTAAGGACGGATAGAGGCTATGTACTGAAGAGTAAGTTTTCAGTCAAACCAGCCTTAGAATCTAGAGGCATTAGGAAGTAATAGATATAGATGTTTTGCTAAAGAATGTAAATTAGATTCTATGCTTGGAATCTATTAATAATAGATACTAAGGTACTACAAAAGGGAATAATTATATAAGTTATATAGATGGAAGCAGCATAATAGAATAAGTAGATCACCTATGAAGATCTTTTGGTTCAGTGATGTGCAGTTATGATAATGTAATAAATATATACAATATATAGCAATTCTAGACATGGAGCATATGGTTTATGGATTAGTATTAGGCTAACTGCCCTTGCCAGCAATTTTATGCCTAGCCAATTATCCCTTGTGAGACTCAAACCATGCACTTTGTGTTTGTAAGGCAAACACCTTAACCATTAGGCCATCCTACCAACCTTTTTAAAACGACATGCTAAATGGGTTTAATACTTTGAATGAAGGAAGAAGACATAAACAACTATATATGATAGAGAAAATCCTATTTTAGTTCCATATAAATGTTCTAGAGAGGTTATGAAATGTACTGTGTAGAGTGCTTGACAGCACTTGTGAAGGAAATGCATAGAAAGATTAGTAGACAGATCCGGTGTAAGTACACTATTTCTATATATATATAAAAAAAACGATACTTAAGTGTGTGGGGATAACAGTGCACTTTGGAAGTTGTGATGAGGTAATAGGAGAATTGTGTAGACTGCACCTATACATTTCAGGCATCCGTAAGGGTGGGCAACATGTGAACCTAGTCCTGTATGTGATAGTCTTATACTTACTAGACTAAGTGTAATATTGTATGTTGGAAAGTTTTATTATTTTGACTGGATGTTAGGTAAAGGAAAAGTATACATATAAAGTTGCACCTAATGTTTAAACTTATAGGACATGTAGGAAATGACCTTGTTTTTGTTTGATTAGAAGGTCGTAGATAGATCGTGCTAAACATAAAATGACAGATAATACTTGAGGAGCATGTATTTCATTTATTTATAGATAGGTATATAGATAGACTGGCTGCTTAAACACTAGCTCTATGGCAGACATTCTATAAGTTAGATCTACGTCAATCTATGTGTGCATATGCCGCTAGAATGTAACGATGGGAAGCCTATGAATTATGTGATTATTTATTCTATGCTGCCGTAAAGCTATGAAGTTAGATGTGACTTTAGGTAACGACTTTACATTTAAGTGGATATTAAATTATACATGCTAGATAGTGTATATAATGCATTTGGGAAATGCTTACATTGTATAATGATAATAAGAACCCTGAAAGGTCATGAGAAAAGGGTTGTATAAGATTAGTACATGAAAATGAGCATAGACCAACGACCACATGCAGCAATAGATCGGATGCTTATTATGGATAATGAAACACAATAAATAAAAATGTGGGTGTTTATGAAGCTTTACCCAAGATTAAATATGTAACCAAGAATTTTCTACACCATGCGCTTTTTATAGAATGCGTTTATTACACAGTGCCGTTAATGGTTTGTGTCTATATGACAGTTTCTGCTGTAGCCAATATCTCCATTAAAGCATCTGCATTCTGAATGAGCTATGCCTCGATAGAGTTCAAAAAGGAAGGGGCAGTATGTTTTAAGTAGGAAAAATGGTATTGAAGTATTATATATAAATATATGGATTGTGAGTCTCAATATATGTCAAGACGCAATTGGATATAGCATGAGGTTTTACACAACAAGCCTTTTGCCTTTTGCATGATACAGATGTATGGAATTATTGTGTGTGAAGTTTGAAACTTACATTATAGGTTTCACTATAGTACTATAGTATTTTAAAAAGGAATTGAGCTTATACACAAGTTTTTTTTTTTTTTATACGAATGAATTTCAAGGTACGACTCTTGGAACAGAGATGTATATTTGTGTATTTTATGTAACATTTCTTTTATATTAAATAGATGAAAGGATAAGACTGGAATTTTATAAAGACGGTTGAGAGCTCATAAATGAGCTTTTTATAACTTTTCATATACAAAATGAATTCTACACCTTTAACACTTTGAAATGTGGAATAATGATGTAATGCCCTGAATGAAGCTTGCACTAGTTTCGGAGGTTAGAGATAGCGACAGGTGGAGTACATCAACGGAAAGTAATTGGAAAAGTTATTTAAATGGGCTTTTTTAATTTTGTTCATTGTTAATGGTCTGAAGAAGCCACCGGTTAGGTAGTGAAAGTGCTTACTGTTTTGCTACTTTGTTTTAATAAATATTTATGATAATAAAGCCGTACATTTGGCGACCGCTTTATTTATTGATTGTGTGTTACATAAACGGTAATTTTGTTAATTTGGCAGGGCAGTGACAACATGTTTTTTTTTGTGTGTGTGTGTGTGTGTGTGAGTGAGTGTGTGTGTGTGAGGTCAGTTGCTGGGATTCATGGTTAAGTCGCATAATAGGCATTACACAGTTGTGTGGGACATAGCAAAGTGTAGGCAAACAGTGATTTATTTATCTATTTTTTTGTTTATTCCTGTTTGATAACTGGCTAAACTCGCTAGTCAGTTGACAACTTTCCACCATGCTTGAGGTTCTAAAAAAGCAGTGATAGGCTAAAGTGCATAGTGTTGGTTTTCAGTGGCAGTGTACAGTTCACAAATGCAGAGTACAGGGACTGAAACATAAAGAAGCACAGCTGCAATATGTATATGCCAGCTGAGTAGGAAACAAAGTAAAGTAGTCTTTATCCATTTTCATAGAAGCATGTTCAAGTAACGTCTTTAAGAAGATGATCCTTCAGTTTAAATTTGAAGCCATTTTATGTTTTTTTGTTTCTTTGCCTCTGTTTGTAGATGATTCTTTGGTCTGGCTGGAGCTTGGTTAAAGCTTTTTCACCTATTGATGCTTTGAAATGTAGTGTGACCAAAATAATTGCTTCTTATTGGCTATCTCAAAGTCACTATGCTTGTTCCATTGTGTTCTTTTTTTTTTTTTTTTTTTTTTTTTTGATGGGCTGTACCCCAGTTAAATAATTTTAAATACCATTGTGTTTAGTTATAATGTAGCCCTGCTAGATACAAGTATACAATTTAAATCTTTTAGAGGTGACTATAGAGGGTACATGAATCAAGCAGTAGCACAGACTTACGTTTCATTTTCAGAAATATGAAGATTTTGTTTATTAGAGCTAGAGTGAAGGTTGAACAGATTAACAGTGGAAGGTTCTCATTTTTCTTCTCTCTTTTCCTTCTAAATTTTTATCCTCCCTCTCAGATAAGCTACCACTGCCATCCTAAATATTTAGATACTAAGTAACCAAAGAATGTATTCCTGTTCTCTAGCATGAAATGAAATTATAATTGTGTCTTCTTTACTATGATTTTATATGTAACTAAACTATGTAATACTAGAGAGATGCATACACTGTCAGGTCTCAGACTACCTCCTTACTAACAACCTCCTTTCCAATACTCAGCATGGTTTCTGACCAAACCATAGCACCACCACTGCCTTATTCTCCTTTACTAACACTGTCCTTCAGCATAAAAACAATGTCTCTCTCTCCTCTGCTACTTTCCTAGACCTATCTAAAGCATTTGACATGGTCCCACACAAACAACTTATCTCTGTACTCAATAACCTATCCTTCTCACAATCAGTCACCAACTGGTTTCAGAGTTACCTGTCTGACCGCCAACAATCCATTGTATGGCAGAATGACATATCTCCCCAACTACCTGTCTCCATAGGGGGTTCCCCAAGGATCCATCCTTGGACCCATACTCTTCTCTGTTTTCACAAATAATCTAGCCTCTGCCACCACACATGGCACACTCATACAATACGCAGATGACTCGACCATCATCTGCTCAGCCCAGTCCCTACCCAAACTGCAAAAAGTCACACAGGAAGCCTTTTCCTCTGTTGAAACTTGGTTATCCGATGCCCAATTAATACTCAACCCAAGCAAAACTAAACTACTCATCTTCCAACCCACCAAACATACTCAAAACAACTCTCACTAACATCACAGCAAAAGACAACACCACTATATACCCAACTGAACACACCAAATTGCTAGGAGTGGAAATAGACAATAAACTAAAATTTGACATTCACATACCCATGACCATAAAAAAGTCCACAAAAAAACTAGGAGCGCTATACAGAAATAAGCAACTTCTCACCAAAGCAGCAAAGATTTCAATAGCAAATTCCCACCTTATCGCCACCCTACTTTATGCCTGTCCAATATATACCAACCTAAGGCAATGTGATCTAAACAAGATAGAGACCTGCTACAACAAAATCACCAAATTCGCCACAGGGGCATCCTACTGTAGTCACCACTGTCTCACTTGCTGAACTGGGCTGGCTTGAACTCCCTCACCTCCTTCAATGGTATCAACTCTCACTCGCCCACAAACTAGTAAACCATCCACTAAATGTCCCATCCCTCCAGAATCTACTCCAACCCTATTGCACCACCAGACCACTAAGATCCAGCAACAAAAATCACTTTCAGATCACTAAAGCCAATAACTCTGCTGGTGAAGCACTATTCTCTTGCACCATAGCCAAATTATGGAACTCCCTCCCACCCACTATTACCTCCGTACCATCATGCACCCACTTCAAAACTTTACTAAAAGTGCACCTAAAAACATGCTGGCTATGCCCTTGCAACTCCCACTCTAATATCACCCACCCCATCCAACCACTACCTTTCTTTCCACTCCACTAACTACCTTGATTATAGCAAGCTCAGATGCTCATAAGCCTAGTACTTATACAGCAGGAACTTCTTATTTTAACATTTGTTAATGTCTGTTATGTACTTCACCGGTAAAGATTCTAGTTGTCTACTGATGTACTATGTTCTTCATCTGTAAATATGTTGTAAGTAATTGCTATGCAAATTGTTAATTGCTATGTAATCCAATGTAACTACTGTCTATTTTAACTGTGGAGCTTTTCTCCCCGGGCCTCCGCTGAAAATGGACCTACGTCCAGTCGAACACTCCCGGTCAACAAATATAAATAAATAAATAACTAAATGTAATGCAGAGCTTTTTTCCCCGGGCCTGTAATGAAAATGGGCTCCCTGAGCCCAGTGGACCTCCCTGGTCATTAAAATGGAAATAAATAAATAACATGTCTAGCCAAAGCTCAATGGGCAACCAGTAAGAAAAGATAGGAAATCATGTAATACAAATTTAGCTGGATAAGTATTTTATTGACAAGTCTGTCACTATGCACTGTAAAGGGTAAGACAAGGTTTAAGTTAAGATCTAAGAACCTTTGGTCCATTACAATTGACATTACATTATTTAAGATACCTTTCAATTAGAGAAGTTAGTTTTTGAGAAGAGGCAAATGACACAGCACTGGATTTGTTGGAGTTGATATCTAGCCTCCTACAATTTCCCATTTACACAGATAAACACCACAATGGAACACTGTAGTTTCCAATCCATCACAGGGGTTAACATCACAACAACAAAAAAAGGGTGCCTCGTTTCAAGGACAGGAGGCGCAGTTACAGCAGCAATGGATTTTGGGTGGTTTGTTTCAAGGGCAGGATGAGCAATTACAGTAATTTATGCATCTGAATAACAGTGGTAAGAAGGGCCAGCAGTGAAGACTGGGCTCACTGACTCCTGAGGGGATTTATCCTGGGCAAACACGTGCATCTCAGAGTGCAAATTGAGATGATAGCAATGTGGAGGGACATCAGTGACCCACACATCCTGGTTCTAGTACTGCTAATACATCAGGTATGACTTTACAGCCCCTTAATAACTAGCATAATGGGGGGGCAATATCATGTTAATAATGCTCATGCTTTTTATAATAATGAGACTAATGCTGGTATAGTATGCACTTGCATGCAAGCTCAGGGGATTGCAAGTACAAGCAGTGTTGTCTATTTTTTAGATAGGATGTAAACCAGAGTATTGCTTGTGGGTCAAGAGATTGGGCTTTTAGAACATTGATTAGTAAGTCATGGTTAACCATATCAAAGGCTTTTGATAGGTCAATGAAAAGTGCAAAAGATAGAGAGTTATTATTTTGATTCTTGTTAATGCAGTCAGTAAAAGATAGAAGGGTGGTAGTTGTACTATGAAAGGGCCTAAAGCCATGCTGACAGTTGGCAAATAAGTTATTGTGGAGCAGATGTTGAAGTAGTTGATAATAAATACATTTTTCCATTATTTTGGCTAGTGGAGAGAGTAATGCAATTAGTCAGAAGTTGGAGATATCAGTGGATTTGCCTTCTTTATGTAAGGGGATTATATGGGAGACTTTCCATATGGATGGGATGTTACCTTCTATGATTGTTCGGTTTATAAGGATGGATATGGGATATGCTATGATTTTGGAAGCTATTTGAAGGTATTCTGCTGGTAGGTGGTCGGCAGAAGGGGTGCAAGGTTTGAGTTTTTGAAGGAGTTTGCAAATAAAGGATGTTGGCACAGTTTGTATATGGAAGGGAGGCACTGAACTGTCAGTGTTTTGTAAAGTGCTGGGGGAAATGGGAGATATTGTGTTTGCAAGAGTTTGTATAGTTTCTGTGAAGTAATTATTAAAGGCATCTGCTATTTGCAAAGGGTTATTATGGGGAACTGAAGATGGGGCTGGAGTTATGGTATGTCCTGGATGGAGAAGTTTATTAATGCCTGACCAAAACTTTTTAGGGTTATTTGGGTGTGATTGTTGAAGATGGAGATAGTAGTTTTTCTTGTCTAAGACAATGTCATTCTTGGTTGCATTTCTTAGCTGTTTAAAATATAGGTGGTCAGCAGAGCTCTTAGTGGCTCTCCATCTGGCCCATATTTTGTTCCATAGGAGTATTTTGTCCTTTGTTTGTTTTGTGAGCCATGGGGCTGTTTTAGTCCTAACTCGGGAAGAACGAAGTGGGGCATGGAGATCTAGGATTTGTAGGAACTTGGTATTAAAGTAAATAACTGCTTCATTTAGATAGAGTTCTTTCAGAGGTGACCAGTTACAGGCCTTTAGTTCGTTCTGAAAGCTCTCTGCTTTAAAGTGTTTTTTGGAATGATAGGTTATAAATGTGTTATTAATAGGTATGTGAGCCTTTTGTTTTGTTATATAGGTAAGTACATGGTCACTAAGGTCCTCTGGAAGCGTTCCTGAAGTACAGGTTTCAGGATGACTATTTATAAGTATCCAGTCAAGAGTAGCTTCTTTATTACTAGGTTTGTGGGTTCTTGTGGGGGTGTTTATTATTTGAGTGAAGCCATAAAGATTTATGTGGGAGTTAGGATTAGGAGAGTTACAGGTAGTCCAGTCAATGTTAAAATAACCTAGTACAATAGTTTCTTGAGGTAGTAGGGTGGAAAGGCTACTAAGAATCTTTTCAAGAGTGTTAATATTATTTCCTGGAGGGATATAGGTGCAGATTATATAAACAGATTTAGATTTATTAAGTTGGAGTTTAATGGTAAGGGTTTCTGCATTGGTATTAGAGGGGAGTAACACATTAAAGCATGAAATTAGAAGTTCAGATTTGTATAAGATAGCTACACCTCCACCCTTCTTGGTGATACAGTCACATCTTAGGATGTTATATCCAGGTGGGGTTATTTCTAGGTCATGAGTAGAGGGTTTCAACCAAGTTTCTGTAAGGCAAAGGATATCAAATGCATGCACTTGTAAGAGGGCATGCAGTTGAGTAAGTTTATTGTTAATGCTACGGATGTTGAGATGAGCTATTCTAAGAGAATTACCTAGTTTTATAGAGGTAGAGACACAATTAGTTGTTTCGTTTTGTGGGTTATTGTAGATTGGAGGGTTTGGGCCTGGATTAGGATGAATATTGCCATCTAATAGAAGTTGAGTGGGATATTTTAGTAAAGTCTTTATGCTTTTAAGGTACTTGGGTGGGCTTATCTTGCTGGAGAAGTAAGTAACATGGGAAGATCTATGAAACCTTGGGAGTAAGTAAACTGAAGTAAAGGTTATATTACTATGGGAGAAGAAGTTGAGCTGAGTGATAGGTAATGTTTGTTGATGGGAAGGTTCATTATTAATTAAAGAGAGATGTTCGTAGTAGGTTAGGGCATAGGGTGAAGTTAGGAATATTATTGAAGAAGTAATAAGAAGAAAGTTCTTAAGGGTATAGTTAAGTAAGAAGGTCATTTGTGATAGTGGGGTTAAGAGATTATATAGTGGGTTAAACAAAGTAAAGATAAGAGAAATTTAAGGTAGAATAGATTAGAGGTGACTTATGGGAGGGGTAAAAGAGAAGTAGAGGGATGAAAAGTAAATTTATTGAAGGGTGGGGTTAGTTATAGAGAGAATTAGAGAAGGGGTGGGGTTGATAAGTAGTAGTCTAATGGGCTAGGCTGAGTAGTTAAGTGGGTGTGGTCAGAGATGTTTAAGTTTAACAGCACTGGGGGTGGGTGGGAATTGGGGGTAGGGTAGGGGAGCGAAGAGAGCCCGTAGGGCAAACGGAGAGGGTCAGACCAAGGGGTGGAGGATTCAGAGGAGACAATCAGTAAGGGGCAAAAAAGAAGGAGATGGAGTAACAGGTATGTAGCTTCTAGTAGAGCAGGTATGGTGTGGGAGAGAGGATAATGAAGCAGGAAAGCTAGAAGTGGATATAGTCTAAAGTAGGTAAAGGATGAGAAGAGTAGGGGCTAGGAGGTGAAGCAGCAGGGCAAGAGATGAGAAATAGAAGAAAAAAGAATTATATTGAGCTAAAGCAAGCACAAGTGGGGGAGACAGCGAGGGCACAAAGCTGGATTGTACTGCCACCTAGTGGGCAGAAGGAAAGATACAGAAGGTAACCAAGGCAAGGATACGTAGGTGGGGAAAGAAAAAGTAACAGGGAAAAAGGACTATCAGGTGATACTAGGCAGGGAGAGGAGTCTGGCTGCTGGATTACCTGACTCAGTGGCAAAAAATTACAAGACAATCAACAGGTATTATCTTACAATATGGGTCAAAAGTTAAACATACTTTGTCAAGTACTGTACAAACAAGAGAAATCAGTGGGGCAGCAGAAAAGCAAGATGGTCCGAATTGGCAAAGCCAGAAGTAGATCAGGCGGTCCTTAGAGGCCAGGTAGGTCCAGTAATGGAAGGCAGTGGGTAGATTGCTAGGAAGGTGAAAAAGGTAAGAAGGAAGGATATTAATATTGTATTAAGCCAGAAAAAGTACTTATAATACACAGTTAAGATTAGGTAGATCAGTAGTACTACAATAATAATAAAGTTGTAATCATACTTTCTTACAGAAATTGCACCAAAAAGGCTAGGAGAAAAAACATCCAGTCTAGTAGCATTACCAGCAATACAGAAAAGGCTAAGTAAAAAACATCAGTTCTAGCAGCAATTTAAACACCCTGGAACACGTCACAGTTATACAATGTGCTTGACATTTCTGATAGTTTTAATATTTCTGATAGTATTGTCGAAGAGGATGTTGCTAATGATATGCATAATTTGAATCCAAAACCAGTAATTGTATTAAATACTGTTAAAGATTTCAAAGTGTATAGATTTTCTGATACAAATATTGATGAGAATATGGTAAATCTGCTAAGCAAAGGGCTCACATTTGTTCCAATAAACGGTTCTAGATTGGCAGATGTACTAAATGACTTAAAGATCTTTTTTTAAAAATATGTTAAATTTCAAGATTTTGTTTGGGAATGGGCAGAATGGCAACAGTAACAATGGTAACAATCATTTGTACACCAGTAGTATATTCAATCCCTCTCTATATCCAGTTTTGCCATTTTATGAAAAAGTGTGCGAACTGGATATTAGATATGCACTAAGAAAAATAGGCAGCACAAGGATAATTTAACAAACAATGAAAGGGATATTCTTACATTTTTAATGCAACAAAATGTCAGGATCATGAAGCCGGATAAGGGAGGAGGATTGGTAGTCATGGATGTTTTTGACTACAATAGTAGGGTTAATGCCATATTAAGTACAGACACATATGAGGAAGTAAGTAAAAATGAGATGAATGTGGCATATAAAAGAATTAATATGATGTTAAATGACATGTTTGTGATAATATGCTAGATACAGACACATAATTACTTAAACATGATTTCTCCCACTATTCCCACTATTTTGGAGCTCCTAAAATTCACAAGGATGTAAATAATCTTCCCCTTCACCCAATTGTTGATGAGCGCAATTCCATCACCTATGCATGTGCTAAGGTTTTAGACAACAGGCTAAAAAAATATTTAGATGATCAACCCCAAGCCTGCAAGGACTCATGGCATTTTTTGTAGTTAATAAGTAAGAGCATGTACTCGGAGGAGGTCTTGTTCCTAACTGTGGACATAAAGGATATTTTTTCAGTTATTCTGTAACAAGAAGGAATTCAGGCAATTGAGGGGTACCTTCAAGAGTAGGGTATGCCACAGTTGTGGGTTAATTTATGTTGACCTTTTCGACATAGTACTGAAAAATAATTACATCAGGTCTGATAATAGTTGTTGTCTCCAAAAGGTGGGTGTTGCTATGGCCTCACCTTGTGGGACTATATTTGCTAATCTTGTGATGGCAGTTTGGGAGACACAATACATATTAAGCAGGAATTTTGGTGAACACATTAGTTTATATTTGCATTACTTTGATGATATTTGTATTTTATGGAAAGGTAAGGACATGCCCTTTATAATTTTTTGAATTACATCAAAGGTACCACTGACTGAGATTTGCACATTAAGTTAACCATCAAGAAATTAATTATTTGGATGTCAGCTTGAGTAAGGATAGGGTTAATAAAAGATTCAAGGAAAATATACATAGAAAACTTACATATTCAAATTCATTTTTGCATTTTGCCAATTCATACAAAAAAGCAGTGGTAAAAAGTCAGTTTGTCTGGGCCACAAGGATGGTGAACCTGGACGTAGATTTTGAGACAGAATGTGAGGGGCTTATATTTATGTTCACCAAGAGAGGATATCCAGAACATATGCTTTATGAATATGAAGTTTATGAAGATATAAAGGCCAAAAGATGGAATGGGTATTTTATTTTATTCCCATCCTTAACTATCAAACAAGTGAGCATGGGGTAAGATCTACGGACAAGCATTATGACTGTTCAGTCACATTTATAACAGCTTTCAGTACACATTTTTATGAAATTAAGGCCATCATGTTAATGAACTGGACAGTTATTGATGATGATACACAAATTAGGAACAAGCTAGGTGATGGATTAAGGATGGTGGCAACGAGATGTAAAAATTTGAAAAACTTAATTGAAAATTGTAAGAAAAAAAGATGAATGGTAATCTGGGCATGAAAAAGTGTGGAATGTGCAGTTATTGTAGCTAGCTATATCAAGGCCAACATTTTGAGATAAACAAAAAGAAGTATGGAATATATGGTTCAATTGTAACACAAAGAGAGTGGTCTTGTGCAAATTTTGTTCAGCATACTATATAGAAAAAATGACAAGAAGTTTAAAAGAAAGGTTTTATGAGCATTTATATGCTATTAGAAAGGGTACACTCATGAATGTACTAGCTAAATATGTACATGAGTATAATGACCACCAGTTTCAATTTAGTGTCATCCAACAAATGAATGAACAGGAAAATGGTGGACCTTGGGCACTTCCGCTTGAAAAGGCTGAAATAATTTGGAAAATTGTGTCTATATTCCTATGCATGGCCGGAGCTAAATGATTATTGCAGAATTAATAGTGTTCTTAGGTTAAAGGCATTAACTAGTTAATTTTCATTTTTATTCTCATTTTCATTTTTGTATATTATTATTATTATTATTATTATTATTATTATTATTATTATTATTGTTATTAATTATAAGTTCATCAGCACAAAATTGTGTTTTAATATTTGGTATCAAGTATTGCTTAGTTGGTGTATAGTAGGGCATCATAATTATCAAATATTAATACATCTTTTTCATGCACGTGTCTCTGATTATGGTAGGTTTACAACATGGTCTCAGTATGTAGTATAATAGAGTGCATGCTGTTTTAGAAGCACGTTTACTGTAAAACATAAAAAGCAACTCTTATATACTAATATTCATTACTATATAACAGATTTTCATGTAGTAGTATGGTAGTTAAAAAGAACTGCTTATTTAATAAAGTGATTCATTTTTATATTGTGAGTTTAATTTAAAATAAGTATTACGTCACTTACTTTTTTGAGGGGATGAGGCAGTTTGTTTGAATTATAAAAGGAAGTTTCATTTGTTTTTAAAATTTGTCTGAGGAAGTTTGCTATTATATATAAAGAAAAAGCTCTTGACAGTTAATAAAATAAGGCTGTTTTTATCCATTTTGGCCGCTACGTTTTTTGTTTTATTAATCTGCCCGTTTGCACAAATAAGTGAAACTAAAATGCAGTTTGGATTGAAAAATTTTTTTTTCAGAATCAATGAACAATCATCAGCATACATAACTACATTGAAGGTGGGGTGATTACAGGTTAATTATTTATAAAGAGAGGAAAAGAAAAGGAGGCCTAGAACTGAACCTTTGGAATCCCAGTGTTCAGGCTATCTACTTCAAGGAGGATTTGATGCCAGTAGTATATTAGTGCCATCTTTTGCTGTAATGCAACAAGCAGAAATGTGTTACAGGGAATATATCCCAATTACAGCTATTGATATTCATAGTCAGAACTGTGGAAAATTGTGCATCAATATGACCAGAGTACAATGCAACAAATTATGTAGAAAACGTATAATAGTTTCATAGGGTCATAGGTGTGTGCTAGGCTAGTGACCACTAGTGCCATTTTAAGCCTAGCAATGCATCCAAAATTTCTGACAAGTTCTGATATCCTTGATAAGAATAAGCAGAGACATGGGAGATGAAACATTTACAAGCAGGGGCCTTGGAGATAATCGGTTTAAGACTGCCTGTGTGCATTAGAGACATAAGTGTCAAACCAGGGATGAATTTCTTGTTCTGCATCCAGTTCTACAAGTTATACTTGAATTGGGTTATGGAAGAACTCTGCTTCACATTGATGGGGGTCTGTTCCAGGGAAGGGGTAAACTGTGGGATACATACCTGTCTCTCCAGCAGATCTTATTTATAAGACAAACAAGGTTTAACTGTTTAGAATGTGTAATTCTGGAGATGTTTGTTTTGCAGGTATGCAGGAGGTCCATCAGGGTGGGGTCTGACAATGTCTTGTGTGCCAGGCATAGATCTCCCCTCATCAGACTGTAGCAGGCAGAATTTAGGGATAGGACTTTGAGGTGGTCTGCACTGGACATGTTACTTACAACTTGTATTCTTTTAGTGAGAAAACTCTGTGGACGTTCCATTTGTTGCATGTACCTAGTAAGCTGCATATCAAAGGGAGCACTGTACTTAATGGTAGGTCACTGAATGCTGAATACAATGTAACAATAACGTCCTTGGACCTAGATACAATACATTTGTTTATAAGTTGTACAACACAGAATGATTTCCTCACTGTTGTAGACACATGATGTTCAAAAGCTAGATTACTGTCTATGTGTGCCCCTAAGTCCCTGACAACTGATTTGACTCATAGGGATGTCTTGTCAATATGATAGCTACCAGGGGTGATGTCTTCCTGAAGGATACTGTTATGTCAACATTAGCATTTAGTTTTAGTCCATGGCTGTGGCACACGTTATTTGTTTTTTTCAGTCCTTCCTGGTGAGCATTTTATGAAAAGCTATTAGTTTATGTAAAGCTACTAGGATTTTAAATGCTCTGATCGTTCTTTTCAAGTGGTTTTCAGGTTTTTGGCTGAGAACTAGCCTGGTCAATGTTGAATTGTTGTTGAATTTCTTTTTAATTATGTACTAATTTATGCTTAACTTAATTGCATAATTGGAAATTAATGTTTTACTATATAAGATGGCCATATCTTGTGTAATTTGTAACCTGAAGAAGCGCAATTTACATTGCGTGAAAGCGCTCGTTCTTGTTTTAACAATAAATATTCTTCATTTTATTTCGTGGTGGTTTCAAGCATTTCTTCAGCTTCGTTCCTCTACCTTTGATGTAAGAAACCTTTGGATGATCGGTCTCTGTTTTTTGCTGTTGGTATTTCTGCTTTTGCTTCTGACCAGTCTTCACACGATGGATACGCAGAACATTGAATTAGATTACAATCCAGTAAGTACGATGGCTAATGAGAACTGGAACTGCCTTTTTTACCAGAAGGATAATCCGCTATTACATATGGACATTAACGGTGAAGCTCACACTAGTCCATCCAATACGAACGAGAATATGTATGAGTTTTTCGGAAGCCTGAGAGCCTTAGAAAATGATCTGTATCGCCTGCATAGGCTAGTCTGGCAGAGAAGGCACTTACAAGCGTGCCTACACTTCAAGGTTATCCCCCGCGGCATGCGTGTTCTATGCATGCCGACCTATGGGGATAGCCATCCAGAGTTACTTCGGCAATGGCAAAAGCTGAATATCGATTTTGGAAACAGATATATTCAGTTACTACTGGACTATTTCACACCGATTGAAGCGGAACTTCTTACTAAGGTAGAGGAACAGTATAATTTACTTACCACTACTTATCAGACTGAGTTTTGCAAATCTAAAGTGCAAGCCATGAATAGACAGTTGTCTTTATATAGTGGTAAATTGGAACAGACAAAAATTAGAAAACTGAAACGTGACTGTGAGGACTTTTGCCTCGGCCGTATTTTTATATGGCCGAGACCTGGTTTGAACAATAAGCCACGTCCTGAAACAACAGTAACAGCCTCTAGTTCCACTAATAATGACATTGTGACTGTACAGAGTGAAATGACTAATAATAGACTGCAGTTAGACAGTGCCATTAATGAGATATCTGATTCATCTGACACACCTGTAGCTTCTCTACCCTGCAACCAGCAGGGATTTGTTCCGCAAAGCACTTTGGGTGCGAAACCTAAAACGGTTGGTCTAAATACCAAGTTTATGGCACCTGTGCCCTTAAATTTTCCCCTCCCCTACAAAGAAGCAGTGCGTACTCGCTCTACCAGCCGGGGAAGGGGAAAAAGGAAATTATCGGGAGAAGCATCGGAACAAAGAAGAAGGATGAAAATATAAATTGTTTGTTTTTTAACTTATCAACTAGATTATTTACATCAACTGAACAAGATATACTAAACAAGGGCTTATCATTTATTCCTTCAAAACACAGTATTATATCTGATACCTTAATAGGCTTACGTAAGTTTTGTAGGAAACTTTCCCTTAAGGTGTTTTTCAAGAATAACTTATCTAATCTTGTAGATAACCATTGTGACGTTACTGTTTGTAGGAAGAGAAGTACCTTTATGCCCCCACCTGTACAATCTGTTGAATGTTTCTTGAAAACATGTGAACGGGACTTTTACCTCTATTATGATTGTTATGAAAAAAAGAACATCTTTGTTAACTTAAGTGCAATAGAGGGATCTGAGTTGCAAAACTTATGTAATGACCCTAGTCTTGTTTTTAAACCAGCAGATAAGGGAGGGGGCATTGTTGCTATGGATACAATTTTTTATCAGCAACTAATGTTGAACATGCTGAACAATGATAGGGCCTATAAGGAAATAGAGAAATCGTGTGTAAAATCAATAATACAGTATGTTTCTGATACTCTGTATGATATGTTAATGACTAGATCCATTGACAAACCTCTTTATGACTTCCTGATGATAGATTTTCCTTTGATACCTATTATCAAAGGGTTGCCCAAGTTACACAAGGGCAAACATCCACCCCCATTGCGTCCCATTGTATCAGGTGATCACTGGGTAACACAAAATATATCTTTATATATACAAACTAGATTGGGAACACTTGCTAAGAAAATACCCACTATACTGCTTGACTCCTTTAGATTGTTGGATGACTTGAAATTGGACGTGGTGAAAAATAATATAAAATATGATACTAGGTTAGTAACGCTAGATATTGAGAGTCTTTTCACCAATATCCCTAATGAATATGGTATAAATGCAATAAGAACCCACATGACAGAACTAAAAATTGACAATGTTGAGATCATGAATATATGTTGTATGTTGGACCTTGTCCTGAATAATAACATCTTTCTCTATGAAAACAAGGTATATGCACAAACATGGGGGGTGGCCATGGGCACCCCCTGTGCTAATGCATATGCCAACCTTGTTGTTTTTGAGTGGGAAAAGGAATATATATTTAATGATCCCAGGTTTGAAAATGTCGTCTTATACAGACGTTTTATAGACGACATTTTAATACTGTGGAATGGGGATGAAGCTACTCTAAATTCTTTCATTAACTTTATGAATAGTACCACTTCCTTTTTCAAATTTACCTTTGAATGTTCTAAGTTTACTATTAATTTTCTAGATATTACCATCAAGAAAGATACTAAATGTGAGTTAGCAACGACGCTTCATAGAAAATCCTGCTGGAAGAATGGGATTCTCCATTACAGCAGTTTACATCCACGTCACATCTTTCAAAACATAGTAAGGAATCAAATGAGCAGGATATTGAGAATATGTAGTGATTACTCAGATGCCCTTGATTCAATTAATACTCAGAAGAAATATTTCATAGCCAGGGGCTATCCCTTGAAATTGATAGATGATGTATTGAAATCCATACTTGATAATGCCACCCCCCAGGTCAAATTCTTTAAACCTCATATAATAAAGAACGGGACTCAAAAAATACAATATGATATAAAATATACTAGCGATGTGCAGCATTTAACCAATATAGTGAGAGGAAACTGGAAAATCTTGCGATCAGACATAATAGTTTCAGAAACACTTAGTGATAAACCAGTCTTTAGATATACGAATTGTTTGAATTTAAAAAGGTTGCTATGCAAAGAAAAATTAGAGATTACATCTATTGATGTTAGGTCTCAATTGAAAACAGGCACTTTTCCATGTGGAAAATGTTCGCTTTGCGGATATATTATTAAGAAGAGTGGTTCTAATGCTTTAGGTGTTGAACTAAATACAAAATCTACGTTTTATGCAACCTGTAACACTAGAAATGTTATCTATTTAGCTACTTGTAATTTCTGTGACAGTTATTATGTGGGACTGACTTCACGTAGACTTAGAGACCGGATTTACAATCACGTCTACGAGATAAGAAGAAACAGCACTACTAATGCGTTGGCTATGCATTGTAATACCCATTCTAAACATAGCTTTGTGTTCCAGGTCCTACAAATAATAGATCCGAATAGAAGGGAAGGTGACCATATGAACACCTTGGAAACCTTCGAACTTAGATGGATCTTAAGGTTGAAAGCCCATATACCACCCGGCTTAAATACTGTTGTTAATATCCGACCAGCCTTGCTAGGTCCCACTTGATCTACTGTCCTGTTATTTACATCTTTAAATGAATAAACAATATGTTATATTGCACACACTTTATAAGTAATATTTCTCTATAAAGACCTTCAGCTTTGTTCTAAGCTGCTTATCATAGTTAGGTTTTAGGTACTTCACGTTCTTTGTCTGATGATTGTAATTCATGTCCTATGAATATCCATTGTTGATATTAGTTGATATTTTAGCAACAATGACATGGTCTGTTTATAATGTGTCCATCATTTTAGCATGTTTGCCAGTACATTCAGGTATTCCATTGTATATGGAATTACCTAGGAATCAATTATTACATGATCTTGACCCCTAATAATATTGATTTTAATAGATGCCAACATATATTTTTGCTTGACCTAGAATATCTATATATCTTATATAATTATTTTAATTTAATTCAGCTGTTTTGTCTGCAATATAGTTTTCATATATATTTTATACATATTTTTATAGTAGAGGTCTATTCTGTATCATCTAACATGTATAAATGATGTCGTATTACTATCATTATTATTACTGTATTACTATGGATCTTTCTTCAATGATAACGTCCATATGAAATGAAATAGATCCTACAGGTTTCTCACATGCTTTAGTCTTTAGCTGCAGTCCAGCTTTAGCTCAGTCGTTTTATTTTTGTCATGTTCATTATTTTATTCTATGTGGCTGTTGCATAGAATATGTTTGTATAATTATGATCATCATGTCATGTCTTACGTATCTATGCCTTTATGGCACATAATGCTACCACTAGGTGTTTGCTAGCATATAAAAATGAGAAGACATTTGTCTTATGTTGCTTCGTTTTGTTACGTCTACATGAAAGCATGTTTCACAAAGGAAATGCTCTGGATCAGCTGTTTGCCATATATGGGCAAGACTTCCTTAAGAATGATTTACGGGCCATATTTACATCAATTATAAATGAAGTCTGTATTTCCTTTTTATGTTAATTTTGATTATGATTATCATATTTTACTTTATATTATAAGGTCATGATAACACATGGCATACTATTTATGCATTCATCAGCATAAATACTAAGAAATATTTACTTGGTTTCTATTTTACCTTGTTGATATGACAACGCAACTCAATTAATGATGTTATACTCTGAATGAGCTTTTTCTAAATATGGGCATGGTTTCCTTAAAAATGATTAACAAAATATATTGGTACTAATTATGGTACTATGCTTATATTTTTGATGATAACTTGCCCATGAGGTTTTATTTTATGAAAAGCTATTAGTTTATGTAAAGCTACTAGGATTTTAAATGCTCTGATCGTTCTTTTCAAGTGGTTTTCAGGTTTTTGGCTGAGAACTAGCCTGGTCAATGTTGAATTGTTGTTGAATTTCTTTTTAATTATGTACTAATTTATGCTTAACTTAATTGCATAATTGGAAATTAATGTTTTACTATTTAAGATGGCCATATCTTGTGTAATTTGTAACCTGAAGAAGCGCAATTTACATTGCGTGAAAGCGCTCGTTCTTGTTTTAACAATAAATACTCTTCATTTTATTTCGTGGTAGTTTCAAGCATTTCTTCAGCTTGGTGAGCATTAGTGCTAGTGGAAGATACTATGACTGATCCTAATTTGCAATCATCTGCAAATTTGGTCAGCCAGTGGCCCAGGATATTGGCCTTGACTTCAGAGAAGTAATTGGTAAAAAAGAGCAGTCTCAGGACTGATCCCCGAGGGACTCCACTTGTGAATGGGCTCTTTGTAGAGGTGGACTCCCCAGTTTTTGCTTCCTGATTCCTGTCTGTGAGTCTGCTGGCTATTAACCAGGTGACATAAGGGTTTATACCTAAACTCAAGAGTTAGCAACAATGTCTGGGTAGGGTACTGTGTCATATGCCTTGGCCAGTTCAAGGTAGGCAGTGTGCAGACTGCAAACGTATTCGAGATTGCAACAGCAGTCACACAGCAGCCCCATTTAGTAGCTATTAGTACTGTCTTTTTCTGCCCATATGTACAAGTAAGCATTGTGCAGCAAAAAATGTTACAGCAAGTTTTTTGATTGTTTCCATGTAGAACAGGAAATTGTATGCAGCTTGGTTGATGTATATTGCTCATATGTGAAATCTACAAGAATGCATGGCCTTCTTGTCCTTGTGCAGACTAACTTATGGAGAGTGCTTACTATCCCTGCTATGCATTAGTGGCCCACAAGGGACAGATTCGATTTTCACAGGCCACTGTATCTATAGTATGGTACATATATGTGGGTGAACATATCTGGCTTCCTAGCACACTAGAGGAGAGAGCTACTGTCCATGACTTCTATGACATCACTCATCTGCCTGAGGTATTGGGTGCCACAGAATGAATGCATGTAGCAATAAAGGCCCCATGAGGTCCACAATCAAAATATATTTGAACATAAAAGGCTACTATTCTATGGACAGCTAGGTAGTGAGAGATGGACATGGGTTATAATCAGTGTCTATGTAACACGCATGCGGTTTATGTGATTTACATAGATATATCTCGTGCAAGCACAGTAGCTAAGTTACATGTATCCAAATGTAGTAACTTCTACCATATGTTGTTACTTTGTTGCAAGTAATGCTTGATACCTGCTAGATCCCTTTGTAATAGGTTCATAGGTTCATAGAGTAGTACTAGGCTAACTGTCCTTGCGAGCCATTTTAAGCCTAGCCGATTATCCCTTGTGAGTCCCAAACCCAGCACCTTGTGTTTATAAGGCAAACACCCTAACCATTAGGCCACCCTCCCAACATGTATGCCTATACAGCCCTTGCTAAACTCTATTACAATTCATCTCATGCAGAAACTCATAATATCATTGAGCATGTCTTCATCTAACTCAAAGCCAACTTCTTCTGCCTTGATATGTTTTGAGAGGCACTATAGTATGATCTTAAAATAGACTCCAGGATAGTTCCAGCATGTGCTGTGTTACATAATATGATCTTGTGGAAACATGCAAATGAATCCTGTGGTATCAGTATCGTCACACCTTGCACATAGATGGCTGGAATGGGAAGAAAAGCAACATCATATGCTGAGGACAATGAGATAGCAAAGCAGTGAAGAATACTTAAACAGCACCAACCCAGACAGTGATAGGCACAAGTCGTGGAAACACAGGCAAAAAGATGACATCTTATAAACACCTCAGGGCATTAACAATCATGAAGTAAAAGTGAAGTTTCACACAGAAAAAACATTGTGCATGAAGAGTTATTATCAGGCAGTCCTCATCGGCACATATTTGGGCCATGGTGTGCATCAGACATCTCTAAATGTAACACAATGGAGAGCAAATGGAGTGGGTCACAGTCATAACCATATGTACAGGTGATGAGAGATGCAATGACACATGCCTATCCGCACACACTGACTATGAGAGTAAGATACAGGTGGTGGATATAGGAAGCATGAGGTAAGATACTCTGCAGTGATAAAAAACTCCTGCATTAAGGTTTAGGGCACCACTACCTGGGTCACCCAGCTGACTTACTGCAGTAGGACTCAGGGTCACCTATGGCAATGATGGTATATATAACTTTAAGAATGTAGCCTGCATGGTGTCTGCTTTTGAGGTAACATGGCATTGGTGACTGTCTGCCAGTACTGCTTACAGTAAAGGATGTACACTTCCTGGTGTAAATGAAGACTGTATAACCTGAACTATCCCCAAACCTGACCACCCTGGCCATGAACCCTACCCCGATTTTGGACAATACTGCCAGTCTTAGCATTGAAGGTGACACCGTCAATCCTCTGCGCAGAGGTGAACATGCAAGTGGTGTGTGACACTGAGGACCTCATAATCCTAATCAAGACAAAGTCCATTGGCACAATGTTCTCAGAGAGTTGCTAGTAATGCTAGGTGACTTACCCATGAATATTAGTTAACACTGCAATCATCTCCATGAGTATCACAGACCAGCTCTGACATGCGATAGTGCTGGACACCCCTGCAGTGCTGTGCTTTGGGGGTACAGCACCATGAGACACAATGCATTCATCTTCTTCTGAAGTCACAGAGTGAGCACGTATAGTGCTAGCAGCCATGGGGACTGCTTTCTCATCAGAGATTGTGAGGTTCTTCTGTGGGTGAGGTCAATCATCTCCATGAATATCACAGACCATCTCTGACATGCGATAGTGTTGGACACCCCTACAATACTGTGCTGTGTGGGTACACTAGCATGAGACTGGAAGCATTCATCCGCTTCTGAAGTCACACAGGGAACATCTATAGTGCTAGCAGCCATGGGGGCCTACTTCCTCATCAGAGACTGAGAAGTTCTTCTGTGGGTGAGGCCACATCATCACCCTGCAGTGAGGGTGTATGTCTCTTCAGGATGGAGACAAAGCAGTGCCACTATGTTATGTGACTTTGTCTCAGGCATTTTTGTCTTATCATAATTACCAACCACTGGTGTGCACATTTATCACCTGATACTTTTCCCTGATCTGAAAAAAAAAAAGCATCTGTTCAGATCTGAATAACACAACGTCAGGAGCCAGCCATGGCCCATATGTGCATCTCAAAGTTGTAGAGCCAAAATTAACTTCCGATCGATCATCGTCTACCAAGCATGCCGCCTAATACCTTGTATCCAAGGCATTTTCCTCCTTCACCCCACCCTAGCTACACTACTGCTGTGACATGCATGCTAATGTAGTCACCTCAAGAAGTGACATATGATCCCAACTTACTTGTGTTTCCATTCTTGCTTCGTTGAATACTTGAAATTCCTATGAAAACACTTAAGCAGTGTGTACTGTAGTCATCCTACAGTCTATATGAATAGTGGTGTTGTAAACATATCTTCTGTAAGTATTATTAACCTGGTGCATCACCCACAAGATGCTTGGAGGTTGGTCCTTCCTTTTGCTAGAGTCCACTTCTCGACAGGTGATCCTATTAACATTATCTCCACTTGGTGACATCAGAATGCTGTGTCTGCTAGGCTGGTGCTTCCTGGTAATCCCCATGGTCAGACTCTAATTTTCTATGTAATTTGCCATTATTGTAGCATGGCATAGCATGTCAGTCACATGATTACGACATTGCTGGAGTGTGTGATTTCAGTCTCCTCCCTGAAGCTGTCTTGTCATGGGCCAATGTGTGCAACATCTGGTCTCATAAAAAGTTGATAAGTGCTCTGTCTCTCCCTAGCAGGTGCCCCCATCGGGTCTTGAGTGTCTATAGCAGAACATTATTTCAAGCAGAACTGGCATTCTCCATCTTCTGTTATCCACCTTATTTTCTTGATATGCAAACACCTGTGAATACAGTATATATAGCTACAGACTATATACTGCAGGGACTGGTAGGATGACAGCTACAGACCTAGTTATACCATACTATAGCCAAAGACACAGCTATGGGATGTGCCATACTATACTTGGAGGGTAGATATGGGAATATATACAGCTGGTATATATATCTTTTCCATTTACTGATATGCTTGCACTCCTTGCAGGTCCCATCATCTTTGTTATAATCTGTAGATATATATAGAGGGAAGTCAGTTGATCCTGGTATCAACATTATGGAACAGAGGGGAAACACAGGTGACACAGCTGTATAGTACAGCAGTGAAATGGATTCACATGTATAGGCATATGAATGCTGTACCCAACATCATAGGTGGCTGCATACTGTATACAGGACATACCCTCTCTCTAAGAGCTGAGCCATATATACAGGGAAAAGTTATTCTAATAGCATCAGCTGTCTAATTTTCAATACAATCACAACACACACAGATACACATAGTCATATTGCTACCCTTTTATAAACTGAATTACTATGAATGGTTAACATTCCTTAGGAAGGCAAAAATGACAGCCTACCAAACACAGTTTAATATGAACCTCCCCAGAGTTGCCTTTAAATCTATAAAGTGTTGTTATTTTTCCAAACGCTGCTGTCTAAATCTCCCAAATAGCTTACAAGGTACACATGAGTTAGCATGTAAAATGGTGTTGCAGTCTCTAACTCTGTGACTTTAAACCTCTTTGCGCATTACTTGGACAAATATGGCAGAATACCATGAATGTCTATGAATCACTTTATTTCAGTGCCACTCATCTGTAACATGAAGTGCAGCTCTTTACTTATGTATGCCTCTGACATCTCAAGGCCTGTAAGAGGATGCTCTTGTCTGTTCTGTACAGTGACAAGCTGTGTTATTCACAGTTCATAAGTTTATATGTAGCTACTAAGCCTGTAGTCCAAGATACAATCACAGACTGTAGCCCAGTTTACCAGTTGTCCTAGAGCACTGCCTGGTTATGTGACTTGCTCAGAGTCATGTAGTAGACAAATGGAGGCTGAGGGAATTAATCCCAAGACTACAGGAAGCAACTTGGCAGCAGTTCATTGGCTTAATCATCTGCACTAACTACCAAATGTAAAAAATACACAGGCATGGGGAAGAACAAGCAGAATTTCACAGAGGGAGAGAGAGAGAGTAACCAGATGCTAAGACTGAACCCAAAGCCATAGAGGTGTGAGGTAGAGATCTTACCATGAAATCACAATAAGTTTGTCATTTACTTCCTACTGTTTTACTCTATATGAATGTACCACCATTTTTAAAGGATGTTTACACAACAATCATGGCCTTTGATAGTGCTCAGTGGAGGTCACCTGCCTGGTCCATGAAGGAGCGGAAGGTTCAGCTTTATATCCTTCACAGCAAGTTCACAGAAAGGCTACTGAAGCCTTATGATGGTCCATTTAGAAAAGTTGAGGCCAGCTGTGTCTTGGATGAGATGATGACCAAAGCCGTGGCAATTGCCAGGTCAGGAGGAAAGTACTGGCATCATTATGATGTCCACTGAAGGCATACCCCACCCTGATAACTTCGATATGTGGAAAACAGAAGTTAGTCAATTGTGCCCTGAAAGTATTGTTATTGTTAAGAGGCAGGCATTATTTTTTTATTCATAATTTATTTGTTTTCTATTTATTTTTTTAATGTTTGGAGGACTTCTCTTGCAATTGGCAAGTGGCAGATCTTTGCCTTAGACAGCATAACAAATGTGTGTGGACTAATGAGTGGTGGTATAGCATCAGGCAGAGGTATCACATAGTAAAATGTGGCATGCTATTTAATTGTCAACTATATTTATTGTGGAGTGCTGCAGTATACAATTATGTGGTAGAGGTCAATGCTGAAGCATTCTAGTATGTTTGTATTCTACTTGGTGAGAGTGGACATGGGCATCATATCTCTGTGTAGGTCTCCAAACTTATGTGCAGGAGGCAAGCATCTGAATACTAACTGAGATAATGGAACATATGTATGAGATTGTAGGTTGTATGTTTTATTCTAGCATCTTAACATCACACCTGTCATAGTTCTTTGACATACCCGTTCTTTTATCAACATGAGAAGAACGAGACACAAGCCATTTTGTCCACTTCAGGAAGAACGTCTTTTCATGTAGGATTCATTCTGTTGAGAAATGCTGACCTCTGGTTAATATCCATAATTCTCAGCTATCCAGATTTTCGTGGAATGCTCAGATTTTTGCCTCATATACATAGCCCACCTCATCATGAAAGGATTCACATCTAGATCAAGAGAGGTAATCGTGCCCCTTTATTCATCCCTCATCAGGCCCATCATAGAATACAATGCCCTCTTTGGGATGTACCTTACCCGACACCTGCAGCAATTAGAAAGACCCCAAAAGTACCTCACCAGGAGGATCAAGGGACTCAAACAGATGCCATATGCTGCTCGGTTAAAAAAACTCTAGCTCTACTCAGTTGCATACCGCCTACTTCGGAGCGATCTATGCCTGACATATAAAGCTATGTCAACCCAGAATTAATGGACATGCTCCACCTCAGTAAATCTAAATCCTTTAGAGCCACGCACTCAAGGGACTTGAACCTCAGCACAGAAATTAATAGAACATGCTGGAGGGACAGATTCATAACCCAGAGGCTCCCTTCGCTCTGGAATAGAATTCCAATTCATGTTAGGCAGAGCACCTCACTGACTCTCTTCAAGAAGAATCTTGATGAGTGGATGGGGGATCGTAGGTTTGTCCCGGGGATTACTTCTGTGTCACTATTAGACAGAGGCACAGTAAACTAAACTTTAAAAAGGGCACAGTATACTCAAATCAAGGGGTGGCGTAAGCCAAACACAATCGGGCTAGGCTTATAAATGCCCCAGGGCAGATAGCCTAGTATGAACCTATGAACCTATTTATTTATTATTTATTTATTTATTTAAATTTGTTGACTGGGAGTGTCCGACTGGACGTAGGTCCATTTTCAGCGGAGGCTCGGGGAGAAAAGCTCCACAGTTAAAATAAACAGACAGTATATACATTGGATTTCATATGAACCTATGAACCTATGATCTGTATGTCATACAATTTGTGGTATTCTGGCAAAACACAGAAGACTGAAGTCACTAAATAATGGCATATATTTGAGTTTCAGATTTCATATATTTCAGAAAAAAAATGTATGTTAGTGCAAATTATGTTATTCTAGCAACTTTCTAAGTATATAATAGCAATATTTAAAAATAAATCTGTTCCTACTTTTGTTTGTTTGTCTCCCCATCATTTTAGGCTTTATGTATTTATTTATTTTATTTATTTGACATTTGGTTAGGGGGAAAGTCTGACTGGGTATGAAACCGATTACGGAGGCAGCCCAAGCAGAAATGCTCCAGTACAAAAGAAAGTAAACATATCTTTTACTTAATAAACCACAAAAACAAACGAAGAAACATCAAAATACAAAAGAAAACTAGAAGGATAACAACAACATTTCTACATGTGAGATAAACAAGCAGGTATAAGCATATCAACCATGCATGAAAAATGTTATTAAGATGACCAATAATCATAAAATATCTACACATTTTTATATAAATTTTAAGTTAAGCAAAATATAGGGGCAGAATATTTTCATGGGTGGCATATTAGTGTGGTGAAGGGATTACACAGACATGATGAGAGGATTATGCATAGAGACTGTACAGTTGGTTAAGAGGCAGTCATTTGCTAGCAGTAATAGCAGAAAACCATAAAGAGAGTAGAAGGTAAGGCAGGTGATGAGTGTTAATGTGGGGGAAATGGAAGAGTTAAGGAGGAGATTCAATAAAAGGGATGGTAGGTTTTTCAACAGAAGGAGATTAGAGAATTGGTAGAAAATAGTAAGTGGGGTAGAATGGAAGAAGGAAGGTAGAACTTAGTAGAGGAGGGAATTGCAGTATAGATGGAAGTGCAGGAGTTGAGGTGGAGGGAGGAAGTATTAGTGGAGTAATCTTACTAGGGTGAAGTGAAGGAGAGAGAAGTCAACTAGGTCTGGAGCAAGGACAGATGTGTGATTAGAGTTGGAGGCTTTTCTGATATCTAAACTTACACAGGATACGGGTGTTAGGATTATGAAGCCCGACAAAGGGGGCGGCATTGTTTTATTCGATGCCACTGCTTATAGTGCCCACATTTATAATATTCTCCATGATTCAGGTAACTATTCTGTTTCCTCGGTAAATGAGCTTAATATCGCTTACAGGAGAATAGATATGTACTTAGAGGAGTATTTGCTGCAACAAAGAATCACTGAAGAACTACATAATTTTATGGTGGTGGAATTCCCCATACTTGCCACTATTGTGGGCATCCCGAAGGTCCACAAGGACCATGTTAATCCCCCGTTTCGTCCGATAATATCGGGCAGTAAATCTAAGACCTTCCCTATTGGGATAGTAATCGACCATTCTTTGAAATTCATCTATGACAACCTTGGTCATTTAGTCAAGGACTCTTGGGAATTTCTTAGAAACTACCCGGTCAATACTACTAGGGACAACTTAATTTTTTGCTCTATAGATGTAATAGATCTGTTTAGCTGTATACCTCTTGAAGAAGGTCTAGAAGCTTTTTCTAACAGTTTGAGAAAACACACAGAGTGGAGTTGGGATAAGATTTCACTACTAGTGGAACTCATGAGTATTATACTAGAAAACAATTTTATTTACTATGAGGGGGAGATTTTCAAGCAAACCAGAGGAGTAGCTATGGGGGCAGCTTGTGCCCCTATATTTGCAAATCTGGTTATGCTTGATTGGGAGGAGAAACATGTGTTCAACAGTATATACTATAAACATGTTGCGTATTACTCACGTTACTTGGACGATATTTATATCTTATGGAAAGGTGATTGTGACATGTTTGAGTCTTTTATGGGATTCCTGAACAACAGTAGTAGTTTTTTGAAATTCACCTCCACACAATTACACCGGAGTGCCCTATTTAGACACTTATATCTCTCTTGATAATGGTGGTTTTAAATCTATAGTTCACAGAAAATCAACATTTACCAACTCATATCTGGATTACAATAGTTACCATCCTACTAACTTGAAGAAAAATATTTTTAAAGGGCAATGTATAAGAGCCATAAGGATGACTTCCAACTATTCTGATATGGTGACGGAAGTCAGTTTCATTAAGTCACTTTTTCGTGACAGAGGATATAACAGCAAACTTTTAGAAGACATTGCCTCTTATGTTATAAGTGAGTGGGGAAAGAAATATTCCTCCTTATTGGGGTCCAGTAGTACTCACTCCACAACCCCGGTATTTGACAGTACATCTGTAGGAGGGAAGTATAAGTCTGCAGTTAAACTCAAACATGTAGATGGACAGGACAGGTTTAGAAGAGCCTGTATATTAGAATTTGGCCCATTTTGTCATGTTTTGAAAAATATTTTACTTAAAAATTGGCACATACTGACTACCACTCAGTCGATTGCGGACATCGTTGGACCACAACCCAACTTCGTCTACAAAATGGGTAGGAATTTAAAGTGCATTCTTGAAAAGGCGAAATCCCCGAAACAGCATATAGCTACACACACTTCAAAATGTGGCACTTGTAATCAATGTGTTTTTATTTATGAAAATTGTAGTATTACTTTGGATAATGTAGGTCAAACTGAAGTGTTTTTTTGTAAGGGAAATTGTAGGTCGACCATGCTAGTGTACATAGCGATTTACCGGTACTGTCATTCCTATTATATAGGAAAGACTGAACGGCAATTAAGGCAAAGAATCTACTCTCATATGTATTGTATCAAAAAAATGGATACCAAGAACGCCCTTTGTAGGCATATTTTGGAATTAGGTGCCAATCATGTATTTAAATTTGCTATTTTGGAGGTTGTTAGGAAGAATCCTAGAGGAGGTGACCTAAAAAACTATTTGGCTTACAGAGAGCTTTGGTGGCAGCTTTACACCGATGCCTTAACCCCACCAGGGATTAATGACAGTATTTCAATTAAGTCTGCACTTCTGTTAGATAAATGAATCTGTGATTAGATTATTTGCACGAGGGGTTATATCAAGTATTCTATATATGTGTAACATCCAAATATTTATATATATATATATTTTTTTTATAAAGTTTTTATTTGATACGTATTTTATTTTTTGTACTTCCTGTTTGTCAGCGCTGTTTTGGCGCCAATTTGATTATTTAAAGGAATGTTATTGTTAACATGGTGTTCTGATGAAGCTCGCGTTGCGAGTGAAAGCGCTTAACCTCATTAAATTTACTTGTTTTTACGCTTTGCAGTGATTATTTACCAGCTGAATTTTGTTCTGTGGGAATAAGCAGCTAGCGTCTTGGTTGTTGCTGCTTACTATTTCAAGATATTGTGGATCCATTTCGCTACTTTCAGTTGTTGATATCTAAAGGTAGAGTGTTCCATAGTTTGTTGACAGCATATGAGTATATACATTATGTGGCAGTTTTGTTTGGTTTGCAAAGTGTTACCAGCTGTTTGTCTTCAGAGCAGAGAGGCCGACTGGGTGTATGGATTTGAAGTATTGAATTTAAGACAGGACAGACATCAGGTCTATAGATAATTTTGTGGGCAATTTTAGTTGGATATAGTTTAGGTTTTATGAGAGTTCTAGCCAGTTAAGAGAAGGGAGAGCAAAATAGTGGCATTTATAATATGATATGCCTGTGGCAAATTTAGCTATTTTGTTATAGCAGGATTTGTGTTTATTTTTTACAGCAATTTGAAGGCTGGTTAAAATGGGGCACTATACAGTAAGAAGAGATGCAAGTAGTCATAGCTAATGTTTTGGTGGTTGTATCCATGACATTTTTGTGATGGTAGAGCATGCCTAGTTTGCTGTGTTTTTGTTTGATGGTGTTATGTATATGGAGATAAAAGGTGACTCTGTTATCTATAGTTACTCCTAATAGTTTAGTATATGGAACCATTTCATTTTCTGTGCTGTTTGACAAAAATATGTTGAAGTCAACTGAGAGTGTCCTTGGTGTAAATAGGAGGAGTTTGGTTTTCTTGGGGTTGAGTATTAGTTGGCCATTATTGAGCCAGGCTTCAATGGAGGAGAAGGCAGTTTGGCTTAATTGTTTGAAGTGTAGTAAGTTGTTGTAGGAGCAGATAAGAGTTGAGTCATTGCCGTATTGGATTAGAAACTTTGGCATGAAACAGTATGGAGGCTATTTATGAATTCTCAGCACATGAACTTTGTCTCCTGTTGTGATCTACCAATCACAGCAGCAAACAGCTAAAATTTGCCACTTTGACAGATATGAAGGGGGGGTCTTTAGGGGGAGGGGAGATGAGTTTAAGGACTACAATTCGGGCATAACAAAAGAATGAAAATTGTCCACATTAGAAAGAAAAATAAGTAATAGACACTGAGAATACTGTTCTGTGTGATTATCCCTTTTGTCTGTTAATTAGTTGTTAAAAAGCAAGAAATGGTAATTAAACCTGACTAACTAAAAGAAAGCAGGGTATATATGAAAACACATAAAGTTAATGCACTGACAGGAGCTTAGTGGCTATGATGTAATATTTTAAAACCAAACCCTGTAATGTAGGATACCTAGAGGTAGACTAAAAAGAACTTCTCAAAAGCAAACTTCACACTTCTCAAAACTGAGGTGGAATCCTTCAAAGCCCCTGGGCCAGTGGAAAATACGGCCCAAAATGCAGAATCCTTTACAAAAGCATTCTATGGACACCTAAAGGAATGCATGGAACATGCTATCCCAAATAAAACCAAGACTCACTCCTCCAAAGGCAGGAGACCTGTCTGCTGGACCCTGGCCATAGATAAGTTATACAACAGAAGGAGAAAGCTACTACATGACAGAGCAAAATCCCAAAAAAGGAAAGAGTCACTGATGAGTACTAGCAAGAAACTACGATCCCTCATAAAATCATCTAAGGCCAGCTTCGAAAGAAAAATTGCACAAGACACTAAAGATAATCACAAGGCCTTCTTTAGTTATGTCAGAAATCTGGGAGGGAACTCCCAGATATGCTCTGAGTTAGTGCAAAATGACAAAAAATACACTGAACCCATAGACATTGCCAACATCCTGGCAGAAAGGTTCAGTGCAAACTTCTCTCCCCCTCCCCCCCCCAAAAGAGCAAATGTCTATCCCAACAGAGTGTAGCCTTCCTGAGATCACAGATGCACAGGTGAGAGCTGCCCTCTCCAAAGCAAAAAACACAGCATCAATGGAACCAGACGGTGTCCCGGGCTGCGTCTTACACGAGCTCCAAGAAGAACTAAACCCTTATATAAAGTCACTGTTCAATCTCAGCCTTACTACAGGATATGTACCCAAGGAATGGCGTACAGCAACAGTGGTCCCACTCCACAAAGGTGGTGCCACAACAAACCCTGGAAACTATCGCCCTATAAGCCTGACTAGCCTGGTCTGCAAAGCTATGGAGCGTATCATCATGGAAATCATAAACAAAGACATTGGGAACCTCCAGACACTGGATCCTATCCAATTCGGCTTCGTTAAGGGCAGATTTTGCCTCTTGAACCTGGATGACTTTTTTGAAACAGTTACCAAAGCCATAGATGAAGGGAAGGTAGTCCACACAGCCTATCTGGACCTCGCAAAAGCCTTTGACACAATACCCCACTCGGGCATCATAAATAAGCTCACCAGCTTAAATATCAACCCCTATGTCACAAGATGGGTTGTAAACTGGCTCAGGGATAGAACCCACATGGTCAGAATAGCAGGTGCCATGTCAGACTCTAAACCAGTTACAAGTGGTGTCTCACAAGGCTTAGTCCTGGGACCTCTCTTGTTCGGTATATATTTCTCCGAGGTACAGGCTAACACGGGTGGACTATGGCTGACCAAGTTCACAGATGACTGCAAACTGGGTGCTGTAATCGACTCTCCGGCTGACACAAGCATCCTCCAAAAGGGTCTCACAGAGACGGATAACTGGTGCCAGAGCCATGGCCTAAAGCTAAATGCCAAAAAGTGTATAGTCATCCCCTTTGGGAAAAGCAAAGTGCCCACAAATTACCACACAGGTGGTAATCCATTAAGTACGGAAGAAGTAATTAGGGACTTGGGGACCCAAGTAGATAGCAATCTCTCCTTTGGCAATCACGTTGCCAAAGTGGTTAGAAAGACCTTCTATTTAGCCCACCTTATCATGAAAGGGTTCACATCTAGATCAAGAGAGGTCATTGTGCCCCTCTACTCATCACTTATCAGGCCCATAATTGAGTACAATGCCCCGTTTGGGATGTACCTTACCCGACACCTTCAGCAACTGGAAAGACCCCAAAAGTATCTCACCAAGAGGATCAAGGGGCTCAAACAGATGCCCTATGCAGTTTAGCTAAAGAAACTCCAGCTCTACTCAGTTGCGTACTGCCTACTCAGAGGCGATTTGTGTCTGGCATATAAAGCCATGTCCAACCCAGAATTAATGGACATGCTTCACCTCAGGAAATCCAAATCCCTTAGAGCTACACACTCCAGGGACTTGTACCTCAGCACTGAAATAAATAGGACATGCTGGAGGGACAGATTCATATCCCAGAGGCTCCCCTCACTCTGGAACAAAATCCCAATCCATGTTAGGCAGAGCCCCTCACTGACCCTCTTCAAGAGAAATCTTGAAAAGTCAATGGGAGATCATAAGTTTACCCCTGGGATCTCTTCTGTGTCCCTGCTTGACAGAGGTACAGTAAACTAACCTTAAAAGGGCTACCTTCTGTGACCTACTATATAGAGCCACAGTCAACTAATCTAAAAGGGTGGAGAAAGCCAAACACACTCTGGCTAGGCTTATAAATGCCCTAGGGCAGATAGCCTAGTATCAATCTATGAACCTATGAAACTATAAGATGCCGGACACTATGTAGGCAGGCTTTGAAATTACATTTAAAAATATAAAAAAGTATATAGGGTCCAAAAATTGTGTTAAAATGTAGGAAATATCATGACATGGTGAAATAAACTTGTTCTTTTCAGTCTCTGGGTGCAGTTTTCCTTTAAGTGTAACCTTAACCAATGGATGAGAAATAGGAAATTCATCCCTGTCCTGTCCCCCATTTCTCTGATAGACAGAGGCAGACAGTAATGCCCAAACTAACATCCCCACCTCACATAAACTCTCGAAATTTCCTAGCTAACATGCCCCCTCACAATAAATGCCCATGATAAATAGAGACCCAACTGGGTTGAATTGCACATCTAGGCTTATAAAGGGCATGGTGGTCATTAGTCTAGTGTATACCTATGAACCTATATCTTACCTTATCCCCAACCTGATGTATGCCGTTTTTCTTGTGTTAGTGTCTGTACTGTCTAAATTGTGTAATCCTTCCCATAACCATTTGTTTTCTGTACTGTTTTGTATGTTTCACTGCCCCAGCATACTGACCTTCTCCACTTATTGTCCCATCTTTTCCAATCTCCATTTCCTTCCTCTTTCCACTTTATAAAGAAAATTGGATGCTATCTCCACAATAATGGCCACTGTGCTTCTCCACAGCAGCCTGCACACTTTTATATGCCATCCATCGATGTGGTCCTCCTTTGCTGCATTCCCCCTTTTCCATAATTTCCCATAAACTTCATTCCTCCACTTTTATGCATCTCAGAGGTGTCCCCTTATACTGACACTATAGTACAGCAGTTGGATTATATAGACTGGCGGCCACGGTGGTGTAGTGGTTAGTATTGTTGCCTCACAGCAAGAGGTTCTCCAGTTCAATCCTCAGCTGGGGTGCCTTCTATGTGGAGTCTGCATGTCCTCCCTGTGGTTACATGGGTTTCCTCCGGGTGCTCTGGTTTCCTCCCACATCCCAAAGACATGCTGCAGGTGGATTGGATACTCTAAATTGGCCGTAGGTGTGAGTGCATGTGTGTGTGCCTTCTGTGGATGGTTGGGTGCCAGGCTGGAAGTTCAACACTGTAAATCTCCACTGCCAATCATGACTGGACAGGTGATCCGCTGTGGCAACCCCTAACCGGGAAAAGCCAAAAGAAGAAGAAAGAATATGAAAAAGCAATTAACTGTTCACAGCTTGTGTGCAACGTTCCGGCATCCAGATGAGGGCTGTGGTATCATACACAGCATAGCCGCTGCATATCCTCCTTTATTCTGAAAAGCAGTGATGTGTGAAGTAATGATTTTTGGCTCTTTCTCATGGTTCTCTAAGATGTCATTTGACTACAGGATATATCTTCTGCTTTTGTGTATATGTTTTACTGCATAGATATGTCTGCATGTGTTTTTGCTGTACTACTCACCTATGCAGACTGAAGCATAGCTACCTGCACAGAAACACTGCTTGTCTCACTTTAGACATGCATTTACTGTCTGTGCCGTCTCACACTCCCAAGAAGTTGGACAAGCTTTCTGCAAGCTTGCAGCATGTCTATATGACTACCAGCCTCTTTGTCCGTTTGTGAGTGTGCATGTGTGTGTGTGTGTAAGTGTGTGTGTGTGTGTGTGTGTGTGTGTGTGTGTGTGTGTGTGTGTTTGTTTGTGTATACAAATGTATGGCATGTGTACCTGCCTGTGTGTTTATGTGTATTGGTGTGCTTGGCAATGAACAACTGAGTGTATGTTCTAAAGTGAAACAATTAAATTGATTTGCTTCTCTGCTTAATATGACTGGCATTAAACACTAAGGATGATGCTTACTGTTCCCACTAAAATCTTGTCAGTTGCTAAACTGTGAAGAATGATAAGAGAAATGTCGTCAGCATCTTTTTCTTTACAGATTACCGCTTACTACATCAAAGGGTAGGCTGCACTGAGCAAGTCTTGCAAAGAAACTGACTTTCAGTTATAGACACAACAAAGTGCATTTCTTGAAAAAGTTTCATGCAGAGCAGTTAAATTAGTTGTACTAGCAGACAAAATAACGAAAAAATACTATACATTATGTAGTCAAAAGCAATATATTATAATCATCAAATTTCATAGCTTCCCTGAACTTCTGACTAAGGGTCTCATTAACCTTCTTTCATTTGAAGACCACCTAGGTTGAATACTGTCTGGCATGTGGTCTGTATGAAAAAGCAATTAACTATTCACAGCTAAGCATCTGGTATATGCTTAAATTGTGGTTAGTGAGAAAAAGATTAGGTCAGGTAGATTTGTGACCCTGTGTAATCTTTGTAAGTACATATTAACTCACACAAAGCTGTGTGTGGTTGTGAGCACATTACTACTGCAACACAAATAAAAGTGTAGCAGACTGGTGTTGAGTACACTGCATGAGCAATGTCAAAACAATAGCCTGTAACTTGGTTCTAAAATGTAGAGTCAAGCCATCTTTTAGAGTCACAGTCCTATTTTAGGGGAGACCTAATAAAATAATTAAGTACATATAAAGTTATATATTCAAAACCAGTTTTGTATGGGATCAGACTAAATGCAGAAGGATAACAGTCAATGAGTATGAACATGGGACTGCTAATCAGTGTGATAAGACTAATGTAAAAAGCCAAGTATTGACTATTTCAAATACACCTTTGGTGAGAGGAATCAGTCTGTTTTCATAAAGTATAACATACACATTTCTTTCATGGGGAGACTTAATATAAATTTTAATATTTTTGGGAGGGACCAGGACTTTTCTATAATTTGAAGAAAGGACTCTAGGATAGAGTCTGAGATCCTAGGCTGTAATTCAAAAATTTTATGCACAAAGACTGTTCTCATGTTAATATGTTCTAAGTACATTATTTACTTTTTTCTATAGAAATCTGTTGCTAAAACACTTGTAATTCTTACAGATGTAACATTTATATTGCAAAACTGTAGCAAATGGACATTGTTAATTTTTAATCTGTTGTAAATGTAAAGTCTTAACTTACTTCATGTTGTCATAATTATAATCTATCTGTGTATGAATATAAATGTCTAAATGTAGAGCTTTTCTCCCCGGGCATCTGCTGAAAACGGGTTCTGTGACCCAGTCAGACGATCCCGTTTAATAAATGTCAAATAATAAATAAATAAATAAATAAATAAATAAATAAATAAATAAATAAATAAATAAATACATAAATAAATAAATAAAGTATAAAAGAATAAACATTCACAAAGCAGCCCTTTCTCACCAAATTACTGATTAACAACATATTTTCCTATTCTTCTCCGTGCCAGCCTGTAACAAATCAAGGCTTGTTATCCATTTTCCATTTGCCTTGCACACAAGGTACCCTTAGTTTTCTGAGTTCACTACACATGCCTTTGTTCCACAGTTGTCTTACCTTTTCTTATTTATATCTCTGTGCTACACCTGATGAGCTATTGAAGTGGATTACAGCTTTGTACTTCACCTTTTGCTGTCTGTGGTTTGCCTTGATAATATGAGAAGACATTACTGTTTTCTTTATTGATATGCTATAATGTCCAGAAATTATGCTATTCATAGGTTCATAGGTACATAGGTAGGTACTAGGCTATTGGCCCTAGGGCCTATACAAGCCTAGCCAAAAATGTACCCTGGCTTTCGCCACCCAAGAAAATTATTTTCCTGTGCCCCTGTCAAGCAGAACCACAGAAGTGATCCCCGGGGTGAATTTCTTATTACCCATCCAATCATCAAGATTTTTCTTGAAGAGTGCTAATGAGGAGCTTTGTTTGACATAGATAGGCAGTCTGTTCCAGAGTATGGGAAGTCTCTGGGACAGGAATCTATCCCTCCAGCATGTTCTGTTTATTGTGGTGACAAGGTTTAGGTCCCTAGAGCGTGTAGCTCGGAGGGATTGGGATTTCTTTAAGTGGAGCATGTCCAACAGCTCTGGGTTTGACATAACTTTGTATGTTAGGCAGAGATCGCCTCTGAGTAGGCGATATGTGATGGAGTAAAGCTGGAGTTTTTTGAGATGGTCTGCGTAAGGCATCTGTTTGAGGCCAGTAATCCTCTTTGTGAGGTATTTTTGCGGCCTTTCCAGTTGTTGTAGATGTCTTGTGAGGAACATACCAAAAGGGGCATTGTACTCTACAATGGGTCTAATGAGTGATGAGAAGAGGGGAACAATGACCTCTTTTTTTCTGGATGAGAAACCTTTTGTGATGATGTGTGCCATGTAGAAGGATTTCCTGACCACTTTGGCGATGTGATTATCAAAGGAGAGACTACTGTCCACCTGTGTCCCAAGGTCTCTTATCACACTTTCGGTGTTAAGTAGACTACCGCCTATGTGGTAGATCATGGGTACAGAATTTTTACCAAAGGGGATGACAATGCACTTTTTGGCATTGAGCTTGAGACCATGTCTTTGACACCAGGCATCTGTCTCAGTGAGGCCCTTTTGTAGGATGTCCACATCGTTAGGAGTTTCAATTATGGCTCCTAGTTTGCAGTCATCTGCGAATTTAGTTAGCCAAAGACCTTCTGTGTTAGCCTGTACTTCAGAGAAGTAGATACCAAAAAGGAGAGGACCCAGGACTGAACTCTGTGGTACTCCACTTGTCACTGGTCTGAAGTCTGATTTGGAGTCTGCTACTTTCACAGTGTGAGTTCTTTCAGTAAGCCAGTTGGCAACCCATCTTGTGACATAGGAATTTATACCTAGTTTAGTGAGTTTACCTATAATTCCAGAGTGGGGGATGATGTTGAACCCCTTGGCGAGATCTAGATAGGCTGTGTGAACCACCTTACCCTCATCTATGGCTTTGGTGACTACTTCAAAGAAGTCTATCAGGTTTAGGAGACATGATCTGCCTTTTACAAAGCCAAACTGTGTGGTGTCCAGGGTTTGGAGATCTCCAATGTCTTTGTTTATGAGTTCCATGATGATATGTTCCATGGCCTTGCAGACAAGGCTCATCAGGCTAATGGGGCGATAGTTCCCGGGGTCTGTTTTGGCCCCACCTTTGTGGAGTGGGATAACTGTCACGGTGCGCCATTCAATGGGCACAAAGCCTGAGGTGAGGCTATGATTGAACATGGTACTTAGGTGGGGTGCCAATTCATTCTGTAGTTCATGTAGAAGGCAGCCTGGGATGTTGTCAGGTCCCATGGATGCTGTGTTCTTGGCTTTGGTGAGTGAAGTTTTTACCTGTGCAGCCGTGATTACAGGGATTTTGCATTCTTTCGGTATAAATATGGGCCCTTTAGGGGGTGAGAGGGGGGGTAAAGTTAGCACTGAACCTATCTGCCAGGATGTTGGCAATATCAGTTGGTTCTGTATATTTAGTGTCATTGTGCTGTAACTCAGAGCAGATCTGAGTGTTGCCATTGAAATTTTTGACATAGCTATAGAATGCTTTGTGGTTGTCTTTAGAATCAGTGCCATTTTGTTTTCATAACTAGCTTTTGAGGATTTTATGAGGGATCTCAGCTTCTTACTGAGGCTGACCAGGGAGTTCCTCCAATCGTGGGATTTTACTCTTTTTTGCAACAGTTTCTTTCTTCTGTTGTTCAAAAGTATGCATAATTCTCAGGATGTCTTACAATAAGAATGAATGATTTTTAATATAGTAGCACACATATGTGTTCCAGTCATTTCTTGCATAGTTTTCCTAAACTGACCTGCAAGTTATTTCTCTTGATAGTAACTCATAACAAGGCATGCCTCTCCTAATTCTACAATTGCCTCACTTCATCTGTTTAATGCTAACCCCCCATAGTGCCCTTTCTTCTTTCTCTAAGAGATAAAAGTCTGTTCTTTAGTAACCCAGATTCTATTTTAGAGTTAGAGCTACATTTGTTCATTTATTCCCTTGACAGTGCAATGGTGGGGTAGAGGTTAGACTCATGAAATCCTCAACCTTGCTGCATGCTGGACTTATTCAAGCATGGACTGATGGAATTTAATGGCTGGATACTATTTGGGGTTACTACCTCTAAAGGTCACTTACCTTCCTCATACAAAAGTTATGATTGCAGTGAGCTTGTCATCAGTCAAAAGAACCTCAAACACTTGACCCCTCTGTGACTGCTACCTGCAGGCACCCCGATTTCCTGCTTTACCTAGTACACAAACAGTATTTGCACATTCACACCTCACTCTGACAATTGTATTCTGTAGTGTATCTCCTCCCTAGTATCCGCGGTGGTGGTGCTGCGGTAGCATTGTCGCCTCACAGTAAGACACTGTCCGGTTCAACTCTCAGCTAGAGCGTCTTCTGTGTGGAGGCATGCGTGAATGGGCGTACCTTTGTTGAAAGTTGTGCATCAGGGCTGGCAACTTGGCACGTAAAAATCAACTGCCAATCATTAGCAGACCGGAGTTCCGCTGTGACAACCCCTAACCGGGAAAAGCTGAAAGATACAACAACAACCGTATCTCCTCTCTCATATAGGTTCGTAGCTAAGTGCTAGGCTAGCTGTTCTTGCAAGCCATTTTAAACCTAGCCAATTTCCCTTTTGATGATTAATTAACCTATCTTGTTTAGTGTTAGATTGGTCCTACGCATAGTGAGAATAACAGGGACAAAGGTAAGAATAACTGGGATATAGCTTCATATAACAAATGTATCAAAGCTTCCTTACCAATGAATTAAACCCAGGCTGCAGTTACCAGAGTGCTAAATCCTAACCACAAGACCCCTAAAGACTGCTGCTGTCTTACTCTTATCATCATATTAAGGGTGGTAGTCTCATTTTCTGTCTGTTCCCTCCTTACCTGCCTGTCAGGGTCCACCACTGGAACTCTTGATCTACATGTAGACAACACCACACAGGTACACACACACACACGCACACACGCACACACGCACTCACACACACACACACACACACACACACACACACACACACACACACACACACACACACACACACACACAATCAAAGATTGGAACCCACTACTGTTAACTGAAATGATCAGAGCAACCGGCTACCTCTTCAGTCCTTCAGAGCAGTGACCGGGGTTCATTGATAACTAAATTCCAGTTTCCAGGTTCTCATATCTCTAATAAGTAAGGTGTGAGATTATAACCCACATGCAGTTAAAAGATGGTGATAATGTGCAATTCAGATTATTCTTTGCCTTCTCACAGCTGTCTTGCACAAAATAAAAAACACTCAGCATTTTCCATAACTGAGTGTTCTGATAGTATCTGTATCTATCAAACTGGGCTGTGTGAATGTGTACCTCATCCAATATGTTGTTTTACATCCTCTGCTGTCAGAAATTCAATGAATAACAATGAATGTGTTTGATCTTTTGGTAAACTAGCTACTACGTCTTTGTTAATACTTCTACATCATGCTCCCATTGGAATTTGCATCCATAATAATGGATATTCTAATTTGTTAGACACATTCCTCTTTCCACTTAAGACTGGTATATGCACTGATGTATTGACATAATTAAAAAAAAAATACTATTAGCCAATACATATAGCAGTGCATTTGTGTTTTTCTGGTCTTGCATAATGCTTATTTGAGCTTACAGCAATAATAATAAACATTTTTTAATTTTTCACAAAACGAACATGTACCTATTTTGAAATCATTGGATGTAATTGAGAATACACAAGCATACAGTTATTCTAACAGAACAAAAGTCATGACCTATGGTGTCTGCATAACAAAGTCTCTGATTGCAATATGAAATTTATAGGCATACAGTGAGGTTGGCAGACAAAACGGCCCAGTCTACGATGTCTACATGCAGTAGTTTGGGCATCCCATAATAAGCAGACTCTGTTATTCCTCTCTTCCATCCCTTCGTCTATCCATAGGTTCATAGGTTCATAGGTTCATACTAGGCTATCTGCCCGAGGGCATTTACAAGCCTAGCCCATCGTTTTGTGGCTTACGCCACCCCTTTAGTATGGGGAACTATACCCATTATTTTGCTGTGCCTCTGTCGAGCAGTGACACTGAGGTAATCCCTGGGGTATATCTGCGATCTCCCATCCATTGGTCAAGATTTCTCTTGAACAAGGCCAGCGAGGTGCTCTGCCTCACATATACCGGGATTTTGTTCCACAGCATAGGGAGTCTTTGGGTGATAAATCTATCCCTCCAGCACGTCCTATTAATAGCCGTGTCGAGGTTTAAGTCTCCGCCCTTGTGGCTCTGATGGATCTAGATTTTTGAGGTGAAGCATATTCATCAAATCTGGGTTTGACATGGCCTTGTATGTTAGGCAAAGGTCACCTCTGAGCAAGCGGTAAGCGACTGAATAGAGCTGGAGTTCTTTCAGTCGGGCAGCATAGGACAGATTTTTGAGACCCTTTATCCTTTTGGTGAGGAACTTTTGTGGCCTCTCCAGCTGCTGCAAGTGTCGGGTCAGATACATTCCGAATGGGGCATTGTACTCAATCATTGGTCTGATGAGTGATAAGTAAAGGGAGACTATGACCTCCCTTGATGTAGATGAGAACCCCTTCATGATAAGGTGGGCAGTGTAGAAGGTCTTCCTAACTACTTTAGCTACATGGGTGTCGAATGACAGACTACTATCAACCTGGGTCCCCAGGTCCCTGATAACTTCTTCTGTGCTCAGTGGATTGCCACCTATTTGGTAGCTAGGGGTAACCTTGTTTTTCCCGAAGGGTATGACTATGCATTTTTTGGCATTTAACTTTAGGCCATGGCTCTGGCACCAGTTATCCGTTTCTGTGAGACCCTTCTGAAGGATATCTGTGTCAGATGTGTTTTCTACTATGGCGCCCAGTTTGCAGTCATCTGCAAACTTTGTCAGCCATAACCCTCCTGTGTTTGCTTGTACTTTGGAAAAGTAGTTGCCAAACAAGAGTGGGCCCAGGACTGAGCCCTGTGGGACACCACTTGTGACAGGCTTTGAGTCTGACATGGCGCCAGCAACTCTGACCCTGTGGGTTCTGTCACTCAGCCAGTTTGCAACCCATCTTGTGATGTATGGGTTAACAATTAAGCTGATGAGTTTTTAATGATACCCGAGTGGGGTATTGTATCGAAGGCCTTAGCCAGATCGAGGTAGGCTGTATGGACTGCCTTTCCCTCATCAATGGCTTTGGTGACTGTTTCGAAAAAGTCAACCAAGTTTAAAAGGCATGATCTGCCTTTGACAAAGCCAAACTGGGTTGGATCCAAAGTCTGCAAATTCCTATGTCTTTATTTATGAGGTCCATTATGATCCTCTCCATGGCTTTGCAGATAAGGCTTGTCAAGCTAATGGGCGGTAATTTCCAGGGTCGGTGGAGGCACCGCCTTTGTGAAGTGGGACCACAGTTGCAGTGCGCCACTCCCTGGGTACGTATCCAGAGGTAAGACTTTGATTAAACAGCTGTCCTAGCTGTGTGTTTAATTCCTCATTGAGTTCGTGGAGCACACAGCCGGGGACACCATCAGGTCCCATGGATGCTGTGTTTTTTGCTTTGGAGAGAGCATTTCTCACTTGGGCATTGGAGATGTTTGGGGGGCTGCAATCGTTTGGTATAGATATCTCTCCTTTTGGGGGGGAGAAGTTTGCACTGAACCTGTCAGCCAGTATGTTGGCAATGTCTGTAGGATCAGTAATCTTCACATCATTTTGAACTAGTTCTGAGCATATCTGGGAGTTTCCTCCCAGGTTTCTAACATAGCTAAAGAAGGCCTTATGATTGTCTTTTGAGTCTTTAGCTATTTTTCTCTCAAAATTTGCTTTGGATGATTTTATGAGAGCTCTTAGTTTTTTACTTATAGTGATCAAGGGTGTCTTACCTTTTAAGGATTTTGCTCTATCTTGTAGTAGCTTCCTCCTTTTGTTGTAGAGTTTGTTTATGGCTGGGGTCCTCCAGACTGGACGCTTGCCTTTGGTACAAAGAGTCTTTGTTTTGCTTGGGATTGCCTTATCCATGCAGTCCTGCAGGTGCTGGTAGAAGGCATTTGTAAGTGATTCAGCGGCTTGAGTACTGTTTTCCGCCGGCTCGGGGGCCTTAAAGGAGATCACACTAGTCTTTAGAAGTGTGAAGTCGGCTTTCGAGAAGTTCTTTACTGTGGTCTTTTTTATTTCAGGTGGGGGTGGGATGAGGACCTCCAGCGAGATTAGTTTGTGATCTGATCTCACCAGTGAGGGGTATACTTCCGGTGTTGAACATTGTGCTTCCCATGTTCATGATGATGAGATCAAGTATGTTATCTCCTCTTGTGGGGATGGTGACTAGTTGTTCCATGGCATTTGAGTTTATGAATTCCAGGAACTTTTGGGCTAGGGTGTTTGGGCTTGAGTAGTGTTCCCAGTCTATATTAGGGTAATTGAAGTCACCTAGTATGATGGTGTTTGGTGATACATTTATCCCCTCTAGTGTTTTCAGGAAGGCCATGTGAGGTTCCTGAGTTTGTGAGGGTGGCCTGTAACATGCTACAATTTGCAGAGCAGTCTTGCCTATGGTTAATTGCACCTGGATGGTCTCCGATGCATCGTGCGTTGCCACCAGTCTTGAGGTGTGGGTGTCCTTGATGAATATGGATACCCCCTCCTTTCTTGGTATTGTCCAGATTTTGGGGCGGAGCATGATATGAGGTAAAACCTGATAGTGCTGGGGTGCTCTCAGGAGCCTTGAACCAGGTTTCTGTCACAGCACAGACATCGATGTTCTCCATACTGAGAAGGGCCTCGAGTGCGTGCATTTTGAGATTTAGACTTCTGGCATTGAGCAGCATTACCCTTAGTTTTTTTCCTTTTTTGTGTTCTAGGGTGGTAGGTTTAGAATTTGAGCCTTGCCTAAAGAAGGCACTATGGGGGTGGCAAGAGCCTTTGCCAATATCCGGAATCCCAGGGGTGACAAGTGCAAGCCGTCCCTTGCGAAGCAGCATGGCTTGTCCAGCATGTCATCCCAGGCAGACAGACACTGGATCCCCTTTGAATGACACCAGTGTTTAAGCCAATTGTTAAAGATGATCATCTTATCTCTGTATTGTGGCATCATTCTTGGTGAAGGTAGGATACTGCTCAAGGTCAGGGTCATACCTGCCTGAGCTACATAATCAGAGAGCTCCTCAATGTCTCTTTTCATGTAGTCCAAGGAGGTACGTCTCAGGTCGTTTACACCAGCGTGGACAATGACTGAGTCGTATTTGTACCTGCTGTTGAGAGACCTGAGTGCTTGCGTTATGTGGCGGATTCTAGCGCCCGACAGGCAGCTTACTGTGACCTTCTCCTTACTCAGTCTGGTGGCGGGACGTCAGTGTGTCTGACTATGGAGTCACCAATGACTAGTGTGTCTGGCATTGTGTTTGGCCTTAAGGGCTGTGACTGTTTGACACTCTGACTGTGAGGTCTATGTGTTGCAGGTGCTGTGTTCTGAGGTGGTGGTTGTTTGGGTGTCTGCTTTGGTGGCCTCTGCTGTTTTGGTAGATTTTTGATCAGAGCCTCCGAGTATGTCTTTGTGTGTTTATGTGTATGATCTGAGGTTGTGATGGTACTATGTGAGACTGGGTCTATAGTGTGTGTGGTAACCTTTTCCTCCTGACTGGTCTTGCCAGTCCTATGTTGAGAGAGCTCAGCCTCCAGTTTGGCCGTATAGTTGCATCTCTCGCATGTATTTGTGTTTTGTGGGAGGAGGAGAGGGTTGTCTGTGTACATGAGGCAATTGTAATATTGCCTCAATATTCCCAGGTTCACCAGATGAGCAGGAGAGGACACTAGCAACTGATCCCTCGACATGCTAGAAGGAATAGACAAAAAAACTTTAAAAAAGATTCCGGGGGACGTGGGTGACCGAGAAATGGGGGGTTGCCTTTTTGGGGTACTATCTATGACAAGAGTGCCGTATCAAGGTAATAAGTACTGTAGGAGCAAGTGCTAGGTTTAACAGATAGAGTCTACTTGGAGTCAAGTAGAGATGATCTTTTTAGTTATAGGATATGCTGATTAGATCAGTAGTATAGTTCGAGGAAGGTAGTTTTAAGGGAAAATTTGAAGAGTGGACTTTAGGTAGCCCGAATAGTTTAAACCTGATTAACCGGCGCTGCCCTAGTGTGCAACAGTGGCAACTCCGTGCTAAATCGCGCTAATTCATGCTAAAGCGCGCTTTATAGCAGGGGGCTGGAAAAGACAGGAAATGACCCAAAATGGCCAATAGACTACAAGTTACTGCCTTAAACCACTCCTCTAAGGACAATCAGGCAGCTCAGTACTCCCCACTCTCACTGGTGAGTAAAGAAACTTCCCCCTGACCAAACAAGGAAAATGGAGAAACACAGGAACCAAGACAAAGCCCAGGGATCAGCAAAATCTGGTCTCTGGAACACTAGTTAGGAAAGTATGGAAAACAAGGATATTTTTTTTTTGTTTTTTTCAAGTTTTTTTACAGAAAAGCAGAAAATACAATAAATGCTATGATTTTCGACTAAATGCTATCAAAAGCTAGTACACTTGAGTGTATTAGCCTGTAGTTTAACTTTTAGGCAAAACTTAAACTAGCAAGTGCAGTAAACAGTTTTAGCTTATAAACACAGTAAAACAGTGCAAACTTTGATAAAACAAGCAGAAACAGTAGTCGAAAGGCACAAAAAGACGAAAAAGCCAAGAAAAATACTTAAAATCTGGAAAGGTAGATAAATCCATCCTATACATCCTTGCCTGCAGCTTCAGAATTAAACTTAACAATTCTGTCTGGTAGGTCATTCCAGTTTCCCACTGCCTCCTTCACAAAATATTTTTTTCATAAGTCATTAATGAGGCGCTCACTTTTTCCGCTGTCACTTATGACCCATTATTCCCTGCCTTTCCTTTTTGAATTGCAATCTCTCTCAAACTATAGCATACCCATATTACAACCCCATTTCTGTCATTATGTCCATCACATCCGGTGTGTACATGTCAAAAGGTTAATTTTGTCTCACTTTTCACCTCTGTGTTCCTCTTTTCAGTCTGTTAATTTTCCTTTGCATACTGTCTAACAGTCTAGTATGTTTTTAATGTGTCAGACTATAAGAAGTGATCAGAATATTCGTGATGTGGTCTTGCCAGTACATTAGAGTAGTAGGATGAATTTTCACCACTTCTCCTGACCTCCTTGTCTCTGCAAACTGCTAGTTTAAACCAGGGTTATATCAACACAAGTACAGATGGAAGTGACGCTCCAGACATGTGAGTGCACTACTGCTACCAAGTAATACAAACACAAAAATGTGTAAAAATAAAAACACAAACACATCCGACCATGGTGCTTGTTCTTGGTACTGCACTGTAGCTTTTTTCCTTCTGTGCTGTTGTGCCTTATCTCTTGGATTGCTTCTTGATCAAAGTGTACAAGACCAACCCATTCTAAATGGAATAGCACCGTACTCATTTTGTGGATTGTCAGTGAAAGAGGACATGCCTGTGTGGATGAATAATCCACCCCCTCGGCACTGTTGTGATGCTGAATGTTCTGAACTGACCTGCTGTAGTAACAGTTCAGTACAAAATAGGTAAACTTTCATTGTGCTTGTCTCTCTACTGCCAGCAGTGAGATGAACTGATCCAGCACAGATGGTTAAGGTTTGGCAAATCTGTTGGCGTGGGATGGTATTGTATTTAACTAAAGTCATGTTTGATATAATATGAAATGCAGCAGGATTTGAGACGGGCAGTAGCACTATCATGTCTTGGGAGCAAATATGAGAGTGGCTCATATAGACAGAAAGTAAGTATCGCTGTGATATGAGAGAGTAAGCAAGGGAGGAGTATCGAGTCTCCTGAGACTAAGCTCAACACACAATGAGCATTCATATGCAGCAGTAAGCAGTAATGCTTTAGACAGTTAGTCCTCTGGTCCGACTCCTGGCTGTGGTATCTTGCAGAATCTATTTGACATCTCTGCATCAGTGTGTATTTTCATCGGGGTCTACAGTTTCCTCTGACCTAAAAAAGAAATGACATTTGATTATTTGATTATGCTGTAAACTGATGGTACTTGTGTGTACAAGTGTGTGTGTGTGTGTGTGTGTGTGTGTGTAAGATAAGGTAGGGAGGTATCCCAAAAGAATGAGTAAATGCACTGGCAGGGTCTGATAGCAAAGAAATATTTTTTTCCTAACATGAGCACAAAGCATCTTATCAAGCCATGCAACAGTCACTCAACTTGCAAATTTGATTTGCAATGGAACAACTTTTCCAGTAAGATTTACTTTTATTCTGTAGAGCAACTTTAAGTGCTGGCCATCTTCAAAACAAATTTAATCCCACTGCAACAACCCCTCCAAGTAAGAAATGGAGTATCTGCTTAAGTTTTGAATTAAATAAATTCATCAACAAACTTCTATCATATTGTACGTTTTCTGTACTCCCTGCATTCCCCACTTCTGTTAATTTTTTTGTACTTGTTTCAGTTAATTTTCTTGTTTTGGTGTCCCCTTCTCTGTTCCTTAAATGCTATCCCTGTTTTGTGCAAGGATTCTCCAGACAAGAACTACCCCTCATACTTATTTGTCCTTCCTGTGAGACCTTGTATATATGTGCTTGTAAGTGTGTATATGTTCAAGTGTGTGTGTGTGTGTGTGTGTTTGTGTCTATTAGAGTCACAGCTAATTAGGTGACTGAATTTTTTTTTTTTTTTTGCAGTGTGCATGTTGTTGTTATATAGCAGTAATGACTGACCAATGGGCACATAGGCTGACATAGTGAGAGCCAAGCACAAGAGACTAAGAAAGACAAGAGTGTTTTACACTTTCCACTCATTCTTGTCATATATGCTGTGTGTGTATATGTGTGTGTACAGAAATATATAGGCACTTCTAACTGGACATCAGGTTTTCATTTGGTCAGAGGGAGATTCCATTTTATGAACTCACAATGTTAGTGAGAACGTGTGAGTCCCATCTCATGAGTGCATGTGCCAACATACCATGAATCCATCTTCATAAGTTAAGGAAAAGGTAAGTGTGTTCATTCTTAGCAGTTACACCTCCATGTTTAATATACTTCCCATGTGAAATCAAGCATTGTCACAGTGCAGAAATAAGAGGCATTCTACCGCTCATTCAGGCCCTCTACTCAGACTATGTCATTACCAGTGGTGACGTGTCTGTATCCCTGAACAATTACATCACATCTATACTTAAATGGACATTGACCTTGATGTCCTGTATATCCTAATAAAGATCTAAATGATCCCTTGCCATATTACAGCTAATTGCATAATATTTTCTGTAACAGCCACAAAACAAACGGCATACCAAAGCAAGGATGAGCCCCTTCCCATTAAACCAAACACTATAATTCTTGGGGATTTCAATTATATACAGTATCTCTCAAATGGAAAACCTATTCTATTACACAAAAAAGATGCACAATGCTTCCAGGATTTCAGCTATTCAGACTCCCTAGACAAGATAGTGCACTCCCCTAACCTCTGAGGACACAAATGATCCTACACTGCTCTAATTCACATGTTTGTAAAGCCTGTTATTTCAGAAATACTCTAGAAGAGGCCTAATGATCTACCTTAACATACTGGCAGGGTAGATGCATCTCCCAAAGAATACCTCTCTTCTTTTCTCCTCTGCAACAGACTTCCCCTTCATATTGAACAAAATTGTTCCTTAACCCTCTTCAAACACAATCTACATGAATGGATCTGTAAATATAAACAAACCCCAGGTCTGGCTCCACAATCCATTGTGAAAAGTAGTAGAAAGTAGGAATTGCAAAGGCTGTGCATAGTAATACAAAAATTAGCCCATGAACCTATAACAAATGTCAAATCAAACCATGTCAGACTTTGTAAAACCCAGTTGTTTTTATTTACCAAACACAAAGACAAACTCCCCTCACTTGTCTTGGATTCTGCCTTTAAGGAGAAATCTCTGAGCATGTCAAAATCAAAACTTCTGTTTTAAATAGTATTTCAGGTGTATGGAATAAAGTAGAATCCCACTGGATTGTGTATTATGACTTCTATTAGGGTGAGGGAGCGATAGGATTTCAGTGCTGTGAAATTACAACATATCTTAGGGGGCACTGAACTATAACTGATAGGTTCATAGATTCATAGTTATTTACTAGGAATGACCACAAGGGCCTTTTAAGCCTAGCCATGCATCCTCAATCTCTGACAAGTTCCGATACCCTTGAGCATGGACCTGGGAGATGAACCATTTACAGGTTGCCTGTTTGCATTAGAGACATAAGTGCTAAACCAGGGATGAATTTCTAGTTTCTCATCCAATTGCCCAAATTGCACTTGAATTGGGTTAGGGAGGAACTCTGCTTCACATTGATGGGGAGCCTGTTCCATAGATGGGGTAGTCTCTGGGATACATACCTATCTCCCCAGCAGGTCCTATTTATATCACAGGCAAGGTTTAAGTCTTTGGAATGGGTAATTTTGCTACTGTTTGTTTTGTGGATATGCAAAAGGTCCATCAGAGTATGGTCTGACAATGCCCTGTATGCCAGGCATAGATCTCCCCTCAAAAGCCTGCAGGAAACTGAATACAGGGTTAGGGCCTTTAGGTAGTCTGCATAGGACATATTACTTATGCCCTGTATTCCTTTAGTGAGGAACCTCTGTGGATGTTCCAGTTGTTTGATGTGCCTGGTTAAGTACATACCAAATGATGCATTGTACTCAATGATAGGTCTGACGAATGCCGAATACAGTGGAACAATGACTTCCTTGGACTTAGATGCCATACTTTTTTTATAAGTGGTGCAGCATAGAATGATTTCCTCACCACTGTAGACACGTGATGATCAAAGGCTATATTACTAGATGGTCACATCCCATACATATATACAAAGATAGTATATCATTTTTTTAACAATAATTGGAGTACTGAGATTGAAGGCATAATTAGCAGTACAGTTGTATTGCATATAAAATTTATAGAAGACACACAGTATAGAAATCAGGGGAGTGTGTGTTGATTGAGACAGGTTTTCAAGGGGGCTGAAAGCAGGAATAGCTCCAGTTGGGACTGAAGTAAATGTAGAGAGAAGTTTTGAAGTGGGCAGTATTTTGGATTGTTCTGATAGCTAATGGGGAGCATTCCAGTTTTTGGTGAATGTGTAGGAGAAGAGAAGTTGGCTTGGTGGGAGGTTAGGCTTGTGTACCTGGAAAAATTACTGATCTTCCAATCTAAAGGACCTATTTGGGAGGTAAAAAGTGAAGATAGAGCTGAGGGCAGGACAGTCAGAAGGTTTATAGATAAGTTTGTGAGCAGTGGTAAGTTGCAGATAGTTAAGGTAGTTTGAAGTTCGAGCAATATTAGGAAGAGAAGAGCAGTACAGTGATGGGAGAAGTTTTGGGAGTTTCTTGCAAATTTTGCAATTTTATTATAACAAGTTTTGTGTTTGGCTTTAAGAGTGGTTTCAAGGTTGGTGAGTAGAGGGGTGCGATACATTAGGGAAGGAAGGAAGGAAGTAGAGGCAAGTGTTTCTTTGGAAAAGGGGCTAAGGAACTGGTTATGTCTATAGATCATTCCAAGTTTTTGATGTTTTTTTTTATTTTGATGTTTTGTTGCAGGTGAATATCAAATTATAGATGTTTATCTATGCTTACTCCCTGAAGTTTTGTATGGCTGACAATTTATGTTAAGGTTTCAGTTTGGGAGTAGATATTAAATGTGGTTTTGTCCAACAGGGTAGACTTTGGGGGGGGGGTGAAAAACATGATCTTGGATTTATTAGGGTGGAGGGCAAGGTGGTTAATATACATTGTTCTTCCAATGAGAAAAGGTAATGGTAATGTTGGCTATTGAGTTTATAAAGAAAGATTTAAAGAAGGAGGCAGTTTGTCAGGGTGAGGACAATTTCTTTTTTGTGCCAGGGTTCAGGAGTGAGGAGGAGTTCCAGAAATTTGGGGGGTTTTGTTTATGGCTAATCTGCAGTTTTGTGTAATGGGCTGTTGATGGCATGTCTCCCATTTTTATACTCATCTAAATACGTGTCAGAAATATATAGAATGTGTGGATATCCTTCTGGTAAAACTAAAAGAAGAGCACCTGAGTAATCCATTTAATTGGCTTGATGTTCTTAAAGCACTGATGGCCCTCGTTAAGATCTGTGCTCTCACAGGTGACTTTGAATAAACCTGTTTTGTATCTGCCTTTGTCAAAGCTGCAGAACAAGTAATCCTATTGCCTGCACATCAAAATAACATCTGTCTGTAAAGTCGTCAAAGCCAAACATTGCAGACATATCACAGTCCTCTGGACTGTTTTATTTGGCATTCTTTATGTGATCATAAATGACTGGTTCTACTTTGGAAATTAGGTTATGCAGGTTAACTAAAAGTAGACTAATTTTTCATCTGAGCCCAGTACTTGGGAGTAGTTTTTAATGTTTTGTGGATGTCCACAACTAGTTTTAGTAAATAACCCCCCTGTAGCACCTTACTGACTGTGCTTCTGCAATACATAGAAGGTCCCCAATTGTTTTTCCATGAAATTGCCTCCCATTCAGCATTCCACTCCAGAACCCCAAATCTCTCCCATCCCCTCCCTCTCTTCTCTATCAATATGTCCTTTTCATCTGTTACCTCCCATGACTCTTATTATTGTCTTGCTATATATTCTCAGTATATGTGTTTCTCATTATATTAGGTTGTTCTTATGTGGCAAGCTTCTTTGTCAAATAGCAGAGACTGACTTGTAGTTGCTGTCTTGTTACTAACCTGTTTAGCGTTCTCAGAAAGCCAGTTATATAGATATCTACCGTCACTCATTTCTATGTCTATATTTCAAAGAGTAAGCACTATGTTTTCTTAAGAATGAACAGACAAGGTAACTATGTCTAATACACAAGTAAACAATTGGATTTGGATGTTGTATCTCATCTACAGACTGAGTATGCCAAATAGCTGTCACAGGATCATAGGATTATAGGAATTACAAGGCAACTGAGTTATGTGACCAATGACAACTTGCCATTGCCAACCTTAGACCATGCCTACTTTCTTGAGAAGGCAAGGACAGTTGATCCCAGTCTAAATTTTTGAAATTTCTACATTTGGGGAAAGCACTGTGTAATGAACCTATCTCTTCATTATATTTTATTTATCTATTGGTGAAGATTCCGATCAAATTTTGTTATTTGTGGGATTATTTGATTTATGCAGATATAAGAGATCTAGGGCCGCTGTGTCCCTAATGTCTCAGAAGGCAAGACAAAGCTCTCCTCTTAGGAGTCAGTACTGCATCAGTGTTTCCAGACTTTTATGATAGCTTAGTGACTTTATGACAGTGATCACTTTAGTTATGATGCTGAGTTCTTTCTAGTTGTTTGATATGTCTAGACAGGTACATCATGAAGGGGGCATTAAATTCACTAACTGAATTCTTCTTTGCTGCACACATTATCCAGAACTGCTGTTCCTTGGCACTAACTAAACTTACATCAACAAACCAATATCTCTTTCTAACAGGGCTATAGCATTCCTTTTATACACCATCTCAATGGAATCACTGCTCATTAACTATTCATGGAGAAAGCCTTTTTGGCATATACAAAAATGCAGCTGTCATCTTAGAGGAACACTGCTACTTACAATTATGAATAGTATTCTTTTTACAACACTTTTCCACTTCAGTTTCCTAGCATTTTGACACATCATAGGCAGGTAGTTCCACACTGCACTACATTTGAACACACCTCAGCTTGAAACTTTTAGTTTCAGGCTTACAAGCTAATCTGAGATCTTCAGACAAACCTACTGCATTTTGATGGGTCAAACCTGATTGAAGTTATACAACCTGAATAGTTTAGGAAAAGCACTCACCCACAAAGTGAAATATACCCATCTTGTTGTTTATGTACATTGTACACATTGGGGAAGCTGTGGTCCATTACCTCACTGTGAATAACTTGTGGTAGTTAGGAATAAATACATTAATCAATGACATTATCAGTCCTCTCACAACCTTAAAGAGCTAAAGCTCTGACTATGGCCCAGACAATTACTGGCCCAGCGGGTCATGGAAATGGAAGTGAGCAGCCAACATTGGCTTATCCATGCTAGTAGACAGATACTGTCCAGTCTGCATTAATACTAACTTTCACAGTATAACGGGAGTATAGCATACAATCCAGTGGCGTGCACATGACTGTCCCGATCTATGTTAGAAAGTAGCCTTCTCAGAGCATGTGCAGGGATGTGCTCAACAACCATGAGAGGAAGAAAGAGCAGGTGATTGTGCAACAGGCATGCATATCATCAACCCTGTGTCTTGGATTTATATCAGGATCAGAAATGCATGATGACTGACTAGAAGACAGTTTCCTGTGATCGGTTCTAATACTTAGGAATAACATAATTATTGGGTGAGGACTAAAGGCTGATTGATCACAGTGCGACTGATTCATAGGTTCATAGGTTGGTACTAGGCTATTGGCCCTAGGACCTATACAAGCCTAGCCATAACAATTCCCTGGATATTTCTTCCCACAGTATTTACTTCCCTGGACCCCTGTCTAGCAGGGCAACTGAAGTGATCCCCGGTGAATTTCCTATCTCCAATCCAATCGTTAAGGTTCCTTTTGAAGAGGGCCAAGGAGGCCCTCTGCTTGACAGGTATGGCCAGTCTATTCCAAAGTATGGGGAGTCTGTGGGTCAGGAACCTATCCCTCCAGCAGGTTTTGTTCATTGTGATGACAAGGTTTAGATCCTTGGAGCATGTGGCTCTGAGGGATTGGGATTTCTTTAAGTGGAGCATGTCCAACAGCTCAGGGTTTGACATGGCCTTGTATGTTAAGCAGAGATTACCTCTGAGTAGACGATATGCCACAGAGTATACCTGGAGTTTTTTTAGATGGTCAGCATAGGGCATCTGCTTTAGGTTTGTGATTCTTTTAGTGAGGTATTTCTGCGGCCTTTCCAGCTGTTGCAGATGTCTTGTGAGGTACATATCAAATGGGGCATTGTACTCTATAATGGGTCTAATGAGGGATGAGTACAGTGGGACAATAACCTCCTTTTTTCTGGATGAAAGCCCTTAGTGATGAGGTGTGCCACATAGTAGGATTTCCTGACTGTCGTGGTGATGTGGTTATCGAAGTTGAGACCACTGTCCATCTGTGTCTCTAAGTCTCTCATCACAATTTCAGTGTTTAGTGTGCTGCCATCTATGTGGTAATTCATGGGTACATGTTTTTTCCCAAAAGGGATAACTATACATTTCTTGGCATTAGGCTTGAGCCCATGGCTCTGGCACCAAGCATCTGTTTCTGTAAGGCCTTTTTGTAGAATATCCACATAATTTGGGGATTCTATAATGGCTCACAGTTTGCAGTCATCTGCAAACTTTGTTAGCCAGTGTCCCTTAGTGTTGGCCTGTACTTCAGAGAAATAGATGCCAAACAAGAGCAGTCCCAGGACTGAACCCTGAGGTACTCCACTTGTCACTTGTCTGGAGCTGGATTTGGAGTCAGCTACTTTTACAGTCTGGGTTCTGTCAGTAAGCCAGTTGGCAACCCATTGAGTGAAGTAGGGATTTATGACTAGCTTAGTAAGTTTATCTATGATTCCAGAGTGGGGGGTGGTGTCAAAGGCCTTGGCAAGGTCCAGATATGCTGTGTGGACCGCCTTACCCTCGTCCACAGCTCTAGAGACTGATTCAAAGAAGTAAATCAGGTTTGGGAGACAAGATAGGCCCATCACTAACCTAAACTGGGTGGGGTCCAGTGTTTGAAGGTTGCCAATGTCTTTGTTTATAAGTTCCACAATAATGCGTTCCATGCCCTTGCAGATCAGGCTCATCAGAGTGATGGGATGGTAGTTCCCGGGATCCAAGGTGGATCTCCCCTTGTGGAGTGGGATAACTGCAGCTGTGCTCTACTCAGTGGGCACACAGTCTAGGGTTAGTCTATGATTAAACATGATGGTTGAAAAGCAGTATGGACAAAACCATAAAATTATAGAAACAGATAAAAGCATCAATGGATTTGAAGTATAAACATGTCTTGCATTCATGCTCTTGTCAGAATGTTAATGAGTGCTGGTATGACATACACAAGTACTTTGTGATGCTGACATTACTGCTGTAAAATCTACTGCTTATTACACGCTGCCCCTGCTGTTATCCTCTACTGGTTGCTACAATTTTGTTATAGACAGCAAATTATTACTATAATTTTTCAATTTCATAAATTGAAAGGCTTACCAAATAAGTTAAGTCAAGAAGCTGAAAATGCCTTCAAAGATATTGCTACTCTGTGATTATGGTTACCTCACAAAACTAAATATTTTGTTTTTCTGATTTCTTTATTGTTTGTGTGCATGTTGTATTGGACAAGCAAGTTATATAGATTGATAACTCTTTATTTTATTTTTTTATGTAAAATATTTAGCAGTGTCTGGTAGCAGTTGTGAAATGATAAAGCACAACTGTAAACTAGGTGTCTCCCCTAGCTCCTCCAGTGACATTGATATACATTGTATTAGAAACATACCACAGTAGATTGCTGATGCAATTGAAAATCTGCATAAGGAGAACATTCTGTCTTAAATTTACCAAGTTTAGTAAATGTATTCACTATGTGGAAATAAAAAGTCTGTATTTTAATAATGTTGTAATATTAAAGAGCATAACAATAATATTATGGGTGAACTTATCTTTTGCATATTTATTAATCATTTATATTCAGTTACACAATTTTCTGTATTTCTGTTGAAATAATATCAAAACAAAAATATTGCTTATTAAAGTAAAAGGCCTTGATGAGTCTATGACTATTCATAATTTTAGTTATACTTTTCTCATTTCTGCCCCGGCACTTTCAGTCATTTTATCGGCATTACGTTTATACCACAGACTTCAGAAGATCAGTTAGCTTTAGCAACGTTAAGGTTTTATGTTATACTTCTCCATATTACTGCAAGGCATACTTATCTGTGGTTCTTGCCTCTGTTTATTCTCCCACTTGAAAGTTATTACTAACAATAAAACGTGCCCTCATCAGGCCCTTTAAGACCCTTCCCATTTCCATTGATTGATTACTTGCACGTTCAGTGAAGCAGACAGCCCCCATATTTTGGCATTCGTTTGGTATATTCATTCCAATTCAGCTGCACCTTTTAATAAATTTCATATTTTTTCAGAAGTTGTAATTTGTGCATCTCATGCCTTGATTTTGATTTTTTGAATCCATCATAATGAATTACCATCAAGCCATATAAAATTCCTTAACATTTAGCATATAGATTTAAAATTTTTTTATGTCAGCCTTACAAAATAAAATGTGGTACACTATGCAAAACTAGACATACTGAGCACATCCACAAATATCCATGTGCATGCAGGCAAACACCTGAGCACATACACACACACACACGTATACACAAACACCATGCACATGTGCATCTAGCAAACAACATGCATGCACCTACAAACACACACACAAACACACATATGCATGCAAATACACACACACACACACACACACACACACACACACACACACATGCGCAAAGACCATAAACATATGCATGTGAACACGTGTACACGCATGCACATACACACTACTGCAAATAACCATATTTGGCTAAGTGCATCATTCTTTTA
>NC_056740.1:109972617-110102617 GCF_019279795.1 Protopterus annectens | reverse complement strand
GTTTGTTTGTGTGTGTGTGTATATATATAATGTGTGTATGGGATCCTTGCATATGTTCGAAGTTTCACTACTTCGAACCCCACTTCACCGAGTCCTCTTGTTCGAAGTAGTGAAACTTTGAACATTAACTTTGGCAGTCACACTACAGCACGGAATGGGAATATTCCCTTTTTCCCACTGTAGTGCAATCTCGGAGTTGGTATATTTAAGTAGGGGGGGTGTTGGGGGCACAGCCCACCACATGTTGGGTGCAGGGGGCTTGCCCCCCGGCAAAACATGTTTTTGCGGGGTTTTTCGGTAGCTCAGGGAATTAGACTTCAGCGAAAGTGCACTTTTGTAGATCGGGGAACTAGACTTCAGCGAAAGTGCACTTTCATTGCAGTGGACTTTCGCTGAAGTGTAGGGTCTACTGCTCTATTTCGAAGAAGTGTGTTTTCAATGTAAAGCAGTAGACCCATATATATATATATATATATATATATATATATATATATACATTTATATATATATATATATATATATATATATATATATATATATATATATATATATATATATATATATGTGTGTGTGTGTGTGTATGGTTCTACTTTTGTTCATCATAAACTCACTTTTTCTGAAGAACAGCAGTACAAACCCACTTCAGCGAAACTGTACTTTCATCACTGGTTTACTGAACCAGAAAACAAAAACAGAAAATCCTTGCAAACACACTTTCCTAGCCGGCCAAAGCATGGTACAGTGGCAATAAGGAAATATACCCATTTCCCCACTGTAGTGTGATCTTGGAGTTAATATAAATAAGTAGGGGGATGTGAGTGGTGCAAAAGTGTGTTTGCAAGGTTGTTCTGTTTTTGTTTTCCAGTTCGGTGAACTGGTGTTCGCGAAAGTGCACTTCTGGTAAAGTTAACTTTCACTGAAGGGGGTTTGTTCTTCTGTTCTTCGAAAAATTTTTTTTCGATGAACAGAAGTAGACCCGTGTGTGTGTGTGTGTGTGTGTGTGTGTGTGTGTGTGTGTGTGTGTGTGTGTGTGTGTGTGTGTATGTGTGTGCATCAATATATATATATATATATATATATATATATATATATATGTATATGTATATATATATATATATATATATATATATATATATATATATATATATATATATATATATATATTAATATAAAATATGCACATATGCACTCATATTTATATGTACAAACAAACATGTACACAAACACAGATATTTGTACAGTCTATTAAACTGTAAAAGCTTGCTTTTTGTTTTTATGTCTACTTGTCATTTCTAGAACCAGCCTTTTACACTTTTCAAGTCATTCTGTAACAGTATTTGTCTGTGCTACCATTATGATTCGAGGTATCATCGAAAGACATGCTTACACTACACTTCAGGACAAGAGCAATACTCATTTTGAGGATGTTGGGACAAGTCCAGATTCTAATGCTTTCATGCCACAGTCATATTTGGTCTAGGTTGTACAAACCAGCTTCTCTCTACAGTGATAGTTTGCTGTCAAACAAACATCATGGCTAAACCCATCTTGATGGCTGTTTCTTCATACTCCCTGGCACCACTGAAATCACATTTTAGCACTGAGCAGGTAGTCTGCCTGAAGCATAGATATACAGTGCGGCCAAAGTGAAAAAGATCTACTTGTACCATTAAATCAGTTCTGGTTTGCAGAACAAGAACTCTGTGGCTGTTATATTTATGTTCATCTAATATTTTTTTCCCTCAGCAAGTATACAGACTAGTTTTTATCCACCTTTACATCTGCTTCTAAACAATAGATATTTGCCTGCACAAACTTAAGCTGCCAGACCACTCTCCAAATATTTTGGTTTATATTTTATCCTAAGAGATGTCTGTAACTTACTGTCTTTGGATGAATGTAGCATTTGTCAAATGGCATGTTGATCTCTGTCTTCAGTTTTTATGATTTGTTCTTAATATTCTTTGTCTTTTCAGTCTCACACTTCATTTCCTCCCTCGGCACTCATTATATGGAAATAGTGCAATCTTAAAAAAGAAAAAAATACTCTGCATATAACAAGTGACATGCCATACCAATATATTCTGTCCTAACTCTTTAAAAAATGTATCTTTTCTCTAAAAAATGTGATACACATACCTTCTCTATTTAAATAATTTAATTTCTAAGAATATTATTATTAACTTCACAAGGGCACCCCTCTAGAGAAATCCCAGATTATTGACCAATTGCCATCCTCTCTCCCATAGTTAACCAACAGCTTCTAAATCACCTCACCACAAACAACCTACTACCACCCTCGCAGCACAGCTTAGGTCCAAGTCCAGTACTAACACTGCCCTAATAACCTTCACCAATACTATTCAGCACCTCAAAAATTAAGACCCATTGGCCTTGCATTTTTTTCTAGATATGTCACAAGCCTTTGATACTGTATCTCATCAATTGCTACTCAACAAACTTGCAAACTGCATCCTCAATTCATCATCCCTAACCTGGTTCTACAGCCACCTGACAAGCCGTCAACAGACTACTAAATGGAAAAACAATCTGTCTCCTTTACTCCCTATACATACTGGAGTACCCCAAGGATCCATACTTGGGGCTCTCCTTTTTATCATATTCACCAATAACATAAATTCTGCCACCCAACATGCAACTATCATCAAATACGCAGATAACTCCTCACTTACCTGCTCAGCCCCTACCTCCCAAGAACTTTAACAAAAAATGCAGAAATCCTTCCTGGACATAGAAACATACCTCTCCAACCATCAGCTTGTCCTAAACCCAAATAAGACTAAGTTAATAATTTTCACTAACAATTCATCAAAGCTCAGCCGCCTAGCCCTCTCTATCTACTGGAATTGACCCAACTAATCAGAACAAACTCTTAGGAGTTGCAATAGATAACAGACTAAAATTTGATAAAGACATCTCCTTTACAATCAAAAAAGTCCATGCCATACTAGGTACCCTCTACAGGGCCAAACCTTACCTCACTCATCAAGCCAGACTAGCGACTGCTAGAAAGCACTTACTATCTGCCCTCCTCTATTGTTCACATATTTTCACCAACCTACACAAGACAGACCTAAATAACCTAGAATCCTGCTAGAACAAAATAGCTCGGTTTTCAGCCAACCACCCCCCACAAAACGCATCATTGCTCTACTCTCCAGCACCTCGACTGACTGGAACTTCCCAACCTGTTAACTCTAAACCAACTTACCTTTACCCAAAAAGTCTTATTCAACCCCAGCAACTGCCCTTCCCTATCTAACCTGGTCCAACCCTACATTAACTGCAGGCCCCTTAGATCCTCTGATAAAATACTGCTAAAAGTTACCCAGTCACACAACTATCATGGTGACTCCCTCTATGCCAGTAAAATAGCCAAAGTCTGGAACGCTCTACCTCAGCACAGCTGAAAAAAACCCACTAACAACACTTCTTTCAAAAAAAGCCTAAAGGAATATCTCACCAGCAACTGGCACTGCCCCTGTATGTCACCAGGATAACACCTTCCTATTGTCTTCTCAACTCTGTACTCTTCTTCACCTCAAACTACTACAGCTGTCTTCACCTTTTGCTAGTAAAGTTCTGATTAGACTATTCAGATAAATTTGTGTGCATAACTAAATTTGTGATATTATGGTCCTAGAAATATCTGGTTTTGTATAGCATCCTTGACTATTGTACTACTGTTCCGTGACTTATTAACTACTCTACTGTTGTACTGTTGTGTTGTGCTTTTTTAACTACTGCATTCTTAGTAATTTTTTGCTTGTATTTGCTGTAATAAATTGTCTGGAGCTTTTCTTCCCGGGGCTCTGCTGAAAACAGGCTACTGGCCCAGTCGCACACTATCTGGTTAACAAATGTAAATAAATAAACAAAATAAATAAATAAATAAACTTCATAGTATTTGTTTTCTCAAATAGTAATTGTGTATTCATTTTTTTAATAATATTTCTATTTACTTGCGTTGTTCATATGGACCTTTACTTCTTGGGATTCAGCTGAAAAGTGAGCAATCACCCAATCACAGTTTTTCCATTTTTAAATAAATAATTAAATTAAATTATGTTTACTGACATTTTAAATACACAGAGCTACCAAAAACCTCAGAAGAGGCATAGTCCTGATGTGATCTCCTGATTTAACTTATTGTCGAGTCCTTGATCTTGTAGTTGGAAGCATGTTATCTAAAAACGCTCTGTTATTATCTTTCAAGGAGATGTAGCTTGCCCCTCCCCAAAATTATGTACCCAATTTCTTTTGCTATATAAAGGGAATAAGCAGTCCTTTATTTCTCTTTATCAGATTTATCTTGTGTGGGGAATTTATATACTGGACAAATGATTATAACAGTCCTTTATTTTGCTATTACAATTTTGGGGAATAAAAGCAGAGTCATAATTTCAAGCCCTGTGTCTGCAAACATAGAACTGCAAACAAAGGGTCTCCAAGTCTGCACTACTTATGAATATTACCATTGGTCAGGATAAAGCAGTCATAGAGTTAATATGTAGCAGTGATGTGGGTAAATGCAGCCCCACATTACTGGGGGGTGTACGTGGAAATTATCTTATGCGGAAACATTTAATGCTATAGGCATCCGTTTTATTGGTTGGTATAATGCTTTCTGTTCACAGTTCTATGTTTGAAGTTTGAGCCTTTTGAGCTATGAGTCTTACATTTTCTTCATAAAGCCAGCATTTACTTGCTCTCTTGCTTTGAAGAGAGACATTTATTTCTGTGAAATTGTTATGGCAAATATACTATTTTGATAAAAAATATTTCAGATGTTAATATTTTTAAACTTTTTTTCACTGCTTCATCAGACCTAGCCTAGTTGCTACCTTATCTGCGCCCAGTTTGTCACTTTGTCCTCTTTAGAGTGAGAATGGCTTCCCTGTGCTTGGGCAAGTGCCTGGCAGTCCATTTATTCCCAGCCCAGCCCCATGCAAGGTGAGATTTGAGCACTAGGGAAAAGATCAGTTGTCCAGTCCTAGTTATGTCTCCTTCCCCACCTAACATCTTCACTCAGGCACTCTGCGTAATTTATAGTTGTCTTGGTTGGGACTAACATCTTCACTCAGGCACTCTGCTTAATTTATAGTTGTCTTGGTTGGGCCTAACATCTTCACTCAGGCACTCTGCTTAACTTATAGTTGTCTTGGTTGGGCCTAACATCTTCACTCAGGCACTTTACCTAACTTATAGTTGTCTTGGTTGGGCCTAACATCTTCACTCAGGCACTCTGCTTAACTTATAGTTGTCTTGGTTGGGCCTAACCTCTTCACTCAGGCACTCTGCTTAACTTATAGTTGTCTTGGTTGGGCCTAACATCTTCACTCAGGCACTCTGCTTAACTTATAGTTGTCTTGGTTGAGGGAGGGAGCATTCAGACTTACCTACTTATTTTTATCCTAACTTTGAAGTGTATGGACTGTAAGCAGCATGAGGCAACATGGCCTGTTCTGAGAGTGATCACCTTATGGTTCATAAGCAGTTGTCACCAGCATGGAGTAACTGGCTGCCTGCTATCCCAAGATAAGTAAGCCAATGCTAGCTTCACAAGCAAACTATCCCAACCACGTTTCTCTGGCATCAGAGCCTGAAACTGAGTCAATTCAGCCATAGTCAGGGGTTTATCCCTCTGTGTAATGGGGCTGAGTACTATTTTTTGTGTTTTCTTTTCTTTCAGAGGTCATAAAATTTCTGCAGATATTGTACGTAATTTCTCTGCTATTTTATATGTAAGGCACCATTTTTTATTTGTTTTTATCTTTTGTTGACCAGATTAGTCCCAGTAGGCTAGCAGCCTCTTTTGAGGGGAAACCCAAGGTAGCACTTATACTACTTGGGGAAATTTGGACAGGATATTAGGACACTTCCTGTACTGTTTTTGCTAAGTGCTGTGGAATAAGTTTCATCCACTTGAGCTGACACCAACTCAAGCAGATAATGCCTCAGTTTAATGTGTCATTTGAAGTACGGCACACTCAGGAGTGCAACTCCCTTTATACTGCACTTCAGTGTCAGCAATCAATCTATCTGGTGTGGAAATTGAACTCACAGCCTCCTATACTAAAGATGAGTGCACTACCTGTTGCACCACTAACATTGCGTGAACAGATATTTTTATTGTGTTTATAATATTTTAAATAGAACATAAATTGTATTTCTTATTTAATGCTATTATCCACTTAGAGAAACTTCTTATGCTTACTTTCAAGTAATGAAACATGTTTAATCGTTAGTTAGTGAAATATCGAAGCATTGTGAACCTGAAATTGACAAGTGTGAGCTGAGATGACAGGTCATTTCATTTACTTCACTCTAATATTTATTTCTTCTGTTACCTAGAACTGCCATGCCAGAAGTGAATAAATCACTAAGGCATAAGAAAATTGACAATGATCAGATAAATCATGATTTGGTTTTCTAGAAGGAATTGAGTTGTAAAACAAGGCAGTTAAACGTTGTTCAAATGTTCCCAACATTCTATCTGTTTTCAGATTCACGAGTTTAGATTTTAACTCCAAAAGTGGGTTAAGTCAAGGTCTTCTGCAGAACAGCCTCACTTCCTTTGAAGTTGATTCAAACTACTTACTAAAACATCATGTTTGACTGTGAAAGCAGTTTTATTAGAATTTTATTTATTTTATTTTATTTATTTATTTAACATTTGTTGACCGGGAAAGTCCGACTAGGTTCCACAGAGCCTGTTTTCAGCGGAGGCCCGGGGAGAAATGCTCCAGAAGTGAATAAATCACTAAGGCATAAGAAAATTGACAATGATCAGATAAATCACGATTTGGTTTTCTAGAAGGAATTGAGTTGTAAAACAAGGCAGTTAAACGTTGTTCAAATGTTCCCAACATTCTATCTGTTTTCAGATTCACGAGTTTAGATTTTAACACCAAAAGTGTGTTAAGTCAAGGTCTTCTGCAGAACAGCCTCACTTCCTTTGAAGTTGATTCAAACTACTTACTAAAACATCATGTTTCATCATTCATTTGATGAGCAATATATGCATAAAATTTCTCCATCTTCGACACACACTCTCAACATTGTTAAACAGACAGGATAATGACATGGAAGTCCTCAATGCATGATCAGAAACCCTTATCATTTCATAGTTAACTATAGGACCTCTCTGTGTCCCCCTTGGCCAATACCTCCTACCTGACTATCAATGTGCATTATGCCAAATGCTATTCTCCTAAGAGACTTCATCTGGGTCTCCATCAGTTGTGAAACTTATTCATGCCCTTAACATGTATGCCCTGAAATTTCTGGATTTCATAAATGCATACTCTGTGGACCAGTTTGTTCACACCCCAACTAGGGAAGACAAAATCCTGGATTTGGTCTTGACCGGTATAAAACAGCTCTGTTCCCCACTCAGTTGTAACTTCCTCCTTCTTCAAGTCAGACCATATATCAATCACATTCAACATAAGACTGAAGTTGAAAGCATAGTCATATACCATGGTAAGCAAATGCTAATGTATGAACAGTGAGGGATAACCTGGCTAAGTTCAGCATCCTCTCCAAACTGATGACCCACTGCATATGCTGAATCTTTTACCTCCAAATTCTATGCATATGTGGATAGCTGCATAAATGCATCTGTCTCCTCCAAAACAATTATAACACCGAGTTTAAAAATAACCATCTATGCTGGAACCCAAAAGTAAACAGGCTCCAAAATAAAATAAAAAAAAAAAACTCATTGCAGAGTTGATGCAGAGTGTTAAGGCTGTGGGTTGTAGATTTTGCAGTACAGGGTTTGATTCCCTCAACCCTCATTTGCCTATTGTATGACCTTGAGCAAATCACCTGACCAGACATTGTTCCCAGTTAACCCTGAAAAGGGACTGTGTGTCCATTGGACCTACCTCAGTAAGAAATGGGTATTATTAAGTTAAGGAAGGTATGACTGTACCATTAATGCTAACATATGGAGATAATTTAGATTTTGTAGGCAACAACAAACATTGGATGAAAGAGAATTTTCAGGGTTGGGTATAATGACTAAGGTGTCTACCTCACAGATTCAAGGTACAGGGCTTGATTTTCACATTTGAAAGAGAAATTGGCTAGGCCTTAAATGGCCTACAAGAGCAGCTAGCTTAGTACTTACCCATGAAGGGGATAGTCCATGAAATGGCATCTCGGACTTAGTATATATAATTCTGCTCTTTCAGCCATTCAGTCTCCATGTTTTTTGACTCACTGTAGTGGGTTCCAACATTTCAAATTGTTACCAGGAAAATTAGTACATACTGCATATCTAGATCTCACAAAGACACTCAACACCATCTAACTCTGAGATATTGTTGATAAACTCTCCCATCTAAATATTAGTCTCATTAACTCATTGAATATAGCAGATTGGATCACAAATAAAACCCAGCAAAATAGGATAGGAAGATCTACCTTCTACTGAAGACCTGTCATTAGAGGTGTGCCCAGTAATTCAGTCCTTGGCCACTCTTCTTTGGCATTTACTTCTCAGAAGTTAAAGTATAGGGTCTGTAAACTTGGTACCAACATAAACACAACAGGGGACAGCAAGATTCTTCAAGAGGTCCTTTCCCAAGCAAATAGCTGGTGTTATAACCATGAACTAAAACTAAATGCAAATGAATGTATAATATTCTCATTTGGTAATCATGACACCCCATGTCACTGTTCCATTGATAAAGTGCCATGAATCCTGATTTGTTAGTTAGTGACCTGAGAACCTATGTTGACAATAGACTGTCCTTTGATCTCTGTGAATCCACTATTTTAAGAAATTCCTTTTACATTGTGCAGCTTAGTAGTAAGGGTATAGCAGTTAAGGCCATGGATGCAATCATTCCACTGTATTCAGCACTTATTAGGACAATCATTGAGTATAATATCCCCTTTGGTATATAGTGGCAAAACATGTAAGACAGCTTGAATGACTTCATTGGTTTCTCACCAAGAAAATCAAAGGCCTAAGTCACAAAAACTACACTAACTGCTTCAAAGCCTTGTCTTTCTTTTCAGATTCATACAGGGTATTGATGGGAGACTCAACAGACTTTAACCTCTCTAATTTATTGCACATCTGCAAGTCCAGAGGTGGAATAAACACCTGCTCAAGAGATCTGAATCTCTTCTGCAACATGGTTAGCACATGTTGAAGGAAAAAATATAATATGGAATTGCCTTATACACCACATAAAGCAAAGTACTCCCCTTATTTTATTCAGATGTAATCTGGAGAAATGCATGGGAAAACAAAAATTTGCTCCTTGTTTAGCACCCTTATCTCTTATGGGTAGGGGTAACATGAAATGTTCTGCCTGGCTCTGGGTTATTTATGCTTACAAGGGCTTAAAACTTCATGGGAATGCAGGCCTAGGCTTCTAAAGATCTGTATGGATTAATAATTCAGTAAGTACCTATGAACCTATGAATGAGAATTTGTACAGTCAGAAAGGAAGAAAAAGATCAGGATGTGGCTCATTCAGATAATGTGAACTTTCTGTTTAGTCTTCAGTAAGACACCGTGCGTGTATTGTTATGTAGCTTTCTAATGAGCGATATTTTATAAGTTAGCTGGATTTGTCTAAACATTATTAGACTCTGTTAAAAAGTACAACATTACATAAGTAAAGCTCATCCTTTGCTGATCTTGGACAACTTCTTAAATAACTGTATATAGAGAAGCATTATGTGTTTATTTATTTAGTATGTTACCTGGGTTAAAACACTGCTCCTAGTGACCCATTTTCAACTTTAACCCAGGTCAAACACATGGAATGCAAGTAAACAGTGACAGTTTTATACAGTTGTAGTTAAAAAACAAAAAGTTAAAGGTTTTATACAATAATAGCAGATGAGTGCAGTAAACAGAGGAATTGAAGTCAGGACTGAATATACAGGTTGTTCAATGGACAGTGTTATAGCTAAAATGTGGGTGGGAGTAGGAATAAGGAGTGCGAGGAACACAGATCATAGAGGCAAACAGTTCTAGCAGGAAGAGTTTGGGGAGGTACAGATGAATAAGCGGGATTTAAGAGTGTGTTGGTCTTAGTAGCAGCAATTGTATAACTCATTAGTTTCACTTGTGTCTGTTGTCTATTATTATTTTTTTACTATCTGAATTTGAAGCCATGAGATGGATATGCATTATAAAAAGATTTCTAAACAAAGTTACAGTGGGATAACTAGGTTTTATAAGTGCAACTTTGTATTCTTTGTAAATGCTATAACTAGCTGACAAAATCTGTGTGACTCAAGTTTGACCATAAGAATTTAATGAGTTTATCTAGTTCATTGCCACCATCCAATGAACCTGTTTAACAATGTAATAGCTATAAGGCCCATTATTTCCCTACGTTTTAGGCAAAATGGGAGAAGTCGCCATCATCTCACGGTAGTGATTTCAGTCTTGTTTTCATTCATTGTCCCTACTGTTGGTTGAACATTATCCCTCCATGGCAATTGGCCCATTTATTACCCAATACCAGGACACGGGTTGAATGAGAGAGGTCATCATTTACACAGCCATCAGAAATGGTTCAAGGTTATCTACTTTATCTGCCTCTGTCTCTAATGGCACACAGAAGATGAGCTGGAGGGATAGTGAGAGTAATGTGGAGACAAGAGAGCCCATCTCCTCACTTCCACAAGAGGTGTTCCATTCAAACATTTTTCCTCCACCCACAAGGCATGAGCAGTAAACTTCCTTACCCCACCCATTCTGCCCCTGAGTTCACAGAAACCCCCATCTCCATTTAAGAGAGAAAAGTGGGCCATTCTCCTTCACTCTGCCCCCAGTATAGCTCCTTCAGTGCCAGGGTCAATAGTCGAACCCTGGTCACCTGGGTTTGAATTGGGAATCTCTCCTCTGTGCAACAGAGCCAGCCTAGGGGATTTGTTTTTTGCATTAAACCCCATCTTCCTACCCACAACATTCTTGTGGTTAGGTGTGTAAAGGGCATATGTGATTTCCATGTGATATAATCAGTGTCCATACCCCTTGCAGGTGACACCTCCCCCGTGCAATCTTGATATTCACTAGAGATTCAACCAGAGAGACCATGGAAGAACACATAATTCACTACCCTTCATCTAAAGAGAGGTAAGCAAGTTAAGTCACATCATTCTACTCCTGTCTCATGACAGCCTCAGTAGGCACCAGTGCCTCTGAACAGACTTGAACCATCTGGGTCATAGAGCTTTATCCCTTTCTGCCAAAAATCTAGGCAGGCAAGATTTTGTTAGGTTGCATTCCATGGGCCAAGAGGTTGGAAGTAGCTCATCTGGTGTGGTGAATTACTGTATTCAGTATCTCTGCCTCCATAATGTTTCATTTTTATTTGAAATTTTTGGTTCAGATAGTTAGAAATACATATAGATACAGACAAAAGCATACACTAATGCATATATATATATATATATATATATATACATCTATATATATATATATATATATATATATATTTAGATATATATAGATATACACATATACACATGTATACATATATATCTGAGCATGTACAACTTCATGGAAAAGAAAACATTCCGAAAAGGAAGAGAAGAAAAATATCCCATTTATTTAGCTTTAAGTGCTTTGAGACTACTGCTGAAGTGTGGCATCACTGGGTTTTGCATTGGACTTTTTCATTTATAGTTTAGATACTTCCATTTAGTTAGTTAATTAGTTAGTGAGTTAACATTTGTTTACTGGGGAAGTCTGACTGGGCAGGGTTGCTGCCCATTTTCAGTGGAGGCCTGGGGAGAAAAGTTCCATACTATATGACAATCCATGAAACATAAAATACAAAATGTCAGTCCAAAGAAAAAGCTTTCAACAATTTAGAAAAGAAGCTAACAATTTTGTCAAAGAGTCCTACTGGAGTATTAGTAGTACAGTGAAGAGATGAGAATATTCTCAACATTGTTAAACATAACAGCAATATTAAGCTGAAATGCTTACATAATTCCATAAACATTGGTATACTTTGTATTACAAGAAATGATATGGGTTTTGAAGTTAAAGGAAGACCTTATAACAGATATATAGAGGATTAATGAGGCTAGAGTGGGTTTAAAGGAGTTAGTCTGAGTCAGAGCATGTACATATCCAAGACATGGTATGCAGGATTTTAATTGATTTTTGAAACTGACTTTGTCTGTGTCCTGACTTCGAGTTGGAGGGAGTTTCACATATTTGCGATAGCACAAGAGTACAGCAAATCACCTGAGTTATGTTTACTTTTCGATACTTCTACCAGTCCTTTGTTGATAGACCTTAGCTGACACCTGTTGGTGTAATGGTTGATTAGGCCATATAGGGCTGGGGACTTGTTGGGGTAATAAAGAATTAGGTGAGCTAGGGTGGTTTGATTTAGGATAAGTAAGTTAGTTAATTCCATCTAGGACAGTTTGTGAAGGACTAGACAATGGTGAGATCTGCAGAAGAGTTAGTGAATTTTGCGATCTTGTTATAACAGGTGGATAGTTTGTTTAGATTACCTTTATTTAGGTTAACTATGGGAGAAGCATAAAGTAATGTGGAGAGTAAGTGAGTTCTTGCTATGGAAGTTTTACTATTGGAGGTCAGGTAATTTTTACATCTGTAGAGTGTGCCAATTTGTTGTGCACCTCAGTTATAGTTTGAGCCATGTCCTTGTCAAAATTCATGTTTTGGGTGATAATAATAACACCTAGTGCTTCTTATGTGCAATTGGTGTGATATGGGTGTTGTCTGAGGCAATAATTGTGAAAGGGGGAATGGAGTCTATAGCTTTGGAGGGATGAAAGACCATAAGCTGTTTTTTTGGGGGGGGGCGGGGTTGAATATTAATTGTGAGTCTGCTAACCAGGTTTCAATTGCAGTAAAGGATTCTTGGGTTATTTTCTGTAGATGCTGGAGAGAGGAGGCAGAGTAGATTAGGGGACAGTCATTGGGGTATTGTACTAAGTTTGCATGAAAGATTGCTTTATGGAGGTTGTTTGTGAATATTGTGAAGAGCAGGGGACTGAGTACAGATCTTTGAGGCATACCTATGGTGTCAGGGAGAATAGGGGATAGATTGTCCTGCCACTTAATGGCCTGTTGTTGGTTAGGAAGATAGTCTTTAAACCATAGGAGTGCAGAGTTATTTAGTTTAATTTCTGAGAGAGCAGTCCATAGTTTGCTATGGCGGACTGTATCAAATGCTTTTGAGAGGCCTAAAAAGACAGTTGATGCCAGATTACCTGCATTTTGTCTTTGATTAACAACATGATTGGTAAAACTGATTTGGGCAGTAGTGGTGCTATGGCCAGGTTGAAAACCATGCTGAATTTTGGCTAGGAGATTGCTAAAGAGAAGGTATTTTAGTGTTTGGGAATGTATACATTTCACTAAGACTTTTGAGAGTGGGGATAGTATGGCTATCAAGCAGTAATTGGATAACTCAGCTGAGTTTCCACCTTTGTGTAGGGGTATTACTTGTATGTTTTTCTAGAAGATTGGGACTTTTTTGTTCAGAGATCGACCTATTTATGATTACAAGAAAAAGGTATGAAATAGCTTTGTCTGCGATTCAAAGATATTCTGCTGGGAGTTTATCAGCAGCCAGGGTAGTGGGTCTTAATTTGGATAGATATTTAAGGATTGTACTGGTTTGGACTGGTTCGAAGGAGAAATAGTTTTGGTTGGATGGGGAGCCTGGTAAGATTGGATGGGTCGTGGGTGGAGAATTTGATAGTTTCAAAATGGAGTTGGTAAAATATTGAGTTTGGTTGCAATGTTACGTATACATGTGTCAATGTTTTGGGGTTGGGGTATCAGTTTTACCTGGTTGAAAATTTTTATTTATGGCTGCCGAGAATTTCTGAGGGTTAGCTTTGTGCATAGTTTGTATATTGGAGTAATGTTTTTGTTTTATCTGTTCTTGTTTTTTTTTTTGTTTTTTGTTTTTTTTTTGCTTTATTTCTTAATTCAAGAAATTGTTGCCTGTTGGTATTAGTTTTGTTGTCACGCCAAGTGTCCTATGCTTTGTCCCTTTGTTTGCTAGGAATCGGGTACTTTTGGTGAGCCATGGGGCAGACAAGTTGGTTAAGTACCTTCAGAAATGTGGAGTTAAAGTAATCTACTGCCCTGTCTAGGGGTAGGCTAAATAGGGTGACCTGTTGCAGTGGTTTAGTGCTGTTATGATGTCTTCGGCTCTATTTTTTATTGTTTTTGCTCATATATTACAGCTGATTTTATTTTAAATTTTGTTTTACCTTAATGTTTTTTTTTCTTGAAGTATTAAAAGTTATTGGCTTAGGTAGTTAGTAAAAATAATTTTCCATTGACTGATTGAAAAAATAATAAAATCTAAGTAATCAGAGGGAGGAACCAAGAACTAAGAATTCTTATTTATGTATTTAGCTAAATTCTTATTTAACTGCATGAGCTGTGAAACTTCTGTTAATGTGTGACTGTATTGGATTTCTTCATTTAAGGTTTAGGAACATTTTTGCTTTTGTTCTTAATATATTACAGTTTATTTTGTTTTTAATTTTGTTTTACCTTTATTTTTCTTTCTTGGAGTGTTAAAGTTCTTGGCTAGGAAATTGGTGTTAGGAGCTGAGAAACAAGACTTCTTATTTACAGTATTTAGCTGTATTTTTCATCTAAGATTTGGATACTTCTTTTATTATTTTTTGTTATTGTTGTTTGTTTGTTTTTGCTATATTACAGTATATTTTATTTTAAATTTGTTTACCTTAAAGCTTTTTTTCTTGCTAGAAAAAATATCTTTACATTCACTGACTGAAAGGAATTAAAACTAGCTGACTACTGGAAGGAGCTAATTAGGGAGATTAGGGTATTTATTTGTATTCTTATTTAGTAGCATGCACTGTGAGACTACTGATGGTATGTGACTGCACTGATTTTGGAATGGATTTATTTATTTATGACTTGGATACTTCCATTATGTTTTATTTATTTTACTATATTATATTTTGCTTTATTTTAAATTTTGTTTTATTAAGTTTAAAAAGTTCTGGCTAGGATCAGTTAGAAAAAAAATCACATTTCCATTTATTGATCGAAAGGAAATGAAATCTACTAAATCAGTTGTAGGGAAGTTGAGAAGTACAATTTCTTATTTAAGGTATTTAGTTACGTTCTTGTTTGTCTGTATTCTTATTTAACTGCAAGTGTGGTGAGACTACTGCTGTTATGTAACTGCATTAGATTTTGAATTGGATTTCTTCATTTAAAGTTTGGATATTTCCATTATTTTTCATTTTTGCTATTATTATATTACTGCTCATTTTATTTTAAATTTTGTTTTACCTTGATGTCTTTTGAGTTCTCCTCCCCTGCTGCAAATTTGAATTTGATTGCTCTATCATTCCCATATCATTTTTTTCATTGTACTGGGAACTGAAAGGTTGAACTGGGAAAGCCATTTGAATTTTAAATCTAGAGTGATTCTCCATTTGATATCACTTGTTATGCATTGAAGTATATAGAGAAGTAAATCCTTTTCTCCATCATACTTTTAAAATCTATAGCATCTGGGACAACTAAACAACAAACCAACAGAGTACCATGGCACTAACCATAACTTAAAAAACTAAGCAAATGCCAGATCAGAACAGGAACACAGATTACTGACTCACCAAAATACAATAAAATAGGGTAAGCACTTTTGTTCTTTTGTTTTCAATAGAATTACAGCAGACCTTTTAACCATATGAATTAAAAGACCCATTTAAACATAAAACATCCTGCTCATATGATCAGGTGACTCCAGTCAGGTTTAGCTTAAAATTTAAACACAAATTAACCATTTATTTTAAATTGAAATGAATCTCTATCCATAAAATATCTAAATGACAGTAAAATATAAAATGTGTTAAACCTTTTAATTTTTTAAACACCATTTAATGGTAATGCATTCATTCAAACATAAAAGCTTAAAATGTTCTACAAATATTTGCCAGAGTATTTATTTGTATTCCAACATGCTATAAAGATCTCCACCATGATTAATATTAAATAGTTTGTCAAGAACAAAGAAATTATTTATTTTAAAAGAAGTTTAGGTCAAAACATGTTTAGTTAATGCATTGTTTAGATCTTTATTTTTAATGGCCAAAGTATGTTCGTATATTCTCTCTGCCAGCTTCCTATTAGTTTTACCTACATAGAATGCTGGACAGGAAACACCATAAGCTAAATATACAACATCCTTATGTTTACAAGTGTGCCTACTCACGGCTTCAAATACTTGGCCTGAATTTTTCATAACTATTTAGTCGCTGTTAGATATAAATCGGCATTGCTTGCATAATAAGCAACTATAAGTACCAAAAGATCCAATGTTGCCAGAAATTGCTTTAAAATTATCTGATCTATTAATAAAAGATGATAAGTTAATATATTTCTAATATTTGAAATTCAGAGTGTCACCGAGTATCTGAATTAAATCTTCATTACTGAGAACTATATTCCAGTTATTTCTAATGATATTTTTATATGCTGCAGATCTGTATTAACAGGCAAAACAGAAGAATTCTGAAATATTGTCTCTTCTAGGTTTTTAACTTTAGTCTTATAACCACTTAATAAAATAAGTGGAAATGTATCAATTTGTTTCTTAATAATTTCATCCACAATAACATGAAGTCTATCAATGAGACACTCATGACCAATAAATAATTGTATTAACATATTCAGTTCATACAATAAATCATCATCATTATTAATTAATCATATGACCTGCCTTCTTGCTATATTCCATTTCATTAAGTATAGGTGTATGCTAGTAAAATGTAAATAACTGTTCACTAATGTTGGTTTATGATACAACTGACTATAGAATGTTTAGTTAACAGAATCAATATTAATTACTAAATCCAAAAATTCACAGATAAACCTTTAGTACTGAAGGTAAACTTTAAAAAAATCAGTACTATCATCACAACTGCAAAAATATAAGAAAATCCTCCCATGTACTGTTCTAGATAAAAAGCTCACATCACAAAATAAAGGATGTTTAATCAAAAAGTCATGTTCCAACCGAGCCATTACTAAACTGGTGAAAACAGTTGCAATTCTAGCACCCATAGGGATACCTGTTTTTTTAACACCTTTATTGAATTATCACTTGTGACATAGGCACATTTACATTTATATAAAAGTAATCAGACTGTATTAACAAGTTAAAATTAACAAACATTATACATTATAATATGTGGCTAAAACCAAATCCAGTAATAAACAAATTGTGTTAATTTTACTATTGTTAATAGATGTAACTTCCGTAAGTACATATGTAAAAAGTCAGTACCTGTTTCCCAAATGATAGCTGTATACAACAAGGATCAGCATGGTTTCAGTCCCTATAAACTGATAACTACACAATAAATCAAGACAAACACATCAACAGTGATAGCATGGTTCCAGTCCCTACAAAATGATAACTACACAACAAATTAAGAGAACCCTAAGAGTCTTTTAAATAATACTGTGACTTTTATACTATAGGGTTAAGAACAGAATACAGATATGCATGTTCCTATCAGATAGTCGAACTTCTGAAAGTTCAAACCTCATATGGTCGAGACCATAAGTTCGAATTTGCAGAAGTTTGAGTGTTTCAATGGAAATCTCCGTAAGGGGAGGTTTCCATTTTGTTCAATATGGTGTGATCTCAGAGTTGGTATATTTAAGTAGCAGGGGCTGTGGGTGGTGCAGGGGGACTACCCCCCCCCCCTGCTTACAACAGTTTATTTTGATTTCTTTTCTTCTTTTTGTTTTTTATCCATAGTCAAAGTGTTTTAACTTCGAACAGGATGGTTCGAACATTCTGTCTTCGAAGTTATTAAACTTCAGCTATGTGATATAGACTCAAATATGCAACTATAAATTTGGCTTCACTGTTGTGCAAAAAACCAGTTGGCCTAAAAGGAGGATTATTGGTATCTTTGTGAATTTCAGTTATGTAAAATAGGGTTGTAAGTACTTCTTTTCTGAAAAATATTATATTACCACTATTGAACATTTCAAAGTAACGTAATATACATTTTAAATTCAGTTTTCTGACAAGCAACTTAAAGTCCACAACTAACTGTGTTAGATTCACATGCTTGGCAGGAATAAAAGAAAATACTTTGTCTAATACAATTAAGTGATCGGCTGCTAACTGTCTGGTACTAAGGTTGAAAATGGGGTAGACTAGTTTCTCCTGCACCATCCTCTTTCTCTTGTCTTTAACTTGTTTTGGGTTCTGATAGGCCCATGTGTCCTTTGATTCAATTGACTTGTTTCTGAATAAAAAAGGGTTCTTCATTTGATGGTCCAGGATGGTCATGAGAATCTGCACCTTCAGTGTTCTCCAAAAGTGTAAGCAAAGGTGGAAATTCATAGTTGTAATCAACAAAATCAACTGTAGAACTCTGCAAATTTGCTGCATTATAATTGATAGAATTGCCATTACTAATCTATTCACCTTTATTGCTGATATATTGTTGTAGTTGTACACTGAATTACTATTATAGATATTGGCATTTCTCTTTATTTTTTTTCTCTTTATGCATTACAATAGTTGCAATGTGTCTTTCAGTTCTAGCTAGAATCCCATTATATAAGGTGGATCAATGTTGAAAGAAACAATTGCTTTTGATGTTTGCATCAAGATCTATAACAGACTTACTTAAAATGTCTAATTTAACTGAATTATGATCTTTTAAATGTCTTAATAACACTAGCCTAGTATTATTAAAATACTCCACCAAAAGACTGGTATATCCTATCGTGCTTAGTGATGCCATTGGGAAATATAAAAATCTGCAGACCTTTAGGAATTTTCTTGATGTGAATGCAGTGCTCCAAATAATAGTTTTCATGTTCTAGACTTTTCAGCTTAAACAATTTTGACTCCAAATCATTAAATCTGAAATGTACATATAGCCTCTGTAATATCTTGTCAATCCTGCTGTAATGCAGCATTAGGCATATATGTAAAAGCAGAAAATTGATTAACAGTATTTTGAATTAAGTTTTCAGTTGTATTTGATCCAATAAGGTGAGGAGATGAATCCACTAGCAGCGTTCTGTATGTCAAATCACTCACTGTTGTAGCCATAGAATCCACAACCGTAGGAGAAGATCGAGTTATAAATTAATTAAGAGTTTGCTGTGTTTTCGCTAACTTGTCTGTAAGCAATTGAATTAAAGCCATGAAGTCAGCTTAGACAGAATGCAAAGATAAATCCAAATTGGCATCTTCACTTGAAACCAAATAACAACCTAACTTCACATATAAGAAACATATTAACTTGTCATCTTTTATTAATAGACCAGATTATTTTAAAGTAATTTCTGTCAAAATTGGACCTTTTGGTACTTATAGTTGCCTATCATACAAGCAATGCTGATTTATATATAACAGCCATTCAACAGTTATGAAAAATTCAGGCCAAGTTTTAGAAGCTGTGAGTAGGTACTCTTGTAAATCTAAGGATGTTCTGTATTTAGCTTACTGTGCCTCCTGTCCAGCATTCTATGTAGATAAAACTGTTAGGAAGCTAACAGAAAGAATATGCAAACATGCCCTGGCCATTAAAAATAAAGAGCTAAACAATGCATTAGCTAAAATGTTTTGACTTGTAGTTTAAAAAAAATAATTTCTTTGTTGTTGATAAACTGTTTAATATCAATCATGGTGGAGATCTTTCTAGCATGTTGGAATGCAAAAAATACACTGGCAAATATTTTTGAAGCTGATAAGCTTACACGGTTGAATTAATGTATTATGTTTCTTAAAAAAAAATTGAAAGGTTTAACACATTTGATATTTTATTGTTATTTAGACATTTTATGGATAGTGATTTATTTAAATTTAAAATAAATAGTTAATTTGTGTTTAAATTGTATGCTAATCCTGATTGCTGTCAGCTGATCATGTGATCAGTACATTTTATATTTAAATGGGTCTTTAATTCATATGGTTAAAAGGTCTGATGAAGTTCTATTGAAGATAAACAAGAGCTATTACCATATTTTATGGTATTTTAGTGAGTTATTAGTAGTCTGTGTTCCTATTCTGACCTGGCATTTTCATAGTTTCTAACCATCAGGGACAAGACTAATAGTCACTAGAGGATCTAGGAACTACTTCACTGAGAGAAGGAGCAGAGAAACATTATTTCCAAGCCTCCCTAGATATTTCTACTCAATTAAAAACCAGAACATTGCTTATCAGGAACCAGTATGGGATTATGTTACTGCTTTATTCATAATGAGAGAAAGAGCAGAGGTACATAGTTTCCTCCAGGTCTGTGACTGAGTACTATGCATGGGACTTCAGTGATTGCTCTGGTTGCGTTTTTTGTAAGAACTTCTTCAGTGCCTTGGTGCAGCTTGGCTTTGTGCTGCTTCGATATGCAATCCTCTTAACTAGCAGAAGTTATAGTCAAAACTCAACTAGAAAACATAAATGCCATATTCCTTCAAGCTGAAACTTTATTAACTTACACTTATTGCAAACCGTCATCTTGTGATCATACACGCATTGGACTGTAGTCTTTAATTTTAGGATCAGAAGTATTCCTATTTATTCTTAAATATTTCAATCTATTGTCATCCCAGATGTAAGGATACGTATCTCCATTAGAATTAGGAGAATTATAATTTATTACCGAGGTGTTCATCTTCTCTTGTGTTAGTTTATAACTCTCTGTGAAAGCCAAATAATTTTAACCAACTCATTCAAATGTTTCTTCTGGAGCAAAGCTGAGTATATCTATGCTTTTCCCCATATTATTAGCATCTTTAATAAGATGAAGGGTTTAATAATGTTACTGGAAGTTTGTCTACCTCTTATAAAACTTTAGATTGTTAGGAGATATATAATATTTGATTGGTTTGTATATTTGCCTTATTAGTGATCAGGTAGAGTATCTCAATTATCATCCTGGCAGCTAGTTAACCTCTAAGTCTAATGGCTGTGTTTTTACACCGACTAGGGTGTATAAGAAAAAAATTAGTTTTAATGCCTATGTTGTTCTACTTCTCTCTACATCGGGCTGTCCTAAATAGCTCAGACTTGCATACTTTTTTCCTACTCAGAATCATCTATTTTGGGATGATTTGTCATTTTCATAATATCACTCTCAAGTTTAAATGGCTTTTGCTGAACAGTTTTCCACCTGCAGAGTATTCAAATAACCATAACACTAATTCTGATTTGAAGCTGTCACATCACATGGGTGTTATGTGTTGACTACCTGAAAATATTTGATTATAAAACTGCAGTAATCTGGTTTCAATGTTTTTCTCTCAACATAATGTTGTCAGCTTTAAACAATCTCTTCACAAAAGCATGCATTAACTTATATCTAGATCTTTGCAACATGCTCAGACAAGCAAATATTCCCAACATTCAGTGTCTGGAGATAATATATGTGTTTTTGAAAACTAAATCTTGACAACTTGAGAAAAGATTTTTACCTATATGGGAGTATGTAAACTTCACAGTTCCCAAACTACTAACCTAGCTGTATTTCTAAATCTCGTCACCCACCAAAATCTTGAAAAAATACTTAAAGAAGGGATTTCAATTAACCTGAGTCTGGAATGGACTGCCTCTGAATGTGTTATGGTATTGCAGTTCTGTGCTATTAATGTGCAGCCTTCAAGGAATAATATAAAATCTCTAAACACAGATTCTGTCTCTCTATCTGATCTGACATAAAAAGAGATAAAAGTAAACATTTGCCTTTCTAATCAGCCATTGCACACTGCAAAATTCCATGTAATGTCCATTAACAATGCATTTGATGCAAAGAGCACTCTCTTCCCAGTTAATATACATACCCTCCCTCCAGTTTCCTCCTTAACAGGAGCAGGAGTATATTACTTTGTCTTATCCAAACTTTTTAACTTCTTATGGTATTGCACATATGGATGAGTTTCTTGAAGGGAGACTATTGATGGAGTTTGCCTCCTAATATATGCAAATATGTAGACCTTTTAATGGAAGAATACAGCACATTAACAATCAAAGAATATCATTTTTACATCATTTTACTGCAAAAACAGGACAATCAGTTTATTTTATTTATTTATTTTATTTTACATTTGATTACTGGGAAGGTCCGACTGGACGCAAGTCCTTTTTCAGCGGAGGCCTAGGGAGAAAAGCTCCACATTTCGTAAACATCACATTGCACATTAGGGTGATGCTATACATTATGTTATTTGTACAAGGTTAAGAATATTTAACATATGTACCATATATAAGTAACTGCGGTGGTGGTGCTGCGGTAGCGTTCTCGCCTCACAGTAAGATGTTGTCCTGTTCGATTCTCAGCTAAAGTGTCTTCTGTGTGGAGACATGCATGAATGGGCATACCTTCGTTGAAGGTTGTGCATCAGGGCTGGCAACTCGGCACGTAAAAATCTACTGCCAATCATTAGCGGACCGGAGTTCTGCTGTGGCGACCCTTAACTGGGAAAAGCTGAAAGACACAACAACAACCATGCATAAGTAAAGAATTCAGTGTGATAAAGGTAATAAGAGAAAATATAGAACATGATCTAATATTTAGCATGTCAGAGAGATATTGAGCAATCAAGCTGAAAAATAAAATGTTACTTGCAGTCAGTTTGCATAAAATCTGTAAACTGAATACTAGAAGATGCCACCACAGAACTGCAAAACTAAACTGAAACATTGAAAAACTGCACTAATCATGTACACTGCAAACATTATTATTCACAATTAATCATCAACAGTAAGAAAATAATGTTATTTAACAGAGGGATTTTGTTTCCGGGAAAGAGGCAGCATACCACTACTAAGATATGAAATACTTTCCAAATGTGGTTTCATGGAAAATAAAATAAAGAAAGCCTATTATTCAAAATGGCTCATACTTGGTCACCTTCTAATGATACCCTTAAAGACGATGTTGCTGCATTTTTCAAAAGAAAAAAAAACATGAAACGTGCTGTCCTGATTCCTTGGACAGGTTTTATAAGGCATTAGGAGATTAGCCTTTCCCTTTGTATCATGTGTGATCCAAAAAAAAAGGAAAGGTTCCATATTCTTAGACTCTTAGAGTTATATTGAAGAGATGTAGAGAGAGTAGGATTGTCTTCTTGTTGAAGACTGCCAAAATCTGATCGACGTGCCATTGCATGAAATATTAGCAAAGCTTCCTTCAGGTCTAGGATAGTCATGGCATCCTCAGGCAGGAACAGTTTTGATATGGTTGGGTGTAACAAACAGATTTTAAACTTCAAATGTGCAGCAAGCCTAACAGCTGGTAAGAATGCAACTCATTACTTCCACATCTGGGTAGAGCAATCATCATCAACTACAATTCGATGGGGACCCTCCTTTATAATTGTTCCATGGGGACAAAGGAATTGACAAATTGTACCTTTAAACTGAAGAAGTGAAGTGAATCAATACCTGTTGTGGCATTGCCTTCCTCACAGTGACAGGAACAAAGACCCAGTGAGCTCAGTCAGTATGAATCACCTGACATGGAAGTCATATCCATTCTGCAATGTTCTGGGTTATATTTATAAGGCAAGCCTTAACTTCAGTTGTTTCTGACACACAGGTAAACTGAAATTTCTTCTGCTGACTCTTATCCTCTGAATCCTGTCATTTTAACTTTAAAAGCTCAGGTTGTACCTTATTAAATGTTACCTGATGGTTGATGTCTATGTTTTCCTGTAAGAGACTGTGCACTTGGTGAAAATGGTGGTAAACAACCTATTCCAACCTAGTAAACTGTGTTGCAGTCTTTTTCTTAATATCATCCAACTGTCGGCTTATCGTCCACATCTCTTGGATAATAAATTGAAACTTATATCTCTCCCCTTACTGAACCAGAGGGATTGATTGGATTCCCCTAAATTTCCAATGCCAGACCCTTGGGGTGGTCAAATCTTGCACTAGCTGAATGTTGGGTATACATTTTGGCTTTTCTTGCTCCTTTTGTCAGTGGTAGATGTGACGCCCCTGCACTAGCCCAGTAATCAAGGAGCCTCAATCCTCACCCCTAGAACCAGTAAGGGATATACACATTGGGAGGATGAGAAGAACACACACAGTAAAGTACTATTTCCCTTAAGAGCACATAGAGATCACAGTCAGTCTGGGGCTGGTTTCTCCCTTTTTCTCCAGAACCCAATAAGACTCCCCACTGGTAGAACTATAGAGTTAAGATCTCAGCTGAGGGGTCAAGCCAAGACCTCCAGCACCCTCTGTCCAACCAGTGCTTCGTGTCCCTGCCCAAGTAGCTGGCACACACAAACACACAAACACACACACACACACACACACACACACACACACACACACACACACACACACACACACTTGGAGATTTGATTTATATACAAACACACACATACCTGGGGAAGGCTGTCACAGGTTTACTAGCTATGCCCCCTTCTGCCCAAACTATAAGGTAGTTATCACTGCCACCAACCCCTACTTATCAGCTACTATAAAGGCCCATACAAAGGGTGACCAATCCTACTGTGTAATGTTACTATTATCCAAAGGGTAAGTGTGACCAAGACTTTCAAGGCTATTTATGAGTGTCCTGTAGAGTGTCACCAAATACACATGCAAGGACTCTAAGAGCTTAAATATCTCTAAACAAACTAGCCACAATTAAAAGGTCTAAATATATTTAATAATAAATAATAAAAGAACAAGACAATACTCAAACAAAACAGTAACTGCAGACTTCAGAATCACAGGGAATATTTTAAAACAACATTGCAAGACAGTCTCAAATAAATACAGAAAACATCTAAACTAATCTTTATTATATTCCTATCTATATTTAAGATATATCACTATTACCTAGTTACTTACTATTAGCAAGGTAAATGCTGATGAGAGGATGTTTCCAGGTCCAAGACAAGATACAATATAAAAAGTTTTTCTCTGAGAGAGTTCTTAAATTAATAATCAACATTGCTGCTGCATTGGCTCAGATGGCGTCACTTTTTGTCAACTGACTTCAGTTCCCAGGATAAACCAGAAACCAAGAATTTTTAACACCTCTGTGTCAAAAATACATACCTCTCAGAAGTTTGCTCAGAACTGTGCAGCTGCTAAGAAGGCACAGAGCAATAAAAACACTTTACATTTTAAACAAAGCAATTACTTTTCTCCAAGAATACAGAAAAAGCTTCTAGCTCTAGACATCCTGTCTCCTTGCTGCATTAACTAACTTTTATAGCATGTCATAAAACATTTTTAATTTTAACTTAATTTTCTTCAAGTTTTGCAAGTTAACTCTGTATGTTCCAGATTCTACTATTAAAACATACATTTGCACTGGTATGTATTTTATATACATTTCTGCTCTTTTCCAGTAGGGTACACTGTGGTTACATTCTCAAAGCTCAGTACATAACTTACAGTTCTCTTAAATTTGTAAGACAGACATATGAATCATATTAGTATTCTCAAATGACATATGATTATTTACAAAATTCCATATTGCTTGGCTGGCAGTCTTACATTTCTATACAAATCATATTAATATTTTCAAGTGACATATAATTATTTACAACATTTCAGATAGCTGGACTGGCAGCATTTTCCTGATGTCACAGTAGACAAAAATGGCAGAGGGCCTTGTCTCCCCCCTCTACTTTTAACTACAATTACAGTAACGTAAACATAAATTGTTTTAAACTTCAGCACTCGGCTCCAAGAAGAGTACAGATATTCTTCCTCACACTTCTAAACCAGAAGTCCAGAAGCCATGATTTTTAGGGCTATGATCCAAGTGACTGTCAACCCTTTGTCTGACTGCCTGAACTTATGTGAACTTGTCTGATGCACAATGTCTGGATGGAGATGCACAATGGTAACAAGAAAATGCACATAAACCATGAGTCAAACTACAGATTGGTTAATTTTTGTCCTGGGATAGTGCAGAGCAACTCATTGTTATTTCTTAGCAGAATTCTGAGTAAGTGTATAAATGTGAGAGGTGTGGTCTGGAGAGTTATGTGCAGTTAGAATTCTGAATAGAAATTCAAGCTGATAAAAAAATAGGAAGAGGCTAAAAGAAAGTAATTAACAAGCTGTTGTGTTAAAATGCTGAGTTTAGAAGGTAGGTGATTTATAGAAGTTAAAGTACGAATTGCCAGTAGAAGGGGCTAGGATTTCTTTATGAACTGGGAAGCATGAACCCAGGTGGTAAGTAGAAGGTGAGAAATGTTCTCACCAGTTAGAATAGACTTCAGATGATAAACAGGTAGCATTTAGATATGTGAGTTAATATAGATGGTGAAATGCACATACAACAGAGAAAACAAAATTTATTCTTAAGCAGATCTAGTTCTAGTGTTAATTACAGAAGATGCATTTAAGGAAGCAATGCTCATTTCTGTTAAGTATAACTGTAACTATACTTGCTATAAAGAGTCAGCACTTACTTACAAAGCCATCTTAGACAAGACTAGCAAATTTTGTAAGAACCAGAGTCAGAGCTGTGTGATATAGTTGTTAAGTGTGCATGGTTTGTTCATTGGGTAGATCTTTGAAGTCCAGTGGCATTAATTCAGTAGAGACATAATGTGATGTTTATATCTAGTAGATAATATACTTTGTGATACTGCCAGCCCAACTATCTGATATTTTGTAAATAATTCTATGTCATTTGTGAATATTGATATGATTTATACAGAACTGCATGTTCTGTACTGAGCTAAAAAATAACCACAACATGACGTGCTGGCTTAGAATAGAAATGTATATAAACTATTGTAATTGTGTAACTGTATATATTTTAACAGTAGAAACTGGGGCATAAAAGGTTATCTTGCAAATCTTCAAGAAAATAAGTTGAAATTAAATTGTTTCACGATTGTGCTATAAAAGTTATCTCTCAAATTCAGTGTAGCAGACACAATGTCTAGAGCTAGAAGTTTTTTGTATTGTCTTAGAAGAGAAGTAATTACTAGGTTTGAGATGCAGAAGTGTTTTATTGTTTTATGACTTTCAGGATCTGCAGTCTTCTGACAGATATAATGTGTATTTTTCACAGAAAGATGCTAAAAATGCTTGTACTTTCTGACAGTAGGGGTAGCTTGGGAACTAAAGTCAGGTGGCAAAAAGTGATGTCATCCAAGCTAACCCAGCAGTAATATTTGATATTAATTTAAGAACTCTCTCAGAGAGAGACCGGGCATTTTGTATTCTATCTTTGCCTTAGCGAGAACATCTACTCATCACCACCTTCTGCACTTGCCTTGCTGTAAGTGTTTTAGGGCATAGTAACTCTTTCAGATATAGTTAGGAATATAGTAATGATTAGTTTAGATGTTTTCTGTATTTATTTGAAACTGTCCTGCAATGTTGTTTTAAATATTTGATGTGCTTTTAAACTCTGAAGTCACTGTGAATACATATTTAGAATGTTATTTTTATTTATTATTAAATATATTTAAACCTATCTTTGTGCATGATATTTCTGAGACATATTTAAGTTCTTAAAGTACTTGCATATGTGTTTGGTAACATGGTACAGGCCACTATTAAACAGCCCTGATCTTGATCAGATTACTATTTGGATAATAGTAACATTACACGGTAGGATTGGACACCATTTGTTAAGGGCCTAAAGTAGCTAATACGAGTACTTGGTGGCAGTGGAAACTACTGTATAGTCTGGGCAGAAGGGGGCATAGCTAGTAAACCTGTGACAGCCTTTTCCAGAAGTATATGTGTGCATGTGTTTATATATAAACCAAATCTCAAAGTCTGTGTGTGTCAGCTACTTGAGCAGGGACACGAAGCACTGGTTAGACAGAGAGAGTGCTAGATGTCTTAGTTTGGCCACTCCGAACAGATCTCAACCTTATAGCTGTGCCAGTGGGGAGTCTTTTGGGGGATCTGGAGGAAGAGGGAAAAACCAGCCCCAGACTGACTGTGATCTCTGTCAGCTCTTAAGGGAAATTGCACTTTGCTGTGTTTGTACTTCTAATCCTCCCATTGTGTACATCCCTCAATGTTGCCAGTGGTGAGGATTGAGGCTCCTTTATTACTGTGCCAGTGCAGGGGCATCACATATTAATTGGCTGGCAGTGATGGGATAGTCACATCCCATATTAATTGGCTTGTAGTGGTGTGAATATTGAAGCATGTGAACAGTGGCCACTAAGGAAGGTGTTTGTACTCTCATTCAGCCACACAGTGAACATTCAGAGTTTCATATCACAATTTTTTTTTGGTAGCTTAGTTTGTCAGGGAGAGCAGGCAAGCATGTCAGCAGAATAGTATGGCAAGTTGACAAGGAGCCAGTTGGCTGAAATGTGCCAGGCTAAAGGACTGGTGCATGCCAACCTGACTAAAACAGACATGATTGCAGCTTAGTCACAGCTGCATCACAGAACAGCAACCAGGGGGACAATGAGACTGCCCTTGTAGATGTACAACTCTCAGAAAATGGACAGTTCAACCTTTCAACACAGGACTTAAAAATACATCTGGAGTTAAAGAGACTTGAACTGGAGACCAAACATTTGGAAATAGAATCAGCAGAGTGACTGCAGAAAGGATAAACAAATGGAAATAGAAATAGCAGAGAGACTGAGATGTCTGGAAGCTGAGGAGAATGAGAGGCAGAGGCAACATGAGAATGATAGGCTGGCTCTTCACCTGAGTCATGGATGTAACGGGGAAGGGAGTAACTGAACCCCATTAGCAACAAAGGTCGGTAAATTTCTTTCACAATTTACAGAGGGTGATCATTTTGATAGTTTCATTCATATGTTTGTAAGGGTATGTAACCAGTATAATGTTAACCCAGGGCTCTGGGTGCAGTTCCTGACCTCCTTACTCCACGGTAAAGCTGTAACTGCTATTTCTAAATTGTCTGATACTGATTGCTTAAATTATAATATTGTGAAGACTTGTCTTTTAGAATGTTTTAAGTTAACACCTGAAGCTTATAGAAAATAGTTTTGTGAGCATAGACTCAAGGCAGATGAAAGTGTGTGTGAATATGATGCTGAACTAATAACTTATTTTCACAGATGGGTGAGTGGATGTCAGGTCACCACTTTTGAAGGGCTGGCAGATCTTTTGGTGAGGGAACAAGCCCTTAGCACTTTTGCCTGAGGATATGAAAATCTGATTAGCTGATAGGCAATGCAGTACTGCAGATGGGTTAGGGAAGAAGGGAGACCTTGCACAGGAAAGGAACACCCACTGCTGATCATGGGCCTAAGGGATCCCATGGTGGGCAGCGAAGACTGCCCCAACAGTGTCTGCCAGCAGCAGGGGAAGCCAGTAGTCCAGGTAAACATCCAGGACCAAGGGTTAAATGTTTTAAATGCAACCAGTGGGGCCATGTAACATATAGATGTCCATGGAGGCAAGGCGGGGAACAAAAGGTGGGAGAGCCAGTAAGTGGGAATGACAAAATGCCAGCAGTAAGTTGTCCTGAGACAACAAGGGTACCAAACTACCACAAGAGTTTATATCCTATCTTAGTAAATAGGAAAGAGGCCATTGCTGAGAGATACACAGCCTCTGACCTAACCATTGTGAAGCCTGCAATGGTTAAAGAGGAGCACTACTTGCTTGGGCAGTCTACTCCAGTCAGAGCTCTAGGAGGGACCCCATTCCAAATACCTTTGGCTAGGGTTCACCTCGATTGGGAGGGTGGAAAAGGAAGCAAGCAAGTAGGTGTATTTGATAATATCCCTGCAGATGTCCTGATAGGGAATGATTTTGATAATGCAGTACCTTGTATGCATGCAGTTACATGCAGTCAGGCTTGGAGACAAGCATGTAGGTCTGGTAGCCTGGGGACACCCAGACAGGCTGCACACTTGCAGCCAAGACTGGTGAGGTAGTTACTTCAGGGAGGGAGCTACCCTGTAGCAGTGAGGCTGAAGGTGAACCAAAACTGCTTGTGGGTACTGATGTCCCCTTGGACAAAGTAACTGCAAGGGCAGAGGTAAGTGGTAGTAGCAGCCAGGCTGACAGTGAGGCACTGCTGTCAGAGAATAGCAAAATTCCTGTGGAAGGGGAGCTGGGAAGGGTTACCAAGAGAGAGAGAACTGACACATGCTCAGCTGTCAGACCCTATATTACAAGGTATGAGAAAGTAGCTAGTGAGGCACCTGATTTTACAGAGAAGGGAGGAATCTGTATACTGGGACAAAGGGTTACTGCATAGAGAGTGAACCCCTGAGGGAGGGCTAGAGGGTGAGAGAATACAGGAGTTGGTAATGCCCAGAGCCTACCATCTGGCACTTCTAGCCATAGCCCATGATATTCCCTTTGCTGGTCATATGGGTATAAGGCATACTAAGAGACGTATTATGCAGAACTTTCATTGTCCTGGGATTTCCAGACATGTAGCAGGGTACTGCAGGACATGTGAATAGTGCCAAAAGGTAGGCAAAGCAGGAGACAAAGTGAAAGCTGCTTTGATGCCTTTGCATGTGATTGAGGAGCCATTTCAGAGGGTAGCTATGGATATTGTGGGGCCTTTGAGTACCTTGAGTTCCACAAGGCAAAGCTATATCCTAGTGGTAGTAGATTATGCTACCATACACACTGAAGCGGTGGCCCTGTCCTCCACTGATGCAAAAAACGTGGCAAATGCTTTGTTAGAGATTTTCAGCAGGGTACGTTTCCCAAAAGAAATACTGACTGATAGAGATGCCAATTTCACATCAGACCTGCTGGCTTGTCTGTGGAAGTACTGTAGGGTGAAGCACCTAAAGACCACCCTCTACCATCCCCAGACTAAGTGTCATGTTGAGAGGTTAAACTCTACACTCAAGTTGATGCTATGGGCATTTGCAGACCAGTTTAAGAGGGAGTGGGACAAATATTTGTCCCATCTGTTGTTTGCTTACAGAGAGGTGCCCCAGGAATCCACAGGTTTTTCACCCTTTGAGTTGCTGTATGGGCATAGGGTGAGGGGACCTCTTGATTTGATTAGAGATGAGTGGGAGGGTGAATGTGAATCTCACAAGGAGTCTGTTGTGGCATTTGTCCTAAATCTCAGGAGAGGGCTCAGGGAACTCATAGGCTTGGTCCAGGAGAAACTGGTAGAAGCCCAACAATAGAAAAAGTTCTGCGATTAAAGGAATGCTCCAGCTAAAGAGTAGCTGTAGGGCAACAGGTAATGATTCTTATTCCTGTCAGACACATCAAGCTGCAGGCAGCTTGGAAAGGACCCTACAACGTGGTAAGGAAGGTCAGTGATGTTAACTACATGGTAGAGCTGCTTAGCAGGAGGCAGGGGCAAAAAATGTACCATGTTAACATGATGAAACCTTGGTTTTGTATTAGAACAGTACCTTGCTAGATGCGCAGTAGCAAATCCTGTCCTATCTATGCCTCCAGGCTGAAAATTTCTGGTGGGCTGTTGAAGCTGCTGAATATTCATTCCTGTGGCGAAATGAATATTGATGAATGCATTCTGTTGACACACAGGAGTGACATTTTACTTGAAATATAGCAATTGATGGTAGCGGGATAGTGGAATGAGAAATCAAGAATGAGAAGCAAATCATGAATTAAAGCGAGAAAATGAATACAATAAGCACCTTAAACAGCACCACTCAATTTACTTTTAACATGCTTCATAGGTCATGCACCGCAGCTATCAACAGTTAAGAAACCCCAAAATCTGCATACATTTCTACATACATATTTGTAAAGAAAGACAGGAGCAGGTTAGTGTTTCTGTACCCTCTTCCTCATTGTAGTGCACTCTCGGAGTTGCTATATTGAAGTAGCGGGGAGTGAAGGGGGGGGTGCAAAGAGAAAAAGTAATAATTATTTTGTGGCTAACTTTGCATTTGATATCCTTAGTAAGATGGAACTGACTTGTTCAATAAAGGCTGTTGTGTGGGATTTTTGTACTTTGCATTGGAATTGTTTAGAAATTCCAAATTCCTCAGTTCCAGTGGCTTGAACTCGGACAAAAATTAGTTTGCATTTTTTGGTGAGGGTTCCAACACAATAACACAACATAGAGAGAGATTTGCTTCTTGTACCTATATTAATTGCTTTTATTCCACAATTGTTACAAAATATGGTCAGAATATCTGCATGGGTAGATTTGGAATTATGAGTTCTGATGAGAAGAGCTTCATCTTGAGTAGCTATTAATGACTGATATCTAAGACATTAGTGCAGCTTGATAGATTAACTTTTTTTCAAAGCAGCACAACACCATACACTTTAACTTAATACATTCCATACCTATCACTTTTTGTACTTAATTGCTGTACTTCATCTTTGATCAGAAGAAATAACACAAGGATGCCTTTTAGAAAAAAAGAATCCAACTACCTTTAAACAAATCCTGAACCAACATCTCTCCTCCTTATAGCTATGTACATGCACTGACACTTCATCTCTTAAAACCTGACCCCCTCCCTCTTTCTCCACTCCCTAAACCTTAATGATTCCTCTGCCTTTCTCAGCCTTTATCCTACAACTTACTGCTCTCTTTCTTTGTCTCACTACAATTTCCTGTGCCCTCGGCTGTGAAATACCTACGTAACTAGCTATTGTAGCTACAGGCTTAGAAACCTGACCATATTAACTATAAGTATTCTTGCTTTGCTACTAGAACATTAATCTTATGACATGCTATCATAGTTTGTTTACTAAGACTAAATGCCTTTGTACATGTCCATGCATGTTACATTTGTAACCCTAACTGTACTATATATCATTTGTTGAATCTAATGTACCAATAATGTGTATTATTGTTCTTCTGCTGCTACAATTGTATTATAAAAAACTGATCTTGAGGAGCTTTTCTCCCAGGACCTCCACTGAAAATGGGCTCATCTAGGCCCAGTGGACCTTCCTGGTAAAGAAATGTAAATAAATAAATAAAATTTAAGTGAGGAAACTGTTTGTGTCTCAACTGCTTTCCCTTTTGGTTCCCCTTCATTTCTGGTCATAAGTTGAGAATGTTTCTTGTCAAATTTCCAGTTATAAATTATCTTTTTGTCTTCAGCATCATTGGACATCTGCTCTTCCCTTCATCTTTATAACATCCAAACTGTTTTTGCAAAGTGTGGCAAGAGGTCAGCTATTCTGCTAGTAGGCATACTCTATTTCTGTACTGCCTAGAACAATCTTATCACAAATCTTAATGCACAGTTTGTTCTGCATTTAAGGAGGTTGACAATGAAGGATGAAGGAAGACTTTACAAATATCCTTACTAAGAAAAGCGCTGTCTGAGATTCCAGTAGAATGGCAATCCAGTTAGCCTTTAGCCTCAACATCGTCTACTCCTTCAGAAGAATCTGGTAAACCTACTATCAGGAAAAAGTTTAAGTAAGCTTCCTTTATCAAAAAATGGGATCACGTTATAGTAATTCCCCTAATTCAGTCAGCAATCCACCGGATGTTGCTTCCTTCTGCATGAATCATGGGCATTCACGTGCATATTAATTATAAAAGATGCTGGTTAGTTTTCACAGAATACAGTAACACATTTTTTTTCTATTATTATGGTTCAATCTACTTCTCCTCCTTGTTTATCTTTTGCCCAAGTATCTAAAGATTCTCCAAGGTCTAAACACTGAAATCTATCAGAATGTACCTCCTGTTTCCCTCTCACATCATGGCAGACTATAACATACTATTTTCAGGCTAAATAGCCTAAGCCATGTCCCTTGTCCCCTGCAAATCAGGACATCAGGATATATTCTGTAGTTTTCCTCCCAAAAGTTACTTTTTCTTGTGGTGTCAGTTGTTTGCATTGTTATCTCCATAGCAATCTCAGGTGTCTTTCTCCCACAGGCTTTGACATTTTCCATTCTTACTGTATGTAAGCTCCAGCATCATTTCTTCCTGTAGAGTAAGCAATCATGATGCCATATTTTCTGGCATTGGCTACATCAATGTTGAGTTACTGTAGGCCATCACTAATTTACTGTCTGCCTGTAGCAGTTTCCTTGGCACTGTCATGCCTGTTGTTCATGGCTTTGTTGTAGGCCTTCAAGCATTATAGATGGTTCAGGGTTTCTGGCACTATAAACATGGGTGCTATCATTCTTAGTTTCACCGGCTGCTGAGTTTGGTACTATTTTAACTGTTGTAATTGACTTTGTTGTCAGGGTTTGCCAAGACCCACAGAGTGTTCATACAGATAGCTAAAGTTTGATGGAGGTTACTGAAATTTTGTGTCAGAACCATTTATTACCACTTCAGGATTCTGCACTTTAGTCTCATCTCAGCTCCAAATACATTTATTGAGTACATATCATTACCAAGTTTTTAAGATTTACTTTTACTAGTGACAAGAATTACAATACACTACCTTAATTTGAGTATTTCAAAAGACTGTCAACAAAAGACAATATCTGCAATATTTATAGGAAGGAAACATAACTGAATTCTCTTTTACATTATGACAGTACTCACCTGTTTTACCAAAAGAGAAACATCATTAAAAGAATAATGGTCTATTTTTCCAGACTGGTTTCTACAAATGAAACTTTTGCTATTGAAGTAGAAAAAATAGGTAGAATGCTCCTTGAAAGAAATTATCCCATGTCTTTAGTGCTGTCAGTGCAGGACAATGTTGTAAGGGGTAGAGAGAAGTTTATTTCTATTTTAAGTGCTGAAAACTTCACACAGAAGAATGACATTTCTAGTAAGAAGAAAACAGGGAGTGATTCTGACAAGATGGGGGCAATGATCATTGAGTACAACTATCAAGCACCGCAAATGAGAACCATCCTTTATAAAACATGGAATACTTTTTTCACACTGAATATAAACATAGTTAGGCTTTCACCCAAAAATTACATTCAAGAAAGGCAACAACCTTAACAGTATTTTTGAGAGAAATGGTTTGGGCTGTAATCAATTCTATTGTTCCAAAATAATGAAATGCTGCTCCTGCAAGCACTGTAAATTTATCAACGATGGTCCCTATGTGAGTGTGGAAGGTTATGATTAAACATTCAAATGTCCACAAAACAAAGATGTGTGTATACATAACTACTTGTACAGCCTGTCTGGCATATTATATAGGTAAGAACTTTAAAAGAATGTATTTATGAGCATCATATGTACATATCAAGAAGTTCAAATTGACTAATGCACTATGCAAACATTCCTTATTTTGGCCCTCTTTTAAGAGATGGGGGGGCAACAGTGAACTTTTACTGGAAGAGAAAGAGCTAAGACGGAAAATATACCTCAATGCTACAATGAAACTTGGAATGAATGAGACACTAGCATTAAATAGTACCTTAAAATAGAGATGCACTATTGGAGTTTTTATTTTATTTATATTTGCATTTCAATACACTTTTCAAGTGCTTTTCTACTTAATTGAATGTATTGCGCCTTTTAATGAATTGTTGCTTCTGATTGGTGATTACATTGTTTAAAAGGACGTACTTAATATGCATACTTTAGCTCTGATGAAGTCTTATCTTTTGAAGATGAAAGCATTTACATAGATTAAAAGGTTTTTTTTTAAGTTTTTGGTTTCCTGATTTTTAGTCAGGTTGGCATTCTTGATTAACAGTTGTTATTGTGCATCTTCGTCCATGGTGGATGTGGCTCACTGTAGGAGTTCTGTCCTTTATTTGATTAGTTCTTTCAGAGTTCAGCATCTGTTGCAAGGTTACTAGTTTAAATGAGAATTTAGGCTTGGCTTCTTAATAGTCTCCTAGCTAATATAGTGCAAAGAAAAAGTATTTGCCTCCTTCTTGATTTCTTATTTTTTTGCATGTTTGTAATGCTTAAATGTTTCAGATCAGCAAACAAATTTAAATATTAGACAAAGATTAGACAAAGATAACCCAAGTAAACACAAAATGTAGTTTTTAAGTGATTATTTTATTTATTAAGGAATAATACTATCCAAACCTACATGGCCCAATGTGAAAAAGTAATTGCCCCCCTTATTAAATCATGAAGTAACTGTGATTAATCACATTTCTGGGAATGCTAAGTTCAATTTCACTAGCAACACCCAGGCTTGATTACTGCCAGACCTGCTGAATTAAGAGAGCCTTTAAATAGAACCTGTCAGACAAAGTGAAATAGACCAAAAGATCCCAAAAAGGAAGACATCATGCGGCGATCTAAAGAAATTCCGGAACAGAAGAGAAACAAAGTAATTGACATCAATCAGTCTGGAAAAGGTTACAAAGCCATTTCTAAAGCTTTGGGATGTCAGCAAACCATGGTGAGAGCCATTATCTACAAATGGAGAAAACATGGAACAGTAGTGAACCTTCCCAGGAGTGGCCTGCCTACAAAATTTACCTCAAGAGCGCAGCAACGACTCATCCAAGAGGTCACAAAAGAACCCAGAACAACATCTAAAGAACTGCAGGTCTCACTTGCCTCAGTTAAGGTCAGTGTTCATGACTCAGGAGACTGGGCAAAAATGGCATGCATGGCAGAGTTCCAAGGCGAAAACCACTGCTGACCAAAAAGAACATAAAGGCTCATCTCACTTTTGCCAAAAATCATCTTGATGATCCGTAAGACTTTTGGGAAAATATTCTGTTCACTGATGAAACAAAAGTTGAACTTTTTGGGAGGTGTGTCCCCCATTACATCTGGTGTAAAAGTAACACAGCACTTCAGAAAAAGAACATCATGCCAACAGTCAAACATGGTGATGGTAGTGTGATGGTCTGGGGCTGCTTTGCTGCTTCTGGACCTAGACGTCTTGCTGTAATTGATGGAACCATGAATTCTGCTCTCTACCAAAAAATCCTGAAGGAGAATGTCTAGCCATCAATTTGTGACCTCAAGCTGAAGCACACTTTGGTTCTGCAGCAGGACAATGATCCAAAACACACCAGCAAGTCCACCTTTGAATGGCTTAAAAAAAACAAAATTAAGGTTTTGGAGTGCCCTAGTCAAAGTCCGGACTTGAATCCAATTGAGATGCTGTGGCATGACCTTCAAAAGGCGGTTCATGCTCAGAAACCCTCCAATATGGCTGGATTAAAACAATTCTGCAAAGAAGAGTGGGCCAAAATTCCTCAACAGTGATTGCCAGTTATCACAAAAACCTGATTGCAGTTGTTGCTGATAAGGGTGGCAGAACCAGTTATTAGGTTTAAGGGCAATTACTTTTTCACATAGGGCCATGTAGGTTTAGATATTTTTTTCCATAATAAATAAAATCATCACTTAAAAACTACATTTTGTGTTTACTTGGATTATCTTTGTCTAATATTTACATTTTTTTGATTATCTGAAACATTTAAGTGTGAAAAACATGCAAAAAATAAGAAATCAGGAAGGGGCAAATACTTTTTCATTGCACTGTATATCTAGTAAGTAACTATGAGCTATAATATCTCAGATAGGGCCAAAAAGTATTCACAAGTTAAGGAAATTCCCAACAACTTATTTTAGAAGGTATTGCTAATTCATCATGAATTTGATTTCCCTCCTAGTCACTGCAATTTAGCATTGTAAGATTTCAGTATTATGGGTTTCAGTCAAGTGATTTTTCAGTATTTTGAAATTTCAGTCTTATGGTCTCAGTCAAGTGGGATTCAGTCAAATGCAATTTTTATCATCTGATAGGGATTCATCTAGACACATCCAAATTCAATGACTGGCCTAAAGTGAGCATAGTAAATGGGGTCAATGACATTCCTAGATCTAAATACAATTCTGTTGTTTATAAGCTGTACAATATAGAAGGACTTTTTTGCAACAATAGACACATGGTGGTCAAAGCTTAGGCCACAGTCCACATAAATTCTTAAATCCCAAACAACTGGGTCACCTCTTAGGGGTGCATTGTCAATATGGTAGTTCCCTATGGTAGATGACTTCCCAAATGATGCAATAATGCATTTTTTGGCATTTAGTTTCATTCGGTGATTTTGGCACCAGTTATTTATTTGGGACAAACATTCCTGCAGGATTGCTAAGTCATTTGTGGATTCAATAACTGCTCCTAGCTTGCAGTCATTTGCAAACTCAGTCAGCCAGTGCCGTTTGGTATTAGCTTTTACTTCAGAAAAGTGGATGCCAAACAGGAGAGGTCCCAGCAGTGAATGCTAGAGGGCTCCACTGGTGACTGTTCTCTTTGTGGAGGTAACTTCCCATATTTTTATTATCTGCATCCTATCTGTCAGCCAGATGGCGATCCAGCAGGTAATATAGGGATTATTCCCAGAATATTTAGTTTTTCTATAATATCTGAATGGGGAATTGTGTAAAAAGCTTTGACAAAGTAAGCAGTAATGATTGAAACTTTTTTTTTTTGAAGGCCGGATTATAGTTAAACAAATTGAAGAATGGGGGAGTTGAGAAAAATTAAGAAAATGAATGGGATATATTATATCAGAAAATAAATAAGTATATTATGGGTGAAACTTGAAAAATGAGAAAATATAGTAGGGCAATTGAGAAAAAATACTGGAAGAAATTAAAAAGTTATTGGCTTGATAGAAACATTTTTATTTATTGTAAAAGTTAAATACTTATATATTGGGAAAACTGTCATGCGTTGGAATTACGTTTGCATCTAAGATGGAGAAAGAACTTTGAGTGGTATTTTTTGGTTTTATTTAGGGGTTAACATCAAACCCAATTAAAATAGATAATATGCAATAAAGTAGAAGAAGGAGATTTGAATAAAACATATAGTATATTTAGCATTTATATATCTGTTTTGAATAAAATGAAATGTGAAAGAAAAACAAAAATGAAAGCAAAATCATATGTATAATATGAAGAAGTATGGAAAAATAAAAGGAAAAGATGGAAGCATGAAAATAAACCAGTAACGTGTGTTGTGTAGTATGAAAATAAAGTTAAGTTCCAGAAGATAAAATTTAATGAAATTGATGAAAACAGAAAGGAATGGTATAATTTGGTCATGGAAAATTTCACTTGCTGGATCCATAGAAAGAATTAAAGGAAGATGTAAAGAATGCTGTAAAAGCAGAAGGGAAATATCTAAGATGGTTTATCATGTGAGGAATTTGTAGGATAAATTACCATTAAAAGCTAATATGACATATAAAGTAAAAATGAAATGTTTTGGTGAAAGTTTGAAAATATTTATAAATGGGAAGGATTTTGAACTATAAATATGGATACAATGTTGTATAGAAAGTATGAAAAAGGAAGGAAATGTGGAATGGACAAATGGGGCAAAATATTGTTTGTAGTAACATGGGCATTGTAGAAAAGAAGATGTGATGGATTATTGCATAATAAAAACAGAGAGGGTGCATCTTTGTTAGCTGAAATAAAAGCATGGTTATGGAAGAAAGGGTGGGAGATGAATAAGCAGAATAAATAACAACAGAATATTATGAATGTGATGCCATTGTGATTCTGTCGATATGAAATGTGTAAATGTTATTAATGTGAATATGAAAAGTGTAAAGTAAGTACAAATGTGTATAGTATTAAGATGTATAAGTAAAGCAACTCCCAGTTGTTGTTTTTTTTTTTTTTTGATAACTGCCATGGGATGTTTTATATCCATGTGAGCTAACATCAACTCAGGCAGTGGGCCCACAGTTTAACTTCTCTTCCTCTGCATGTCTGGTTACATAAGACCAATTATAACTGTTCAGTGTGGGTGATGAGTCTCCTGCTATTTTTTGACAGCATTAATTAATCCTCTCTTGTTGAGAATTGTCTATGAAGGGGAGCAATATCTAATTAAAATAAGTATTTATATAAGAAAATTCAAGTATAAACAAATGGGTTCAGTGAATGATTTTCATTATGTCACATTCTTTTGTATTGAAGAGTAAAACTGAAAATGGCAAAACCTAGACATGCTGCAAAAAAAATAAATAAATAAAATAATCAGAATGTTGGAAATTTCTTGAGGAAAGTAATAACCTATATATCCTCATCTGACTTATCCACCTGTCATAATCAAGTATGATTTCATTTGCTGCTGTTCTATGCTGTAGCACAATAAAATACAACAAACAATATGCAAAATGTACAAAAGTCATCTGGATAGTCAAGCAGAAAAAGCATAGCAGCAGCAAACATTTTATATATGTTTGTGTATTAAAATGGTAATTACACTAAGAGCAAACTGGGAACACTGTTTGGTTAAGTGACTTGCTTAGAGTTACTCAGCAGACAAAAGGAGAGTGATGAATCAAACCCAGAAATTCATGAGGAAGAACTTATCAGCTTGTAGCCTACATCTTGTGTACTAAACTGTACTAAACTGTCTGTTTAGTAAATTGGTGAACTTGTCCATTTGATACCCATGTCAGCCACAAACTGAGGTACAAGGGCAAACATCATCATCATCTTCTTTTGGCTGTTCCCGTTAGGGGTCGCCACAGCGGATCATCTGTTTCCATTTCTTCCTGTCCTCTGCATCATGCTCTTTCACACCAACTGCCTGCATGTCCTCTCTCACCACATCCATAAACCTTATCTTAGGCCTTCCTCTTTTCCTCTTACCTGGCAGCTCTATCCTTAGCATCCTTTTCCCAATATACCCATCATCCCTCCTTAGCACATGTCCAAACCAATGCAATCTCGCCTCTCTTGCTTTGTCTCCAAACTGTCCAACCTGAGCTGACCCTCTAATATACTGATTCCTAATCCTGTCCATCCTAGTCACACCCAGTGCAAATCTTAACATCTTTAACTCTGCCACATCCAGCTCTGACTCCTGCCTTTTTGTCAGTGCTACCGTCTCCAACCCATATAACATAGCTGGTCTCACTACCCTCTTATAGACCTTCCCTTTCACTCTTATTGGTACCCGTCTGTCACAAATCACTTCTGACACTCTTCTCCACCCATTCCACCCTGCCTGTACTCTCTTCTTCACCTCTCTTCCACACTCACTATTACTCTGTACAAGGGCAAGCATAAATGTACTATGTATGAACAATTTTGGTTCGCCCATAAACCAACATGTTTTTTACATTAATTAATTCATTGTGGAACAAATCAACTGTCAAGGAGGTCTCTCAGAACTGGAAAAGTGATTATATGAATCGTATCTAATCTTAAAACTCTTTTTAATTTCTCAAAGGCTTTTGGGTTTCAAATATCATGATGGGAATGGACCCCATTCCTAAGTCAAAGTACGATTAAAGTTCATGAAATTAGTATTGTTTCAATCTTTGATGTCAGCCAAAAGTACTCTTCAGAGTGCCCACAGTGTGCCCAGTAATGACTCCTGCAATTCGTATGGAGTTACATGGATTGGTAACATATCTAAATACGATTGTAGATTATTTTTTATAAGACCCGTTACTCCTACTACTATTGGAAATGTCTGGGTGTCTTTCTTCCACATTGCTCTCATTTATGCCTGCAGATCCTAATATTTTATGACTTTGTGCCTCTATGTATGCAAAAAACTGTAATCATTGAGTGTGGTGATTTCAACGATCAATGCTACTCTTGTCTTCTTTTCTTGAACCAATATATCCATTTTTCTACCATCTATCTTTTGAACTGTTGGCAATGGGTGGTCCCATGAGATATAAACTTCATCATTTTCTGTGATCGTTTTTGGCTAATGTTTTCAGTGTTTTTCAGCCACTTCAGTACCATAATGTTTGCACAATCCCCAGTGCAACAATCTTGCCACATTATTATGCCGCCTTTCAGTATACAGTCCTTCTGCCATTAGTATGTCGCAACCTGCAACAAGGTGTGCAACTGTTTTCAATTCTGTTTTATAAAACCTGCATTTATCTGTTTCTCCCACATGTTCAATGGACTTTGTAAACCAATGTGTACGTAGCCCACTATCTTGGGCTGCCAGTATTAACCTTTCCTCTTTTGGTTTGAATTTGCCTCTAGTAAAACAATTAAAACTCCAGTAAGAACAAATTGGTGTTATTTTACAGTAACCAGTTCTGTACTATGTATTCACCTAATATCAGACTGGCTAGACTAACAAAGTACTTTTTTAGAAAAGAAAGTTATCAGCCATTAAAATATAAACAAATGATATGTATCCTCTGCTGGATTATAGCCTTTCACCTCTGACCACATATAAACTTATTCAATCACAACTGCTCTTCAGATTGTCTGTACTAGATATAATGGCCTGCCAGTTGTTAAGAGTTCATACATTCAAGACTTGAACAAGCCTTTGATGGATGTGTCAGATTTGTGTTCAGGTCTGCCTCTAAATCATATCACTGCAACATTTGGTAAACCTTCAACTATCCCACATTCAAGTAAATATTTCACTCCCTGGTCTTTTCCACAACTTTTCATGTCAGATACTCCACCTGGTATTTCAAGAGCCACTGCATCAGTTGTTGGAATAGTATTGTCCTGTAGAAAATTTTACAATAGTGTTTAATAATTTTACCAAACCACCTAGAAGTTATAATAATGTCCTAAATATCATTTGGAAGAGCCTACTTAGCACTGCTACAGTTACCAAAGAGCTGCCTTTAAAAATGCAATCTGATGGAAGTAGCTGCAAGTTACAGAGGATCCAAATACCACATAGACACCAGAGATCACAACTGGACATTAAAGTTGTAATAATGAAGACATAATACTAACCCATCACAATGCTCTGCTCATAAGGATTGCACTTACCAAGACAACTGGAATACACTTAAAGCAAAGTTTGTATGATAGCAGAATCTGCAGTCTTTCTTTATACCTGGATGTCAGGTAACACATGTAATACAATTGAGCAGAATGCAATTGCCTGCCCATAATAAAGTATAAAGATCAGCGCTTCAATATTTATTAAAACCCCAGCATTTGTGTTTAACTACTATGGAGGCCACATGTTAAGCTGCTTAGATATGTGCTTGTAAGGTACAGTCAGTAAACTCTTTTATTATAGTTTAATTCAAATTTATGCCAATCAGAATAACTGAATTTTCAGCAGTAATGTTTAACAGACAGTTTAGAAAGTTTCCCATGCTGACTTAATTGACACGTTTAATATATATATATATATATATATATATATATATATATATATGTATATATATATATATATATATACACACAGTACTCTAATACTAATTCTTTTCTATGTTAGTTGTACTTGCAGCATTGCAGCATGCAAAGAACGGTACTTTTTAGTACTTCTAGTAAGACTGGTACTTTTTAGTACTTCTAGTAAGAACGGTACTTTTTAGTACTTCTAGTAAGAATGGTACTTTTCCGTAATGTTAGTAGATGACAGGTTTTCCTACAGTCTCCTTTTTGTATTTCAGTGCTCAGACATGCCAGTACAGGTCATGATCTTACATTTTAAATTAGTGGATATGGTGCCAGATGTGAAAAATAAGGACTCAGTGGCTTTATTTATAGCTGCTGCTTATGTGCTGAATATTCCCATGTTGCGATCCAACTAAAAATGTCTGGACATCATACCAATTGTCTCATTCCTCTGTTATGTCTGAAGTTATGATGCTGACGAAAATGTCATGGTGTCTATATCAAAGCACTTACGATACAGCTGGTCTTGTTCAAAGTCATATGTTACTCCTTTGATGAATAACTTTTTTATACTAAAATACAGCTTGTGGCACAGACTTTGGGTAACTGACATTTTTAATTTATTAATAGGTCTTTATACTTGGTCCTGGTAGAACAGTATTCATTGTTGTAGGTTTCTAATCTTTGCTTATTAAATTTAAATCTTGCTACTTAACTTAGTAATGTACTTTGGAGCTTGAGCATTGCTGATTTACAATATTGTACAGTGTGACATTAATTGTGTATTCAGAACTTGCACATAGAATACATCTGAATATAAATCAGACTAATAAAGAATAAAACACATTAGGTGCACATTCATTGCCATCAGTGCATTTAATTCATATTTTATATATGTACTGTTTGCTAGCGAGCAGCTGTATTTATCAAAATGGGTTCTTTCTGTTCACAACAAGGGCCATAGGCTGAAATTAAATGTAAGATACTACAACTTTGTAACTATATTATATACACATAAAAAGTGGAAATACAATGTACACAATGCAGACTCACTACACATCACAGATTGTACATCCTGAAGTGAGAACTAGAGGTAAATTAATGCTTTAGCTGCATCTACAATAAAAATTAAAGGTAGAAACACTGATTTTCTATTTATACAATAACAATTTATTGTAGTACCAGAATATGAACTTTCTTATAGTGTTAATGCATAAGATCTCATGGAATTTGAAATTGTGGCCCAAAATGTTCATTTGTCTTAATCTGTATTTCTTATATTAGCTAGTTTGTTGACAGTTTCTATTTTCAGACCACTTTATTTAGAATTATTTTTTATTTTGTTAATTCATAGATATAGAGAAAATTATACTGAAGTAATGGTAATCACTTGAATTTACATTTCTGACACTAGATATAATTTCATAGTGTTCATCCAATGAATTTTTTTTTACAAATGGTAAATGACAATTCCCTATTACAGGTCTCCCATTTAAATAAATGTCATTTCCAACTATAAAGCCATAAAAGTAGATTCATTCAACAATGTATCACTTTTCTCAGTTGTCGAAGATAACAAGTTATATTCACCACAGACAGTCTGAATTTATGTATAATAATTTGCACTTTAACTGTACAGCAATGAAAAAGTATTTATAAATGAAAAGAAAAACAGGTAATTATTTAGAAAAGAAAGTAAGACTCAAGGAGGAGAGGAGAGGAATAGTTTATGGATTGACAAATGCAGTGCAGTATGAGTTAGTTGAATGACAGTAAGAGATTCTGTGGTTGGTAGAAAGCAGAAGAGGTAGTTAGGTAACAGTAAAGACTGACGAACAAGGATTGGAAATACTAAGTTAAAACAGTACGTTAGATTATACAGCATTATAAGTGTCGAATACAGCGGGTACTCGGAGATGTAGCAAGATGGCCGATGGGAAGTGGAAAGAAAACGTCACATAAAGCAAGAAGGACATAGAGATAAAGACATGCTGTAATAAAAAGCTTTGTTTATGTTCAGGAAAGGTACCTTACTTACATGGTGCAGCCTGAATGATATTAAAGTCTAAAAATTCATGTGTGACTCGCTTACTGGTAGTGTAGTAGGGCTAAACATGGTCTCTGCCACAAAGTCAAGTCAAATTGTCGTCCTAAAGAAAGAACAGAAAATCATATGTGAGACAATATGTGACCAGAACCTGTAGGTGGAGGTGCTGAATGTGAAAGGCATAATTTTGGCTGATAGGGGGTTTAAGACCTGTAGTCATTAGGAACTCTATCAGCATCTGCAGTGTGTTCTGTCACATAGTTACATAATGTTAAACTGAGTGGATTAATCAGTCGACTGATGGATAAAACAGCTGAGGATAAGAAGGAAAATGCCTTGTCCCCACTAATGATGTTGTTTCCTGCCCTATAAAGGTTGAGCATGCCAGTCTGACTTGGCCTAAGGCCCTTTGTTCCATCCCTAATGGGAAGTATGGTATGGTTGTGGGGGGGGGGGCTGCTTTGCCAAAGGCTAAACAGTGTTATTGTCTGCTAGGTGCTGCAGTAATACAGTTTCACATTTTATTAAATAGTTCTTATGAGGCATTATAATGAGTGGCAGAGCCTGCCTGTACTTCTGAAAGTCCATACATAACTTACCAGTGATGGATCGCTAGCATGCTATGCAAGATGTGCTTAGCTGTGTGTTTGTAATTCTGTTAAACTGAATCCTGAATCAGGGAAGGAAAAAAAGATGCTACCTGATTTAAATGTATTGACAGACTCAAGTATGCCATCATTAGCGCTTCTAAAACCATTGCTTTGGAGGTTTATTTTGCCTCGTTTTCATCCCACACAATATGTATTTGGTCTGTCAGTCTTTAACACTATATATCTATTCTTTTGCCACTTAGCAATAAAGGGGAAATCAGGCTGCAGTGCAGTGAATTTATGCAATATTGCATTTCTGATGAATGTCCATTTGCCAAAGTTAAACACTGAATCAAGATATTATCAAACACCTTAATACTATAAAAAGTATGCACAACTGTTTGGGTCTATATTATAACATCGAAGTTGCAAAACTTCGAATGTTATAATATCAACACCACTACATTGATGGCTGAAAATAGGGAAGCTGCAGAACATCAAATTCTTACCTCGGGTGAGATTTCGGTGGGCCATTCCGTGGCTTCGCTATTTGCTCCACTGTGGTGCAATAGTTATAGACCTTAGGGTGAGGGTGCAGGTTAAGGTAAGTGGATAGGTAGGAATGTATGTATGGTTTAGTGTAGGGATAGAAGTAGGGTTTTGTTAAGTGTATGTATGTGTATTAGTTTGTTTGTGTATAGTTTCTTAGGATACGTGTGCGATAGTTACAGACCTTAGGGTTAGGGTGCGGGTTAAGGTTAGTGGATAGATAGGAATGTATGTATGTACAGTTTAGTGTAGGGTTAGAAGTAGGGTTTTGTTAAGTGTATGTGTGTGTGTATTATTTAGTTTGTTTGTGTATAGCTCCTTAGGGTAAGTGTGCGATAGTTACAGATCTTAGGGTTAGGGTGCGGATTAAGGATAGTGGATAGATAGGAATGTATGTACAGTTTAGTGTAGGGTTAGAAGTAGGGTTTTGTTAAGTGTATGTGTGTGGATTATTTATTTTGGTGTGCCTGTGTTGTGTGTATGTTTCTCGGAACAGCAATTTTTTTCCCTGTCACTATTCTGAGTGTTCGATGTTATCACATTTCGAAATTCCAAGTTCGAGCTTATGGTGTTCGATATTTTGGAATTTCGATTATGTGATATAGACCCAACTGTTCTTGCTGACAGAGGGAAATTTTCCTAAATTTCTGCAACTTAAAGGAGAAGGGAAAAGCAAAGTTTTGCTTCTTTCACAGATTAATACTATCAGGCAGTGGTAATTTGTGACTAGGGGGTTTAAATTGTATTGCCTTCCATATGGTGTTACAAAAGAACTTACCATCATTCTGTAAAATACTGTTGTTTGTTGCTTTTAAAGTATTAAGTCATTTACTGAAATTCTTGTTCAAGTTTTTATTTTCGACATAATGGCAATTGCTGAAGACTATGTAATCATCTACTATTGACCAATGAAGTACCTGTGATGAAAATTATACATTTCAGACAACCATATTTTCTGCATGTAGAAGAATACACTTACATATGACTTTGATATTTGATATTTGATGATGTGTTAATACATATGCAAGAGATCAAAATCCAGCAACTCATATGCATGCCTGCTCACATGGGCACATCCCAACATCCCCAAACAAAGACACACACACACACACACACACACACACACACACACACACACACACACACACACACACACACACACACACACACACACACACACACGTATGCACACATATATACTGGGGGGGGAGGCATGTGTGTATGTACAAACAGACATATAATGAGTGCAGATTAACTCTGTGCTCATTGCCTGCAGGAAAGTCAGTCAGCTAGAAAACAGGGACATATTCGCATGAAAACTAAGGAGTAGGATTTGTCTGACCAAATCTAAAGCTTTTTGTAGAGCTACTAAGCTCTTATCAGTGATTTAGCCCTTGTTCTGGCACATGCATGTCAATAAGATACTATACCAATGAGAATCTAGATGCTGTCAGTGTGCTTTTCCCAATGTGAATTTATGCTACAAGTTAGTAATTGACCTGTAAATCAGTATGCATGTATACCTTTAAGAAGCTTTCCATGGGCTTGCATATGTCCCAAATGCCACTGTTGTTTTTTTTTTCTTTTTTGGATGCAAAGAGTTTATTTTGGCAAATTTTGCTTGACGGAAAATCTTCATCATTGCTAACCACTTTCAGTACTCCTTTTGGCAGGCACAGACTTTTGAAAATGCCTTTTGGGATAAATTCTGCCAGTGAAGTCTTCCAATGTGCAATGAAACAATTTTTTTCTGGATATCTGTGTGCTATTGTAGTAGATGATATTCTAGTAGAAGATAATGGTGAAGCTGAGCATGGCAGAAACCTCAAGAAAGTTCTGGAAAGAGCACGTGAAGTGAATCTTTACCCGGATCCTCAGAAGTGAAAATTCAGGCTACAAGAAGTTACTTATATTGATCATTTGTTTACCAGTTCAGGCTTAAGACCAGATCCTTCCGGGCAGACAACAGTTCTTGAGATGTCAGCTCCAGACAATGTTCAAGCTTTATAATGTTTTCTTAGCATGCTTAACTACCTACGCAAGTTCATTCCAGACTTGAGCTAACTTTCAACACCGTTTAGAGAGCTGACACACAAAGATGTATCTTGGTCGTGGTTAGAACAACACCAAAGAGCATTTGATGTCCTGAAACAGAGAATTGACAGTCCACCAACTCTCAGATACTATGATGTTTACAAACCAGTTACTCTTTCTTGTGATGCTTCTAATCTTGGTCTTGATGCAGTCATTCTTCAAGAGGGTAGACCAGTAACCTTTGCATCCAGAACTCTAACCTAAATTGAAATGCACTATGAACATATAGAGAAAGAATTCTTGTCCATTGTGTTTGCATGTTCGAAGTACCATGATTATATTTATGGTCGACCTAGCCAGACTGAAACAGATCATCAACCTCTAGTCACTATTTTGAGAAAGATTATGCATACAGCTCCTGCCAGATTGCAATCCATGATGTTGAAATTAGAAAAAATATAATCTCAATCTTGTCTACACAAAAGGCAAACTTCTTTTTCTTGCTGATACATTATCCAGATCACCCAGAAATATCACTGAACAGCATGAAAATGAGAAACTTAATTTTGAAGTCATGGAAGTGAGAAAATTTTCTTCCACACATCTTGATGAGCTTAAAAGTCATACAGCCTCAGATCTAGTTCTTCAGAAGCTCAATCACTTTATCAGTCGAGGATGGCTGTCAAAGCAATCTGACTTACCAGTAGACCTGCAAACTTATTTTCCTTACCGAGATGAGATTTTGTTTGACAATGGTATCATCATGAAAGGTCCAAAAGTGATTGTTCCAAAATCCTTGCAACAAGTGTATATTACTATTTTGCATCATGACCACCCAGGAACTGATTCTACCAAAAGAAGGGTGAGAGAACTAATATTTTGGCCTTCTATGTCAAGGGACATTGAGATAGTACTTTCATCTTGTTCTGTATGTAATATTACTAAGCCACATCAACAGAAGGAACCACTTCAGTTATCCAGATTCCTGAACTACCTTGGTCAACAGTAGCTTCAGACATTTTCAAATGGAATGGTCAACATTACTTGGTGTTAGCAGACTATTATTCAAATTGGTTTGAGATTGACCTACTCCCTAATCTAGCATCCAGTACCATCATTAATAAAATGAAGCATCATTTTGGAGTCCATGGTAGTCCACACAAAGTTATTTCTAACAATGGTACACAGTTTACAAGCCAGCAGTTCAAACGATTTGTGAAGAGTGGGGCTTTACTCATGTTATGAGTAGCCCTGAGTACCCACAGTCAAATGGTTTGGCAGAATGTGCAGTTCAAAGTGTGAAACAATTACTAGAGAAGTCGAAGCGAGACAATAGTGATGTTTTCTTGAACCTCTTGAATCTCAAAAGTATTCCTCATGATAAACATCTTGGTTTACCTGCACAGAGACTTCTGCTGGGACAAACCAGAACCATGTTACCAATTAGCAGTGATCTGTTGGTTCCATGTGTCAAGAACAACAGATCAGTGAAAGCCCATCTGTTGAAGAATTGCTTATCCTGGAAGTCCTATTATGATAAGACCAGCAAACCACTCAAGCCATTACGAGAAAGAAAAATAGTGAGGATTCAGATGTCAAAAGGATTTGATCGGATAGGTGTTTTGAAAAGCGTATGTCCAGAGCCAAGATCGTACATTGTGGAATCACAGGGAGTAGAATTTAGGTGGAACTGGAAAAAATTGGTTGCTGTGTCTGAGCCTGTACTGCAGTACCATACCTGCGAGAAAGACTCTAAATCTCAGAGTGAGTTATCCAGCATTCCAATTCCAGAGGACATTCCAGTAAATATCCCTGTTCCAGAGAAGAATCCCAAAACTCCAGAATCTGTTTGTTTGCCAGTGACTGTCCCTGTTGCTAAACCCAGTTCTGATTGCTATATCACTAGATCAGATCACATTTCCAGACCATGTTCCAGATACACGGCAACTTTGACATAAGGACCTAAGTGTTGTGTCTATTTCTTGTTGTCTATACAATTGCAGGTCTTTTTCAAATATCACTTTATTGTGGGCAGTTAATTAAAGGGGAAGGATGTAGATCAATATGTATGTATACCTTTAAGAAGCTATCCATAGACTTGCACATGTGCATAAATACTGAGCACGTGCGAGCCTAACTGCTATTTTGTAGTAATCTGTTGAGATGGAAGCATGCATGTGTGTGCAGTCTGTCAGTTATTCAGTCCTTTTGCATTTTGTACTCTTCCTATCTATCCTGATATGTTTCTGTGTAATAAAGCATATAAACAAAGTACCCGCCTGTTCATCTTCAATTGTAAGCTAAGACGCGCGACAAACCCATACATATCTACGTATTCCAGTATTAACATACACACAAGTTGTTCATAGGCTTTTGCATGACTGACTGTGAATGAAATGCCCACTTTTTACTGCCTTTTTCATTACACCAGTCTTTTGCCATTGACTTCTGACTACCATAGTTATATATGACTTGTTAGCCATTTGTCTTTTATTATTCAATTTATAAAGTAATGTCGATGTCTGTTTGTGCTTCTTCTATGTCTATTGAAATAGGCAGAACATGAAAATGCTCTACTTGGATCAGAATTCTACCCCAGTTAATAAATAAAAAAAATAAGGTAAATAAAAATAAGTTGGTATAGCCTGTTCAAGGTGTGAGTATGTGAGTATGTGCATTGTTTAGGAATAGTGGTAACTGTTTTCACTTTTTAAGTAGAATGAAAATCATTTTTAGAGGCAAGTTAGTAATACCACTGACAAGTGCTGATATCTGGCTACATAACCAATAGTGAGTTTGAGGAACCATATCATGAGGCTTTTCTGGCATGAATGCATTAACGAAGAGACAAAGAATGTCAGCTGTTTTGGAACATTATTTTTTTGTGACTTTTTTTTTGTGACCACTTTTTCTCTACTTCTTGCCAATCATCAGCCCCTCTCCACCAACTGACTCATTCATTCCCCATCACTGTGGTGATAGTTTACTATTGGGGGGGTCATCATTAAAGTAATTATTATGGATTGCTCAGGTTTGTACCTTAAACTCCAACCCCTGGAGTTGCCTAACAGCAGCCTGTCAATGGACTGTGCAATGGGCCTCAGTGCTACACTGCTTATCTCTTCCACAAGGGATTTGACAGCAGCAGAATGCCCTATCCAACCACAGACGACACTGTGTGTTTGTCCCTAGTGTCCAGCAAGGAAATCCAGTCCAACATGCATGTGCACCTAGGCATGACCACTACCTCCCCATTGGATGGGCTTACTCATCATCCCCTATTTGTACTAACAAGCATCCAAAATACAATAATCAAACTGGGGTTGCCTGTGCCATAGTAAGGGATCTGTCTCTCTATGCTGCTAGCACAGGCTTTGTTTTGTGATTTTCTTAAAGTAAAATTGTGAGACATGGAATGCAGTCTGATGCTATCATCTAGCTATGGCTGTGTGGCATATGTAAGGACGAGGTGGTAGTTAGTACCTGTATACATGAGTTGACATAAAACTTTAGCCTTCTGGTTTCTGCAAAATGGGCTGGTCATGTCCTGTCAGAAAATGTAGGCATGTTTTCATTGGGAAAAGTACCTGGTATTCCAATCCTCAATTCTGCATAATTTGACAATTTTTTTACAGGTGTCCTACAAATACAGGTACTTGATTATGAGATTATAAGCTTTCAGTGCACCCAGGCTTGGCATTTCAGCCAAATGAGCTGAAGTCCATTAACCTTGCAAAGAAGAAGGCATAAATAACAATTGACTAGACTATGAAATGTGAAACCAAATGGAATGTTTATCATTTTGAGTATGGTAAACTAATGCTTGCCTCTGAGCTGCATTACAAAATTCAGGAAAATATATGTCTCTTCATGTCTATTTTGTATTTTTTTCAAGTCTCTGTCTGTGTGGAGGAGGGCTGATGATGAAGAAAACTGACTGAACTGAAATTAAAAAAGAAAAAGTTGACTACATCATTTTCCAAGCATTTGAGGCCCAGTGTCACCATTTGTGTTGGCTCCAAGTTGACATGACGTTACTTCCTAATGGGTCTGTCCAATTGTAATTCAATTCCTTCTTTCTGGGTCTTTTTTACTTCTCTCTTTCTGCCTTAGCTTTATTGTCTTCTAACAACAGTAAGAAAGACATTTAATATTCTGTTTTTATTATGAAAACAGAAAAAAAGTCAGAAAGAAATCATCCATTTAAAGGAAACTACCTACAACTGTCCTACTACTTTACTAAGTGGTGTAAGGTCTCAAAATGTGACATCAGTTTTGTTTTTCCCCAAGGAGCAATAGCTGGTAAGAAATGATTTTATTTTGCCTAATTTGTGCAAACATTTGTTCAAACATTTCTCTTCCACTGACAAAAATATCAGAAAAGTCTGGCCCGTGAGTAGAAAAGAACCACATTTTTATTAACATCTATCTTTAAATCATTCATTATTTTAGAACTTTTGCTATGCCATTGTCTTCTGTATTTAGGCTGTAATCATATCTGCTTGATATGTGATAGTAGTCTAAAAGAGTATGTCTGAACTGGAATGGAAAGCTGTCCACACAGTCATCGTGTGTAGTAGCAGAGTTTACATTACCAAAGAGTGTATTAAAGCTATTCTCTTATTTCCATGCTCATTTGGCCTCTATACTTCTGAAATCTGAGCCAAGTTAATTATTAGGTATTTCACTTTCTTGGTAGTATTTTTGGCAGTCTAGTCTAATATGGCCAAAATGTTCCTGGAGTCATACAGACGTCACTGATGTAAGCAATCTGAGAATGTTCCTGCACTGCAGAAAGGCAGTGAACATGGTCCGCTTGGACATTATTATTCATTCTGTATAGTAACTGAGCAGCCAAGAAATGAAATCCAAACTCCTGAACTTGTTTGGGAAGAAAGTTCATGGACTGCTACCAAATATCTCACCTCATTAGTAGGCTAAGATTCCATCACTTTTCTATACAGCCAACAATAATGAAGAAATGGAAGAGAAACTATGATTTTTCATAACTGACAGCAAATCTCCAGCAGACTGGGTATGCATATTTTTATGCAAAGTGTTTAAAATGTCAATGCAGTAAGCAAATATTTCAAGTAATAATTCATAGCAAGGCACATATCACACAACATAATAAACAGAAAAGAAACTAGAACAATGTAATAAAATAAGTAAATTTATAGACACCCACCCACACACAAATACACACACACACACACATACACACACACACACGCACACACACACACACACACACACACACACACACACACACACACACGAACATATACTAACTTAAAATAACCCACTGTACATATGAAAAGAAGTTAGATACAATGACATGTTAATCCTTCATGGGGAAAAGTGTTTACTGATCTTGAGTACAAGTGTAGAAAGTAAATACTTGAGAATCCTGAGTGATGTGGTGCTTAAAAAAATATTGTAACTGTGTTTCAATTACAAGCATGAATGTGTACATAAGGAGTAAAAACTGATAATTTTACTCTGGGACAGCAGACATATTTGTAGCCATGAAACATGAAAGAGATTATGGGGATGAGAATCATCATTTTATAACTGTTGCACTGACACAAAGTTTATGAACCTTGATAGGACAAAGAAATATCATTTGTAATTCAACAGTGTCACTGTGGAAAAGGGTAAGAACCTATAGACCGATAAGAAATCAAAACAGGATACCTTCAGTTTGCCACTTCCTGTTCGAATGAGAATGCTGGCACAGGAAGATCATTATAATATTACATCTGGCACAATGACAGATGTCTTGCAGGACTCAGAAACTATAAAAAAATGTGGGTTATATATTTGTTTTCAAACATTTCTTTTCACCTTTTCTGTGTTCTCCAAGTTTATGAGATCTTAAATTTAGTATATATAAAGTTCAGGAGTGTGCTTCTTGTCCCTCATAGCTGGGTACACTTGAGTTTGCCCCTGCAAAAGGTAATTGTTTTGGTGTTCTGTGATGCATTTAATGTTGCTTATGCCTGGGTGTAATATTTTGTGGAAGTGGGATATTTTGTCGGGCAAATAGTTGTGTGTTGACAAAATGTATTCCGAACAGGTCAATAATTCCTCGCTGAATCTCAAGACATGGCTTACTGCTAGGTTTACATTTTCTAGTTCTGCTTTTCCTAACCCAGGATTACAGATAGTAGATGATAAGCTCTTACATCTGGAAGAAAAAAATGAAACCATTTGAAAAGAAACTAACAAAAGTGCTTAGCTTGCAATTTTAGATAAAGTGTACTTAAGACAATGTTTGAAGTTGAAAATTGTTCCACAAGGGCTGAGATGTTATAAATTCCTAAAAAGACTCTTCATTTTACAGTGAATTGGTAAGTATGCTCAACTGGCATGTTTGAATTAACTGAAGTTTTTATACAGCATAATGATTCTCTTATTAAAAGTACATTTGAAGAGGCCAACATTTATAACAAAGTATATTAGATAATGTGATGTATGAAAGTTATAAACCAATGTATATGATAGTGTTTACTAAGGCTGATAAACATTGTGATGTATACTCATGTATGAACAAAAAGTTTAAAAGAGATTTAAAGCTATATGAAGATAAAACAACCTACCCTATACATAATGAAATTAATGGGATGAACTCTACTAATGAGGTTATAGTGAACAACATTATTGATAATGAATGGTCTGCAAATTTAACAATTTGTATGGGCAACCATGGTAGTGGGGGGGCTTTGTATATAATACTTGCCTGGAAAATCCTGAATTAGATCTTTTAGATACAGTACAGTTTCCCTCTCTCAGGAGATTGTGATGTATTTCAAACTGATCCCACAAGGGGAATTACAACTATCCATCCCACCAGCCTTAGGGCAATGCCAACAGACAGAGGGGATGGAAAAGAAGGAGGAGGATGAATTAGATTTCCAAAATGGGAATGATGGGATAGTTTACAGCTCTAATGTCTTTAAGATCTTTAATTGACAATTTCTCTTCAACATTTTAAGTTGTTTTAGAAAGGTTTTACATGTATTCCTTCCCAAGCGATGGATATAGCTGATTACCTTATGGAAGTTAAATTGTTCACCAGGAGAATTAATTTAGCTTTACTATAAAACAATATGGATAACTCTATACCTGGTGATAGTGATATTTAAACACTTAATTAAAACATTAAACAAACCCTATTATATAGTAATAATAATAAGACTATCAAGAGAAGAAATGCTTTTCATCCAGTTTCACATCCTTTAGTTCAATCTTTTGAAAAAGTTTCTGAGAAGGACATCAACAAAACTATTAGTACAAGAAAATTTAATAGTTTTCATAACTTAACCCAAAGTGAAAATATCTTTTCTATTTGTTACTATATAATAGGAAGATAAGAATGATAAAACCAGATAAAGGGGGTGACATAATAATCTATTATGACATTGACTGTAGTAGTGGCAAGTTTGCTTTGTTTCAGAATGAAACTACTTATTTACATAGTTCAAGAAGTGAAGATAACTTTGCTAATAGAAATTTAGATTTCAAATTGGCAGATTGACTAACACATAATGCTGGCAATGTTTCTTTATATGATATTTTAAAGATCGTATACCCTGTGATTCAAACAACATTTGGAAACACCAAAGTTCACAAAACTATTACTACCACCACCCTCACCACAACAGTGCAGCAAAGGAATCCAAAATGTATCCCCTGGCTGTTTTTTTTTTTTTTTTGATAGGGATCTTAAACTTATTTTATGCAATAATACCCACATTATAAGGGAATCATATGATTTTCTTGACAGGTAATCAAATCACCTGTTGAAAGAAAATACCCACTCTTTAACTTTGGATGTTATGATTTCTTTTTCAGTAGTCCTCAAGACACTGGTCTGGAATTTTTTAAATTAAACTCTACTTGAATACACAACACTGATTGTGGTTGAAATTAACTGTATTATAGATTGTATAAATGTGATTTTGGATAATAGTTTTACCTTTTCCTCTGTTGAAACTTGGTTATCCGATGCCCAATTAATACTCAACCCAAACAAAACTAAACTACTCATCTTCCAACTCACCAAACATACTCAAAACAACTCTCACTTTAACATCACAGCAAAAGACAACACCACTATATACCCAACTGAACACACCAAATTGATAGGAGTGGAAATAGACAATAAACTAAAATTTGACATTCACATAGCCATGACCATAAAAAAAGTCCACAAAAAACTAGGAGCATTATACAGAAATAAGCAACTTCTCACCAAAGCAGCAAAGATTTCAGTAGCAAATTCCCACCTTATCTCCACCCTACTTTATGCCTCTCCAATATATTCCAACCTAAGGCAATGCGATCTAAACAAGCTAGAGACCTGCTACAACAAAATCTCCAAATTTGCCACAGGGGCATCCTACTGTAGTCACCACTGTCTCTCACTTGCTGAACTGGGCTGGCTTGAACTCCCTCACCTCCTTCAGTGGTATCAACTCTCACTCGCCCACAAACTAGTAAACCATCCACTAAATGTCCCATCCCTCCAGAATCCACTCCAACCCTATCGCACCACCAGACCACTAAGATCCAGCAAAAAAAATCACTTGCAGATCACTAAAGCCAATAACTTTGCTGATGAAGCACTATTCTCTTGCACCATAGCCAAATTATGGAACTCCCTCCCACCCACAATTACTTCCATACCATCATGCACCCACTTTAAAACTTTACTAAAAACGCACCTAAAAACATGCTGGCTATGCCGTTGCAACTCCCACTCTAATATCACCCACCCCATCCAACCACTACCTTTCTTTCCACTCCACTAACTACCTTGATTATAGCAAGCTCAGATGCTCATAAGCCTAGTACTTATTATACAGCAGGAACTTCTTATTGTAACATTTGTTAATGTATGTTATGTACTTCACAGATAAAGATTCTAGTTGTCTACTGATGTACTATGTTCTTCATCTGTAAATATGTTGTAAGTAATTGCTATGTTAAATTGTTAATCGCTATGTAATCTAATGTAACTACTGTCTGTTTATTTTAACTGTGGAGCTTTTCTCCCCGGGCCTCCGCTGAAAATGGACCTACATCCAGTCAGACACTCCCGGTCAACAAATGTAAATAAATAAATAAATAAATCTATTTTGAGGGAGAGGTTTATAAACAAATTGAAGGTGTTGCTATGAGTTCTACCTCTGTACCTGGCTTCACCAATGTAGTGCTGTAGACATGGGAGATGAAGTTTATTTTTCCATCTGAATTTTACCCACAGTGTAGGTAGTATTAAAGATACCTGGATGACATCTTTATCTTGTAAGAGGGTTCACAAGACAGCCCCATGAATTTGTTACATACATGAACAACATCCTAATTTTTTAAACTTCATTTTCAACAACAGTCAAAATGAAATTCATTCTTTGGATACAGCAGTCACAAGAGACAATGATGTTTTCTTTTCCAACATTTATAGGAGACCAACCTTTAGCAACACTTATTTACATGTCTCAAGTTCCTATTGTTTTACTCAGAAAAAAGTCTCATAAAAGAGAAAATCTCACCTGTTTGGCTAAGATCTTATCTTGTAAAGAGACACTTATTGATGAATTTAATAAACTAGAACAAATGGTTATGGATAAAGGTTATCCCTCAGGTCTAGTATTAGTAAAGATGTTTTGGAAAAATGGGGTTCAATATGTTCCTCTTTAGGGCTAGGTTTGAAGAGTAATGATTTGATTAAGGTACCCCATGGTACTAGTACAACTGATAAGTTTAATAATTTTAAACTTTTTGAATGTGTATTTCTACTGAAGTATAACCATAATACACAAATTGCTAAAAAATAACTAACCAAGAATAATTGCTATATTTTTAAATGTGATGACACACTGTATGAACAGATAATTGAACATCCCTACATTGATTACAAAACAGGATGCAATTTGAAAAAGTTATTCAAACAAAATAATAATAAGACACAATCAATGCCAAATAAAGTTGGTACTATAAAGTACCTTTTTTGTGTTCAGTGTCCTAGAATAATAGAAGACCATTACATCATTTTGGACAACACCCATATCACTAACGTTTATTTATGAAATGGAAACTGTAGGACTAAGTGAGTGGTTTACATCACAAGATGTTCAATGTGCCCGTGTTTTTATATTGGTAAAACTGACACAAAGTTTTTTTGAAAGAGAATTTATGAGTATTGTCATGACATATTTAAAGGCAATGTCAACAACGTCCTACGTAGCACTCTATAAACTGACCCAGTTTTACCAGTTTTAAATTTGCTATACTAGACAAGCTTGGGTCTATATTAGATCAGTGAATGCTTAAACAAGTGAACACTGATTGATCGACCTTATTTAAGTGAATGTTCAAAATATCGAAGCAACAGAAACCCAAATTTTTTCCTAGGGAAAGAATTTGGTTGTCCGTTTCTGTTGCTTCGGTATTTTCAGTGCTGTGGTGGAAAGTTACGGGTCGGATTCAGGTAAGTGTGCAATTGTGTGGATGTGAGTGTTAGGGTGGGTTAGGTGAGTTAGGGTTAGGGCTCGGGTTAGGTATGTGTGCGATTGTGTCAACGTGAGGGTTATGGCGGGTTTAGGTGAGTTAGGGTTAGGGAGTGGGTGAGGTGAGTGTGCAATAGTGACGGACATTAGGGTTAGGGTTTGGGTTAAGGTAAGTGGATAGTTAGTGGTGTGTGCATAGTTTAGTGTAGGGTTAAGTGTCAGATTTTAGGTGTATGTGTGTGGATTTCTATTTGTTTGGTGTGCTTGTGTTGTGTGTATGTGTTTTGGATCAGTGATTTTTTTTCCCTAGGAAAAAAATTGCTGATCTGACAGTTCGAGATTGTAAGCTTTTGTTTACTTAAGGTCAGTCAATCAGCGTTCCCTTTTTTAAGCATTCGCTGATCTAATATAGACCTGACAAGCTTATATGTGACCAGTAGTGTGGGAATACAAGCTTGAATATAAGGGACTGGCAGTTAAGACTAATTTCTACACCCCTCCAGATATTAATGAGATTATCTTTATTACACTGGTACTAAAACTGAGGACAGCTAGGTTATAATTTTATGAATTTATTAAAGGTCGTTGTATGTTACTGATCATATTTAGTTTTAAGAATGTTTAATGTATACTGCATACATCAGCTTATTTACATCCCATAAGATGCTTGTAAAATACATAATTTGTTGATTTTTAGAATGTTTTTGATAAGACAAATTAGATATGAATTCATTTTTTATTTCTTACAATTTCTTTAAATTATGGTTCATATTTCATTTTTTATGTAAATAGCATGATTCATTGAATTTTTAACTTCATCTGATGAAGTCCTTTTACTTGCCATCAAGGCCAAAATCAATTACTCATCATTTTTAATAAACCATTTATCTGCTTAATTCTGTGGTCCTGTCCTTGTTCCACATACCTGCTGGTTTGGTTATTTGCGGATTTCTGTTTCTGGTAAGCCATTGTGGTGGTTACATGATTAATCATACTGGTTCCTGACTCACTTGCAATATTTTCAATATTTTTTTTTTATGTTTAAAAGGATCTTATTAATCTATTGGTAAATTCTAGTACTTCTTTTACAATGTGAGTATGCATGTGAGTAACCTTCAAGTAATCATTTAAAATAAACATAAAACACCATAAAATATCACTTCTCTCACTTTCTCTCTCTCCCTCTATGTTGCAATGTGAGCTAATGTTTAATAAATATACTTTTAAAAAATTAGATACCTAGGTCAGAATAAATCAGGCTAAGTACTGGTTGAAGACCTTACAGTATCTCATATAGCAATAACCCATGCCTGGGTGTGGGTAATGCGGGATTTACCCACGGTTGGCGTGGTTTGGTCATGAAGGCAAAGCCCGAGTGACCAAACAAAGTCAACCGTGGGTAAATCCAGCATTACTCACACCCAGGCGTGGTTATTATATCTAATGACATTATTTAAGAAAAAAAATAATTAATTTTCTTAAATAATGGCATTGTATAATGCCTCCTTGCTGCCCTTCCGCAGCTGTCTGGTATTCTGCGGCAGTTCTGATGTACTGCGCATGCGTATGCCTACGCAGTACATCAGAGCTGTGGGCAAAAGCAACGGAGAAAGCAAGATCTCCATTGCTTTTTACAAACTGTTTCGCTATGTTAAATGGATTTAACATAGCGAGACAGCTTTAAAAAAAGCAACAGAGCCGTTGTTTTTTTTAAAGCTGTCTCACTATGTTAAACCCATTTAACATAGAAAAACAGTTTGTAAAAAGAAACTGTTTTGCTATGTTAAATGGGTTTAACATAGCGAGACAGTTTTAAAAAAAAGCAACGGAGTTGTTGCTTTTTTTAAAGCTTTCTCGCTATGTTAAACCCATTTAAGATAGCAAAACAGTTTGTAAAAAGCAACGGAGATCTTGCTTTCTCCATTGCTTTTTTACAAACTGTCTCGCTATGTTAAACGAGTTTAACATAGTGAGACAGCATTAAAAAAAGCAACGGAGAATGTCCGTTGCTTTTTTTAATGATGTCTCACTATGTTAAACTCGTTTAACATAGCGAGACAGTGTGAAGTAACGGAGATCTTGCATTCTCCATTGCTGTAAAAAAAAAAAAAAAAAAAGAATTATAGTAATAGAAAAAGTCCGGGCGACCGGACCTTTTTCTATTACTATAACTCTGATTTACAAAGTGCACGCTGACCAATCAGTGTGCACGTTTTTTGAATATTAATGGGGGGTCGTTTTATAATGGACCAAATGGCCTTCAGGTTAGTACTTTTTCTGACTTCCTCATGTAAGGATAACCCCATAGTCACACATCTCAGACATAGCAACTCTTGCTAAAAGTGTGAATTCTTAGGGCATATCGATAGAAACATTTTCAGTCCTTGGTCCAGCTGCAGAATAAACAAAGAAAAATGTTCCTGTCAGTGGATAAAAATATAATTTTCTTTTTATATTCTTTAGTTCAGACTCTCCTGCTCTCTTTAAGAAGGGAAGTCAGGTGAAGATTACAAAGTGACATTTATCATTAAGAAATAGTCAAATACAGTTGTAAATCAGCAAACAAATGAGGTTGTACTTCGGGTGGCAAGTGCATGGTAAATGCATGTCCTAGGTTTCACCTTTTATTCTTAAAGTGACTTGAAGTTATTTATGCAAAATGAATAAAGAGCTTGCAAATGAGGGGTGTAAGTTCTGAATAATCCCACATAATAGGTGAGTAGTTTGTTCTTTCCATTCCCACATTCATTTTCTATGATGACAGAAATCAGCAGTTGCTGTGCTGTCCATAGAGGGTCTTTGTGATATTTTCTATTACAGTGGCTGTTGGGCTACCATGTAATAGATCACTAGCAGTAACTATTTACGAGCTGCCATACTTGCGTGATTTCGTTCAGCCGTAAGAGGAGCTGATGTTGCTCTGAGCTTAGTCACGGTCATATATGAGCATGTGTTAATTTCTGGTAGAAAGACCCTGGCCTTATTAGGACTGGGATCTTGGCTTGCTTTGCATTAAGTAGTTCCATTGCCATGTGCCAGGCTGCCTGTTGTGCTGATTTACAACATTTTTTGCTGAAACTGCAATAGATCAGTAATTATTAAAAGTAAAAATAAGCAGGAGTCTGCCATTGTCCAGGTGAAAACGTCTTGTGCCCAAACAATGTTGGCAGTTCAGTTACAACCACTTTAATTTTATCTAGTAAGCTATATATGCTATATATGAGGAAAAAAGACCCACTTTTTCACTTTTCCAGTTTTACTTTTCTATCTTTCTTTTTTTTTTTTTTTAATACAAGATATTTTATTTTTAAGACCCAATAATATTGTTCAGTCATTAAACAATCATTCAGTAAGCAACATAGTAATATCAAAATGTATATTTACAGAATTAATTTAGATTGGATAAAGAAAACAAAATGTTGCAGCAATCATTCCAAGAAGAAAAATGTAGATTTTTTTTCAGAGAAGGAATGTTGTACTGTAGACATTATGTTTTCTGGGATGAATTTTGCAGCTCTCAAAAGAAGCTGAAACCTGGATTAAGATATCTATTCTCATGATGTAAAGGTGTTTGACTCCCATGCACAAGATACAAGGTTCTATCCTGACTTCGGACCAATGTCTATTTTGAGTTTGCATGTTCTCCCTGTGTTTCTATGAGTTTTTTCCCACCTATGGAAAACATGCTTAGTGTTTCCATTTCACACACACCTAAGAATGGAGCTGTGTGCAGTAGCACAGACTCTAGATGGTGCCCTATAAGGGAAAGATTTGTACAGACCAACTGCTTTGGGTATGTACTGTGGTGCGGGATATTCTCAAGACAGGAAAACATTGATCACAGACTGAGTGCCATGGCAGGACTAACCACTCAATGGTTGAAACATTTGGCTCTAGGTGATCTGATTGTATTTAATTATGTAAAATGGTCATGGGTATTTACTGGTGACAAAGGGGTTGAGTACCTGGCCTACTCTGACCTACATTGGAAACCTCTGCTAATGGTGGGAAGGTGTATATGCTCCTATTAGTAACTTGTACTGCCCTGGGTCCATAAGTTACAGGTTGGCCAATGTCCACTTGCCTACCTTGAGTTACCTGGAGTTAGCTCATTGAGCGAAAACTGGACATAAAACCAATTAACCAGTCAAGCATGGACTTAGGATTACTACACTCAGTGTAGGTTCACTGACAGGATGCAGCATGGAAGTGGATGACATGATGGTAAGGAGGAGACTGGACATCCTATGTATCCAGGAGAAAGGTGGAAGGGCAGTGTGTGTACTTATGAATCATTAGCTAGCTTTCTTCTTTCAATGTCAGTACAAAGTTGACTGTGTTCCCTGGTAGTCAGCAAAAGTGCTGACAGTAAGAAACTGTTAGACTGTTAGTAAAATAAAATGTCATGACATATCACAGAAGTTGATTAAATGGTAGTGACATGTCAGATTGCTGAAAGAACAGACATGTGAAACTGCAAGCACTGCTCTCAGTTAATGTCTTGGGTCAGCAAGCCAGCAGATTGCTGGACATTTGCTGTGTTGCCTGAAATGAGCCGAGAGTATGTCTACTGCCAGTCAGTCTTATACCACTAAACCCATGCAGCATGACTCCTGCTGTCCTGTCCCTCTGCCATTTGACCATGTTATTCTTCCCCCTCCAAAAAATTCCATTGGGCAAGCAATGCCTTGGTCCTCAGCTGACTCGCATTTTGTATGTATACATTTCTTTTGCCTTTGTACCGTGTCATTGCCAAATGAGTCCCCTGCCCAACGCACTTCACTTGGTTATGAAACATTAGAAAAAAAAAAAGTAAATACCCAACTGAATAAATCTTCAAGTATAAGCAACAATTTGTGCTTACTGCTCAGTACATTCCTTTCATAAATGTATTAATCTGATAAGTCAGAAAAGGAGGGAATATGAAGACTTTTCATTGTGAATGTACCTCATTAAGGGATAGTTAGCACAGTGCTAAATATCTCAACTTCAATTAACACTCTGCATTTCTGACTTATATCATTTATATTTCTGGTAATGTGGGATATGTTAACATCAGGTACTGAAAAATAAAATGAGGTTTTGAAATGAAAATCAGTCAAAGATATCTTCAGACGTCTTAGAATGAGGCAACACAATTTCTTGAAAAAGATGCCTTCAGAAGCTACAGTTCTAACTGTGAACCATCTCTGTCTGTAATTTAATTAACAGATAACATTTATAGAACTATGTACAAAAAGATGCAGGTTTTAACAGACATTCTAGTACATGCTTTATTCAAATGGTTAAATGTGTGCAAAGCATAGGGGCTCAAGACATAAGTATTTTATGATTGCAATAAAACCAGGCATGCGGCCAGTACAAACAAGAAAGTCTACTGTATAAAGTTAAAATGTGGTCTAAAGTTTATTACATAGCACTACATGTTAAATAAGTTATGTTTTAACGCAAGGTATGAGCAGGTTTTAGGATTTTTTTTTTTAGAATTGCTGCACCATATGATAGAATATTGTTGTTAAACTTATGTTGCTTCTGTATTATGCATTGCTACAGCTCAGGGAAGCTGCCATATTTTGCATCTTTGTTATTAATAAAATACTACATGTTGGTCTTAAACACATTCTGAAAAACAGAAATAAGTTTCAGAAAGTGTCAATTATTTTTTACTGATTTCTTATAAGAAGAAAGGCACATGTGAAATGCTGCATCTCTCAGTTATAGTTATGCCCCAGGATTCATAAAGTTTGCGCCAGGTGCAGGTTTAGCATCGGCCTTCTAACACCAAATATGGCTGCAGAGCAATCCAGGTATGAGCTGCTCCCATGTGCACTACCTGCGTACGCTATGCCCGCACAACTCCCGGGCCCTGTATGCTAATTACCCCATGTGCAGCAGTGTAGCATGCAAATGAAAGTATGTAGTGATCCAGGAAGTGGTGCAGGCGTAGAGTAAGCATGCAGAAATGTAAACCGTAGAAAACAGTTTACATTTTTGCAAACATAAAATCGGAGTCATGACAGCTGACCAAACACATGTATTATATTGTTAATATATGCCGATGGTTAAATATATAGCCATTAGCATAAAAATAAATGTACAAAATATAAAATTAACATTTAATATATATATAGTTGCACTATCATGATGTAGAAGTGCAGGGCAGCGGCGCACAAAGGGGATCACAATGAAAATATAAAAATATCGAATAAATAGTCAATGGCAGGCATGCTACACCATACTATGGCGCAAGGGTTGCTAAGGGGCTGTGACAGTGTTATGCATGGTAGCTAGGAATTAGTAGGCAATGCCATGCAAATGAGAGGAGTAATAGTGAATCACAGATTCCCCGCTGGTGTAAGGATGCACCTCACAGCGTAGCGTTATAACACTGAGGTGTGCCCTTGAGATAAAGATGACATAAAGAGAGGGGTGTCTCGCTATTGCTGTAAGCACATTGGAGCATTGCTAAACCGGTTTGCCCCTAGCTAGGCAAAGCTGCAGGATAAGGGTGTGTTGAACTGGCTATAGCTTTGCTTAGCTGAGAGTACACAAGGTAACTGAGTATACATGTGAACGGAGATGAAAACTCGAGTAAACCCGGTAAATGGGTTTTGCATGGTGCGCACTGCAGCTGAAACAGGAAGGATATAGGAAAGAAATAAGGAAATGCTGCAGCAGGGAAATTGGAGTACAAATGACTAATTAAAACCTAGGAGCCTACAGTGGGCCATTGACAACAGCTAACAAGGCTGCAAGCAGCTACCTACAGAACAGGAAAGGGGAGGGGCTGTACTGCAAAGAAAACAGTAAAGTGTCAAAGCAGAACAAAGTTGATTTGCAGTATTTCAGCTACAAGACACATTTTGCCATGACTGGGTAGGGAAAGTACAAAACAGGAAAGACAGCAGGTGGATGCATGCCTGATAATGGAAAGGGATCCAGGTTTAAAAGTGAATTAAAGGACAGCAGATTAATCAAGGCAGGCAAGCATATCTCTGCAGTAAAAGCCCCACACTTGTAGTACTCATTGTAAAACCCATAATTAAGACACGCTGCAGCTGGAATAGCTCATACACACCCACTGACATCAGCAGCATCCGTAGCACAATAGTATAAAGTGTGAAAGCACCTCACACACATTTGTGTATTCCCATACACTCTGCACCAGTGGTGTATACAGATGGGGAACTTTTAGTATGTACATGTTAGGGGCTGCCATAGCTTTGATCCACCAGCATGTGTTGGAGACTGAAGGTGGTGTGGAGGATGACGCACACGACCACCTCAGGCACCAGAGAAGGAGGAGAGTGTTCAGACCCAGGCTAACCTACCAGGGGCTACATGATCTGGAGATAGTGGAGCATTACAGGGTGGACAGGGACATCCTTCAGCAACTTGTGGAGCTGTGCCGGCCACGCCTCAGAGCCAGAACAAACAGAGGGGAACTCATCCCAGTGGATACGAAGGGAAGTTGTTGCACCCAGTACCTCCTGGTATTCTGCCACAAGGTGGAAGAGACACATATTGCTGGCCAACTCCTCCTGCATTTGGGGGAAGTATATGTGCTCATTGGCATATGGTAACATGGCATCCAGGAAATGGTGTAGTACCCTGGATGCTGATGCCTGTGAGATCTCCATGATATCCCCAGGTGGTCTATTAAAGGTACCTGTAGCTAGTATATTCAGGCTTACACATACCTATATATATATATATATATATATATATATATATATATATATATATATATATATATATATATATATATATATATATATGTATATATATATATACACACACACACACACATACATACGTGTGTGTAGACAGCATCTGAAGTGTTCAAATCTGAGTATAATGTGGACCATAGCAATCACACATTCCGCCCCCCCCAAACAATATGAACATAACATATGAAGAGTATATGCCAATACTATGGACGCAGTCTCCAACACAACTGCAATGACTGCAAATATCCATGACAGAAATACACAGACAGCTTTCATTTTGCAAACCTTTACTACATTCCGATGTATTGCCAAAAGGATTCAAGGACTAACAGTACCTGCATGCTATACAGGAAGCACTTAACAGTGCCTTAATGAATCAGCCTGCAATTACCATAATATTCGTCCACTAAGGTATAGGTGTTCACATAGGGAAAGAACACCCACACACATATAGACATTGTATAAAAGGGTTTCCTACACACCTTCATGTGCTATGTACACTCACCAACATCTACCGCACAACCAAAATAATTGCATCAATACATACTGTCATACCATACCCAATTATTCAACTACTGTACAACTTCTGCTGAAACCTTAACATATCTGAACACAGATGCACTAACATGGCCCTATGTGAAATAGTTGCTGTTATACAATTGAACAGCTGCTGATGTTACAAGGTTTGTATGAACTAATCCCGTTTCAGAGGGTTGAAAGGTTCGTACACCAGGAAGTGTTACCGAGTACTGATTATCAGCACAGTATGATACACATTAACACCAAACTAAATATGTCTGTTAAGCACACTGTAAACCCCCTAACATCATATGCATATCTCTGCAGCCTTGAGCTGGTCAAACAACCTGGCCAGACTGAAACATATGCAGAAGTATTAGGTACAGACAAACCCTGCACAAGTAGCAATGTTCAGAAATATGACAGCAGTACTCACATTTAGACCAAATCCTCTAGGCATTACACACAATATATTATTGTTCGTCTCCATACAGCTGTTGCAATAGATTCCAAACAACACTTCCAGGCTGTCTTCCTCACAAGTAAGGCAAAGGGACAACGCCCAAGTGGAGTACTCGGTTATACTCCACTGTTGTCATGGTATTGGCTAAGGCAGTAGCAGTGCAGCTGATGTGCATGTAATTAGCTACTTAGGAACACCAGTTGGTTATCGGGATAGCACATGTTACTGATCTGTAACTATAAAAGTTTGCCTTGTCACATATTCAAACCATCTGTATCTACCTGTAGGACAGTACAAAACACTGAAAGACGAACTGTAAATGAGTATTATACTAGTCAATAACACCTCCAGTTGCTAAGAAGGTATGTATAACATGTAGTATGTCTGTGTATGTAGTACCTGTTCTGTAAGAATTACAGTGTGATCAATGCATATAGTGGAAATAACTATCTTGTAGTGATGTATTGTTGAGCAGTAGTAATGCTTGTAGTATTCTATGTGTGTACTGATGTAGGTCACAAGGCAAACTCCTCATACACCACAAGGGATGATATGGGCTTGGACCTCACCAATTCACTTCCAGCCACTGTCAGTGTCAGTATTGGTCCAACAAGTATGTGCTATAACAGGGGATAGTATATGTCGATATATTGTAACAATTGACATATGTATGGGTGTATAAGTAAGATGAACATGTCAATGGTGGACTTACTGTGCAAATATGGTTTGCATTGTTGGATATTGTGCCAATAACTGTGTAATGTACAGTATTTTAGGCAGATCTGTATTCCATTCTATATAACAGTTCTGTTATGTTATGCAAACAGTAGTCATGTCTATTGGCAATTACAATACTCAGTAACAGGATACATATCACTTGTATTCATTGAAAGTTTAGCAGCATGATAGCAAAGATAATTGGAAGAGCTAAGTAACTATCCATGCACATAACACATGTAATATCCACATCTCTAGTATCATTTGCAAGCAATAACAGCTGTGCATGTGTACATGTTATGCAAATGTGTAGTGACCCTTGTTACAGGGCTGGACCTCTCTAGTATCGTTTGCAAGCAATAACAGCTGTGCATGTGTGCATGTTATGCAAATGTATAGTGACCATTGTTACAGGGCTGGACCTCTCTAGTATAATTTGCAAGCAATAACAGCTGTGCGTGTGTACATGTTATGCAAATGTGTAGTGACCCTTGTTACAGGGCTGGACCTCTCTAGTATTGTTTGCAAGCAATAACAGCTGTGCATGTGTACATGTTAGGCAAATGTGTAGTGACCCTTGTTACAGGGCTGGGCCAAATAGCTATGTGCACACCTACATAGAGTGGATATTGATAGTAGAGACACACTGGTTGAACTACCAGGTTTGTGTGGCCTAACCTCTCATTGCCAACCTAACAGCCGCTTGCACATACTGTATGTAAGGTAGTGCACAGTACTGGTAATGAAATAGGTTGCATATCATCTTTAACTCCAGTGTAACATCTGCAGTAGGAGTGTAAGATGTAGGAGACTGCTGCCCATGTATAATAGCCGCTTCATAGGTGATGGCTTACTCTATCTGATTATATCCTGATCATGTTGATAGTGGCATCAGAGTCTATTGTATGGAGAGTGGGTGTCTGTGGCCAACAGAGCTCATGGTCCTGGTGGATATGTGAGTATATACCCAGAGAAGGAAACAGACCTGTAGACACTTGCATCATCTGTAATCAACTAACAGGATGTGATGTGCTCCTCAGAGGAGGATTGCTGCTAAAGGTAGCTACAATGTTTCTGTAATAGCCAGTGTTGTCACATCCATAACACAAATATTTGCATGTGAGCATCACTGTCTAAAACATCTTCATAAGCAATAAGTAAACTAAATACAGTACTCAGTACTTGTAGTACTGAATGCTCATACAGGCATGTCCACTAGTCAAGCTACTGCTGTTTACTAATGTCAGCTTTGTATATGTGGCCATCCTGGGGGAATGTAATCTCTATGCCATGTACACTGCCAAACCCAACTAACACCACACCCCACACATTGTTTGGGATGCAGCTACAGGGTAAGCTGGAAGGCAACCCGGTCTACAGCCATGACTGGACTGGACATTCATGAGGTGTAGGTTAACACATACATCTCATCATCACAACCAACACATACCCTTACCAGAACACAGTAAGGACACCCACACACACTACCAGAAATCACACACATTCACAGACACTTCTAAGTATCTGGCCAAACAAGTGACCTCCCAAGCTGGAAGAGACAGACAACGAAATACACAAACTGTATGACATAGTTTGCATAATTGTGCCACACCTCAGAACACGTGGCAGAAAACATGCCCAACAGCACTCATTTGTGAATGCAAACTCTAGCACTATGTTACACACCAACTTATACGAGGGCATACATACTGTCAGCTGCCTGTCTGCCATGATTAGCCACATACCCATACACTCAGACCACCTTTTGAAATATACACATGGCTCTGGCATATTCCATGTTGCTGTGCAGGACCTGTGATGCAGTAGCGTGGACTGCATGGAAAAATATGTAGGAACTGTCAGGTCTTGTAGCCCATGCAGGTATGTCCCAAGGCCTGGGTAGCTTTCTGCCATTGGCCAGAATGATACTGCAGTACAGGGACAAAAGGTTTGTATTCCACAATTGTCTAATGTAGTGGTGCAAGTCAAAGGGTATCCAGTATCTGTCTGCCTGGGATAACATGGTTGACAGACCATGATGCTTTGCCAGACAGGGCCTGCACCTGTCACCCCTGGGAATCTAGATACTGCCTAGTGCTCATGCTTCCCCTATAGTGCCTTCATCATGCACAGTTCAAGTGAAGGTCCACTGCTGTTACAGAGACAGCCATGTAATAAACTGTGGGTTTCGCTACACAATAATACATGTCAGAAACACACATATGTCAATCCCTAACATGGAGAACATATCTGTGCAGTGGCTGAGACATGTTTCAATGCTCTGGAGAGCACACCTGCATGACCATGTTATAACACATACCTCACCTCTTGCCCATTATCCTTTATTGGAACACATTGGCCGCAGGTGTGTCCATATTCCTGAAGGATATGTACACCCCCACTCTAGTTGCACTTGCATAACTTCAGATGCATTATGCTGAGCTACTACCTTTGCGCCAAAGTGGAATTCAAATTGCACCTTGTGACAGATCACCACCATGCCATTAATTTCCAAACTGTCATAATGTGCTGTAATGGGGAAGATTAGGTCTGAACAGAAAACCATAATAATGGCTACTCTCAACTATTCCATTATGAACCGGGAAGACTCCTCATGTACCATCTGAGCTCAATGCATGTTGGATCCCATCAACCCCAATGACCTGGATCACACAAACAGAGCTAACAGTATGCTACACATAGTCAGTCTCCAATGCCGATGTTATGTTTCCTAAGAGCAAAGTGGTGACTGTCATGGCACCCATGCAGATGGACAATACATGTGAAAATTCTGAATCCTACACAAATGAACCTTAAGCAGTCATATACGTACAGTGATTGTGCCATTGAAACAGAAACAAGATTCAACCAAACACAAACAAGAAGGCAAACTGGTGATACCATGCTTTAAACTGTACCGCAGAAGGTAGTAACTGTTGAAAGAGTGAACACACATGAGTGTTGGTGATCCCTGGTCAGGCTCAGTAAGATGTAGATAAACCATATAAAACCACACAAAGCTACTGCGAAACTAATCAGCCACATATTATGAGGTCAAGCACAGAGTATTCTGTAGCTATGTAATAATCAAAATGGTGCTGCACAGCACTATGGCATGGGAAGTACTGCACCTACAGAAATATTACCTGTTCATCCAGATAGGGTGTTGGAGAACTTAAACCCACTCCCACCTCCCCCCAACAGGTACATTTAGTTATATATCCATGTACACTACAGGGCCCCTGTAATAACAACTATGCAGATACAAGCTGCACTCTCTAAAGCCACACATACAGCTTTCATGGGACCTGTCAACATTCCAGGGTGTATCCTACACAAATGTAAGAACAATCAGTTATCCACATACACATCATGTTCAATCATAGCTCATGTCAGGCTGTGTACACACCGAATGGTGCACAGCAACCGTTATCACACCCCACAAAGGGGGAGACACAATTGATAATGGGAAGTGGTGCACAACTACCCTGCTGAGTCTGGTCTGTATGGCCATGAACCATGATCAATGTAATTGATGTACTCGGTACAGATGTAGATGACAGTAGGGTTGATTCACATTGCATATCATGACCTTGCCAGGTCGTAGGACACCATCACCCATACCGTGTTCCAGCTACACTCAGTAAACTAGGTGAATATTCCTATGTCACAGGAGTGGTTGGCAACTGGACTGCTGTCAGAACCAACACAACAGAAGGTGTCTGACTAATACACGCACATCAAACCAGTGCCAGCCACAGTAATACAGGGTTCATTCCTGGTACTCCCCCTCTTTGTTATCTAACACAGAAGGCATCTGCCTATTGAAGTTTGCAAATGACTATGAACTAAGAGCAATAGTTGACTCAATGTGTGCTGCGTTCAACATACAGAAGGACCTTTGTGTGTCAGATGTGTGGTGTGTGATGTATGGCCACAATCTGACAGCTATGTATTGCATTGTCATCCTCTGTGTTAAAAACCCTGCACCCATGAACTACCACCTAGGCAGCGGTCAACATAATGGTAACTGTGTGTGCATGGGATGCAGCTGGACAGTAGTCTTTCCTTTGATAGTTACTTCACCACACCAGTCAGGTAGTCGTATGTGGCACCCCTAATCATGACAGGGTGCCATCCATGAATATAGAGATAATTGTTCAGCCATACTCAACACTCATGTGACCCATACTAGATCACATATTTCCTTTAAGGGTTATTGCTCATGTGTAGATGGCTTATACTTGCCTTCCCAATCCCTAGCTCCACTATGTAGCATGCAGCCTACCCTGAATAAAGCCATGTCCAACCCAGAGATGTTGGATATGCTACACTTAACACATCCTGATCCCAAATAAACACATACTTCATGGACATCCACCTTTCTAGAACAAGGATCACAACATGCCCAACTGATCTCTGTCTCATACACTTAACATAGTGTGCCATACTATGCATCCCTGTCCAGCGAAGCTGCACATCGCCCCTCTCTGTGACATGGTGTGATAACCGCATGCCAAATATATCAGTAACCCTGTGGATCAGTTCTGTGGCACTGCTTGAACTGGCCACTGAAACTTACTTGTCTGTTGCCTACAGCTAGGTAACCTGTCTGCCTAGGCTCATAAATGGCCCAGGGCGTATAGCCTACTAGTTCACTGTGACCATACATGCTATAGTTGATATCCAACCCTGCAAATACCATCAGGCTAGCTATTGTCCCATGTGTTACACATGTGCAACATAGGCAATACATTACAGGATGCTACACAGCTGTACAGTGCCATGTATATGTATATGGCAAAACACATACATACTTGCAAGTCTGCAGGGTCACAGGTCATGTCCCTAATGGCTATGTATGACTATATATGTGACATATACACAACATTAAGGTCAATTTTATTAATGTGAACACATCCAGGCCTGTGCTGATAGGTAAAGACACCAGTACCGGCAAACAGACATGTCCACATCAAGACAACATCCACATGGAGTATGAGCATGACACACACATGTATGGTGATAACATCACATCACCAGTAAGTGTCAAATGTGTGCGACTTATATCAGTGGTGTTAGTGTCATGTAGATTTGCAAAGAATTATTTGTAATCTTAATAAATGTGATACACATGTATGTTCAGCTGTACTTCTGTACTTCTCTGTGAGTTACTGTGACCTGTCTCCATCATTATGTCTTCAAGATATGCCATGTAGCAGGCTGCCAGCGTACACCCACTTGGAGGATGAGGTCCTCATCCCATACCTCCTCGACAACCATTCAACACTCTTCAGCCATGTGCTACAGGAAGCACAGCAGCGGGATGCCCTGTGGGAGGAACTCCGCAAGAGGGTAAATGATGTTGGAGGTCACAATCTCACCTATCACCAGGTGTGCCGACACTTCACTGACCTCATAAGACTAACAAAACAGTATGCTAATGCAATCGCTAGGGAACAAGGTGCAACAGGTGGGGGGAAACTCACCCAGCCCCCACTCACACGTACTGAGGAGCTACTGGCCAGCCTGGGGACACCTGCAGACCTCCATCCACAAGCTTTAGCTGGTATTGTGGAGGTGGGTGTCTCTCAACCACCAAGCCTGGAATTGCCTGGTAAATCAGTACTGCACATATAACACAACTATATTTCACATAGTTACATGTGTTACTGTACAATATGTAATGTAACATCATATGCAAGGCATGTATGCATACATGCCACATACTATAGTCTGCTACTCTATGTATGCACAGATGTGCATACTCCATAGTATAGTGTATTGTACTGGCTTATGTGCTAACATGGACATTGCACCCTGTAGCTATCACACAGGTGTGCATAATGATCTTACTGCTGTGACACTCCTGTTTAGGTACCTCTGGTGTTTTGCAGTGACAGCAGCCTGTGTCAGGTGAAATTGTTATTATTTACCAGGCTTGATAATGCACCAATCATATTAATTGCATGCTATCTGTCATAACACACATACACATAATGTATGGTGGCCCTCTTAATAGACACTGGTCAGACCTGCAATGCATCACAGTGGTTACCCATGTGAAACAATTGAAGACTATATGAAACACCTACACTAAACCTTCCAAACTGTCATTGCCAGATGTGTGGACAACTGTGAATACAATTGTGGATGTGTGTTTCACTGTAGGGACAGGTACTACATATCAGCATTACACATGTTGGGAATACAAACAGTACTGTACAGAGAGCCTATGTGTGCACACACTCTAAATGTGTTGGAGCTGGAGTATGACCAGCCCACAGGATACACCCTTGTGGATTATACCCTTGCTATGAATGTCACACAATGTCATGTGCTATCTGACATGTCCATGGCATGTAGTGAGCTGACTGCAACACTGCTCAACTATCCTGTAAAACATGATGTGTCACATCCCATACATACCACCCTTTGTCTGCATAACCCTGTCCTCGGTGGAGAATATGACATCTATAGGTGTATGTCATATGGGATAACACTGACCTGTGAAACAGATGGCCATCACAAACATTGGACAGAACATGTGTACACATGGCCATGGAGGATGGCCAGAGACATGAAGCAACACACATAGTAGAAGTGATGTACATCTGTGTACACCCTGTTGTACATTGGCTCAACAGAATACAACTATGGCCTTTGTGTAATGGTGATATTGCAGATGTGAAACACTAAACATCATACAGGCCTGTGCACAGCTTGTGTAGGCATAACATGAAACCACCACATAACATGTCTTGAACATCTTAAGTGTGTTACAACATGAAAGCATTCACCTATACAGTATCCAAAGGCATACATGTGTTGCACAACATACACATACAACTATATCAGGCCGCAGATGCAGTACATTCACCTTGCTGGTGTCAGACGTCACTGTCATGCCTGCTCCTCATGTGTGAGGTACACAGATGGCATGTGAGACATAGAGTTCCGCTAAGTTAGCCATGTGTGGGCATAGTTGCCAGGCATCAGTAATATGGTTGCAGATGTGTAGGGGTGTCATCCGTATTCCCTGCTGTGACCTGTGTCACACATTCCACATTAGGGCTTAGTGTGTATACACCTCAGTGAACTGGGTCACATTTCACATTAGATATGTATTGTATGTGAACACAGTCATGGCTATGAAATGTGTCAGTAACTCACACTGTATAGCAATAGTGAAGCCACATGATGCGCTGCAATGGCTATGCACATAAGCTCAATGTGCAGTATGTCACTGCATATTTGTAGGGCAGACAGACAACATTGTGTCAGCTGAAGGCCTACGTTAATATAAAACATCCCTGCATTGGGACACAGTTACCATACTGTAGATTGGAAAGAACACGTCAGCAGAAGACATGTCATACTACATGTGACTGGCAAGGTCATATGCCACACATCAGGCTGGTGTACTGTAAACCTGTGCTGGTCTGTGGCACCATTGCAAAGTAGGGACAGCTATGTCAAACATGTGTGTACAGCCGCATTCATAATGTCTGTAGACTCAGCTCAGGGGTAGGCGGAATAATGTTGAACAGACTGCTTTCGGGGAGATAAGCAAGCCAGGGCTCAGGCAAACATAGTATTTAGTTGACATACCCTTCTGCTCATGTCCTCACACATAGGGGCGGTGGCCAACACAAAGCATCAGTGGCAGATGTACAAAGGTCAGTGATGGTCTGTTAACATGTGGTGTATGTTGCACGCACCATTCAGTGTGATGCAGTGGTGCAAAGTGCATGCATTGTGTTGCAGGTATGGGGCATAAGCTACTAACACAAATGGTGCAATACAGGTATGTATGCTAACCACCACTATAATTGTGTAAGGTGCATGCCGTCTGCTGTAACACATGCATGCTGTTGTATGCAACTCAGGGATGTATGATAACTACCACTATAACTGTCTAAGCTGAATGCCATCTGCCATATCACCTGCATGTAGTGTGTGTCTGTGTGTGTCTGTGTGTCTGTGTGGTACAACTTGTAATGTACAGTTTTTGTCTTCCCCTCACAGGTGTTGATGTAGGTGCATTGCCCTCCTGAGGTCCACCTGATGTTAGTGTCCCCACAGACTCTAGCAGTGATGATGATAGTATGATTGAGGCACAGGCAGGGTTGTCAGGGGCTGAATCTCTGCCATTGGTTGCCATTCTACCTGTATCCCCCTCATCCTTGCACACAGTTCCCCTGCCTACACATACCCCATCACCACTGGCCATAAAGGAAGGACAGTTGGTGGGTGGTAGCATGGAACAGGGAAGTGTGGAGACTATGGAAGGTGTTCCTGCACACCATGATCCCAGTCAACTGACTGGTGATGTCCCACATAGGCATGTGCCCAGTGCTACTCATAGTAGGACCACTGACCAACATGCCCCTGCGAGACAAAGCACATCAGCTGGAGTCACCAGACGCATGTTACGGGTTGTAATGGAGGCACAGGCATGTGCTGAATGGCGCAACAGAGAAGGTTTGAGGCTTCAGAGGGCTACTGTCCGTTCATTAATTGACAACATCCAGGCAATTGCAAATGCTCACCATCATCTTGCAGATGTTTTGGATAGACACTTAGGTGACATGGTGGGAGTCCTTGACCGTGGCATGTCAATCCTCGAGCGTGGAATGTCTATGCTGGAAAATCTGGTGGGAGTGATGCATCGGGCATGTGGACGTAGGTCAGCTACATCACCTGTTGAAGGTCTATGTGAACATGCTACTGCACATGCCCGCTCCCATAGTGGTGGTAGCAGCAGCAGTGCAACTGGTGCTGTGCAATCCACACCAGGACACAACAGGCCACGTGCATGTGGTCCTAGATGGTCCCAACAGGGACACGATTCCAGTGGACATGTGTCATCAGACAGTACCCAATCTAGACATCTGCCTGGTAGTGCTCATGCAACCCCTGGCAGGCGCAAGTGATGTGGCCGTGGCCGATCACGTGAACTGTGAAACCTGCCTTGTAGAGTCTGCAGCTGTCAATAATACCCCTGTGTAGGCCAGCCACATGCCTGACCTGTGTGCATGCATATACACACACACACACACACACACACACACACACACACACACACACACACCAGAAACAAATTTAGGGCACCTCAACACACACACACATAACATCCACACACACCCAATGATATCACAGGCCCTAACACACACACATGATGTCATCCAATGGCACAGCCTAGGCCTCTGGCAAACATTATCACCCTGTGCATATGGTGATGCCTGTGCCACATCCCTGTCATCCACACAATCGGTGCAGGGACATGCTCTTATGGTCTGATGCACAGGGTTAACAAACTAGGTAGACAATTGTAGATTAATATTGTTGAGTAGTGTTGACAGGCAGCAGACATACCATATATTACAGTTTTAGAATGCATTTAATATGTTTGACAGTATGTATCATGTGTAACAAGACTAACAGCATGTTGATCTTGATGTTCTGCCTTCCTCTTTCAGGTGTAGTTGCATGTGCCGGGAGATGTCAGTGTTTGCGGTCAGTGTCCCATATGTACATGTTAACTACTCACAGGTCTGTATGACAATACCTGCATGTACCTTGTAGCTTCCACATCACAGTTATAATCTCCCATGTTTCAATTATGTTTACTGTTCTAATGATTCAAGAGCATGATAGCTGTGTAGTAAGCTACTGTGTTCAGAACCGTAACACCATAGTGGGTGACATCACAGGTATAGTTACCTGGAGTGGGGTGGAGGTAAAAGAGTGGTTTAGCGGATGACAACGGTAAAGGCCAGTGGAAATAGTGGCTTCTCATTGGGAAGCAGTAATACCCGCTGCCATGACAGCATGCAAACATAGACACACCCACACACTCAGGGATTCACAGATACACTAACACACACTTTGACACACACACAGTTGCCAGTGTCCGGATGAGAACCCCTGCCTATTTGCATATCATCATTATAGTACTATGCAATTACAAGACGTGCCACAGAGATTACACATGCACAGATAGTTGGAATGGCCTAAGATCAAAGACATCGACAGGGATACTACAGTGCAGTGAGTGTATGTGGGGAGGGGGGTTCATCAGTAGGCTATTTAACAACAAGTCGCAACCCAGGGTGTACATGTTAACAGGCGGTTAGAATGCCCATCTAAGATTGATGATATCACATTGAGTGGATGGGGGAGGGGGCATTAACATTTCACTATAGTAAAATATAGCCGTACTCCAGGGACCAGGCAGCCATACACACGAACAGCCATACACACACACACACACACACACACTCTGTGGCATTCACAAAGATATACACCTATGTCACACACATAGAGACACTTGACATGTGTGAGGTTCAACCACCTGCCTATGCCTTTCTTTCTACACTTCACTCTGTACTGATGTCAACAACAGTGTTCAGGAGAGTGAAAACATGCAGGATGTATTCCCAACCATACTTGACATATATGGACACACACACGCACACACGCACACACACACACACACACACACACACACACACACACACACACACACACATGCCAGTACTGTGAATCAAACACCTGCCTATCTCATGATAGGTATTACAGAAGTACAGCACTATTGCATTCGCTACAAAACTTACTGAATCTTTCCTTTGCAACTGTGCTGACATATGCACAATATATGAAGAGGTATTACTGTTACAGGTGTCAAGAGGTTGCCTTCAGTGTCACCCTCACTGTATTCTACATTGCCTGTCTTCCACTTCAATTAACAAAACCAGACCTTAGCAGTTACACAGGTTATTGTAGGAATGGTTGTAACACTCCAGTGAGCTGTCCTCAGTAATCATTCATCTGCAAAGTAGCCCCACCACTTAGTAGTCATGTCCAAACATCTGTTCATACCTCATGCACTGCTTACTGTACTTGGAGCATATCACCATATACAGTTGGCAATGTTGAGGCTGTATTGCAACAGCATGATGTACTAAGACAACAGTCACCTTCAAACATCAGACACTGCACACATATGGAATCTAAACAAACCTCAATACATGTACACATATGCGGTCTACATCAGTAAGTGCACTAGCAGGTCAAGAGGATACATTCCACACCTTCCCCGTGCCATGTGTGAAACATAGCCGAGCATTGCACCATAATGGATGTTGTATTTGTGTACTGGTAGGACACAACCACCTTCACCGAGTAGCCAAGTGCACATATATGACAACAGCACATATCAGCAAGACACACACAGCATTATTCCATGTCATGCTCCTACAAACTGTTACTTGACAGTGCCATGGCGAAGCCAGGGCACTGTAGTGGTCAACAGTGAGCACATCTTATTTGCCACACACACCTCATGTTTACTGGAAGAGTGCCAGCAATGTGCTCTGTTAGAGCTAGGCAGTACACTCATTCAAGCATGTGCGAGGTCTGTGGCTTGTAAACATCTCACCCCAGCACGTACTGGCTATTGTGGTACTAAGGCTAATGTCCAGACTGCACACAGCATGCATGGCTTGCAATTGTTGACATGGGGTATATGTAGGAGCTGTGGGCACACATGGCTGTACATGTCATGAACATATCACCTGTGACTACTCAGGAACATACAGACTTGAGCTGGATTTCTCTGAGTCTGTCAATACAGGCCTTGTGTAGGTCCTATGATCCTGATATTTGGGTATGTTTGTAGGCATTGCATTAGGTGGACATGTCTAATTACATACATTCCACATGGGTTGTTGTATGATATGATAGGTTTCATGGGTGACCAGTAGAGAGGGAATATTACCTCTGTTAACATAGATATCAAACCTTATGTACTGTTAGCATGCTATCTGCCATGTGCATGTGTGTAATGACTGTAGCCACCTGTATGTAGAAAGGATAACGGCATTTATGTTGTATGAGTGTGGGATGTACATATCCAGGGCAGGTACAGTTAGGTCATATCCAACCATGAGGGTGTTGTTTACTGGTGTACAGCAACAGTCAACTGTGTTAATGCTGACAACATCTGAGGGACCCTGGTATGTGTACAACTGAGCTGGTTACAAACAGTGGTATTATTGCATTGCATAACACATTATACAGCTGTGTCTGTACATGTGTACTTTGCACAGTTGATGTAGGCCTAGGTACAGTCCACCAATCGAAGGTTATCTGGTGGTCTACCATACTATGTCATACCACATATGGATGTGTGTTGGTAGTCAGGGGACAAGGTGGTGGATGTATATGAGGATACAACCTAAAATGCAGTGTCTGCCACTGTCACCTGTACCTGACTCATCTGTGATGAGTTATGTCAGAGTAGTGGTCTTTAAATGTGAGTAGGCTTTATGAATATGTGGACACCACCACCTGGAATGGTCCATACCAATGTTATGTCCCACATGTCTGGATCTGAGTTATATGGTGGTAGTGCAGTTGTGCACTACAGAGCCATCAGCCTGTTCCTCACTGCACAAATGTCAGTATTCCCCATTGTAGGTTCTACATTGAGCAAATGGATTACTAAAGCCACACATCTAGCACTGGCTAGCATAAGCATCCAATGCAATTGTCTTGTAGGTGTCAGGGTGTTACTTCTGTGTGTAGGACATTTGCCTTGGAATGCGACTATATGGGTAAATGCAACCTAGGTATTATCCACACTCACTTGAAACATGGATGCATGTGCTCTGTGTCGAAGGCTTGTCATTCAATCATGACAGCCTGGAATGACAGACACTGGACAACCTCATAATAATAGCAGGACATTGGCTTATTGTTTTGGTCTAGCAGTTGTCACTCGTACCATGACATCACTGCGAGTGGCAGTAATGTGCTTGGTAACAAATGCCACATGTAAGATGATGGACAGCAGCAGAAATTATGTATATAACCAATGTGAGATATACTTATGGTAGCAGTCCTGCTAATAATGACAACTACAACACAGCCGGGAGAGGTCATCTTGACACATGCACCTCAGTACCATTACACAATGTGGCTCACACATTATGCTTGCACATGCCACTGTTCCAAGTATAATACCACTGTCCACAACCTGCTATCAATGTATGCCTTTCTGGGCAGCAAGGTGTGTGATGAATGCTGTAGGTAGCATCTGCCTGTGTGTCCCAGTTAACCTATTGTCTGTCACGTCCACACATGCATGATTGTGTATACTTAACATATATATATATATATATATATATATATATATATATATATATATATATGTCAGTACTTCATGTACATGTATGCATGTGTAGCACACAGCAGAGACACAGGTATATCATTTACGGGCCACATACAGGTATCTAGTAGTAAACCAGTATGATGTGCATATATACTGACAGGTAAGATGTACATAGCTGTATACCTGTGTGTTTGCAATAGGAGTCCATTATAATGTGTTCTGTACATGTAAGTGTATGAACATGCACACTGTGGCCTTCTGTGGTTAGAATCAAAGTGCATCCCAAACAGCCCTGTGCTACTAAGTGTATGAGCGTACCCACTGCCACCTTGTGCAATTTGAGTCAGTGCAGCCAACAAGCCTTTTGTTGCTAAGTGTATGAGCATGCCCAGTATAACCTTATGTAGTTGTTGTTATAGTGCATCCCAAACGGCCTTGTGCTACTAAGTGTATGAGCATGCCCACTGTCACCTTGTGTAATTGGAGTCAATGCATCCACACAAGTTCTGTAATTCTATGTGTATGAGCATGACCACTGTAACCCTGTATATTGATAGTAGTTGTCCATTCCACAGATGGGCATACTCCAGTTTAGGTTCCTGTTGTGCTACAACTATACTTCACAGGCCAACCTATGTACTACCTGCAGATGATGTGTCTTGTTTGTGCATACAGGTTGTAATGGACACCTACTTTAAACACACAAGTTTAAAGCTATGTACTTCATGACTGTCAATATCCCTGTTGTTGTCCTCAATCTTAGAAGGGCATTCTGACTGCCTTGGAATGTGTGATCTCTGTGGTGCATCTTGTAACTGCATTCTACTGTAATAGTGATCTGTATATAGGCAGGAGTTCTGATCCCACTACTGGCAACTGTTTGTGTGTGTCAGCAAATGGCTGAGTGTGTGTATTTGTGTCTGCATCCTGTCATGATAGTGGGTTTTGCTGCATTTCAAAGAGATACCGCCTTTTGCACTGGCCTTTATCCTTGTCAACTGCTAAACCTCTCTCTTCCCCCTCCTCCCCTCCCCACTGCAAGTAATTAGTCCTGTGATGTCACCCAGCTCAGAAGTGGAATCAGAGTAAATGTAATTGTGTTCTGTGGCACATACCCCAACTGCATACCACTGTACTAGTTACCTTTACATAGGCAAGACGTGTATGCACAATACTGGCAAGTGTGTGCGTATTTGTATGTGTGACTAACTAACCTGTAGCCAGGCATACACATGTGTAATGTCTTTTAACATGCTGCACACCATGGTAGCCATCTGTGCTGACTGGTGTCTACAAAGTATGACATAGTTAGGAATGGTAAAGAATACAGTCAAACAAGACTACAGTTGGGTTTGTTAGTTGCCTGTGCCACTGTCGAGCAGTGACACAGAAGTGGTCACCAGGGTGTAAGTTCATACCCATCATTTTCCCACCCAAACTCAACAATCCCCGGGTAGATTAAATTAGCCATCATTCCCCACCCCAAACTCCACATACACAACAACCATCCCTTCTCTGGTGAACCGATTAAGATTTAAATGTTATAACACAAGAGATGCCTCTGTTTTGTGTATAAGTCAGTTCCTTTGGAACCCTTCTGTGTCACAAAGGGTGTTCAGAAATGTGTGTATATATATATATATATATATATATATATATATATATATATATATATATATATATATATATATATATATATATATATAGATATGGCTACAGCTGTGTCTGTGTATATGTATATATATATATATATATATATATATATATATATATATATATATATGTATATATGTGTGTGTGTGTGTGTGTGTGTGTGTGTACACATCCCGTAGGTGTGTGTGTGTGTATATATATATATATATATATATATATATATTTGTAGGTATGACAGTTGTACAGATGTAGACTTCTCTTTGTTGTTGTACAGATGTAGACTTGTCTTTGTTGTTTCACAAAGTACAGTACATTCAAGGGTACTGTACATATGTACACAAAGTGACTGTCCCATTTGTTTTCAGTACTGTGGAATACCTGTAGTAAGATGTGCATTATAAAATCCATGCAGCATGTATACAGCCCAGATGGGATAGTGGTAAGTCCAGTGACCTTAGTGTGTATGGTTCAGGGTTCAAGACCTGCAAGCCATGTTGATACTGTCAATTAGGACTGAATAAGACACTTTTAAGCAGGTGTAAATGTATTTTTGTGATAGTAAGCAGCGGGTACATGCAGGTAACAGACATGTACAATTCGCAATACACTTGAAATGCCCTTCTTTGGCAATCCTGCTGATGTCACCCACCTACGAATACACCTCTGGGACTGCTGTAACCCAGTAATCTCCGTGGCATGGCTTGTAACTGAGTAATGGTGTAGTGTGATAAACTAGTTTGGTAAGTGTTCTAATCCCAGACAGGCCAACTGTGTGTGTCTATCTGCCTAAAAATGAAACAATGCTTTTTAGAGTATGTACACTCTTTGCAATTCACATAACCATCTTTGGCAATCCTGCTGATGTCACCCACCTAGAAATACACCTCTGGAAGTGCTGTAACACAGTAATCTCCTTAGCGAGTGCTGTAACTGTGTAATGCTGTAGTGTGATAAACTAGTTAGGTAGGGGTTCTATTTCAAGACAGGCCAACTGTGTGTATTTGTCCTGCCTGAGAAAGAAGCAATGCTTTTTAGAGTATGCATACTCTTTATAATTCACATAACCACCTTTGGCAATCCTGCTGATGTCACCCACCTAGTAATATACCTCTGGGACTGCTATAGCTCAGTAATCTCCATAGCACATGCTGTAACTGTGTAATGCTGTAGTGTAATAAACTAGTTAGGTAGGAATTCTATTCCAAGACATGGCAGGTGTTTGTGTGTGTTTGATAGTCAGATCCTGTGTGGAGGTGGCTGTGAGTGTCTATCTACTGGACATGTTGGGGAGCAGATTTTGTAGTTTTCCTGTATGGTGTCCATATTATATACCACAATGTCCACCTCATGAGGAGTACAGATGTCAAGCAGCCAAGGGACTGTGTTGGCATGCCATACCCCTACATCTGGCAAAAGGCCTGGTGAACAAAGTATGCAACCCTACTATTACCCGGAATACATTCTGAACCCATGTGTCATACACAAATACACTTGCCTAGAATATCCCGCTATGTTGCTAGTACCCTGCACATTGATGACAGATAGTAGGCATGGTGTGATTGCAGTGGGCTGCAGAGGGCATGGCACCCTGGCCAGCAGTACAATAGGCACATAGTTGCAGACAATGTGCCTTCACTATGTTCCCCACTGGATGTCTACAACATATGTGATGCCATCAGATGTGATCCACAAAGGCCATGCAATGCCTTACACACATACCCTGTATGGACAGATGTCACTGACATCAGGGAATACCTGTATCATGCTATCAATGCAGGCGCAGGGTCAACCTGCTGTCTATTAGCAGGTCCTGCCACACCAGGCCAGTATTGGCATATCTGAGGATAACAGTCTGTGTACACAACATGTGCCAGCCAAACCAGTTACACTTGTACATGTCACTGTACATTATTTTGGGACGTGCACATCCCAGGCAATGTTCTTGTCAAGGACTATCAAACACAGACATGGCATGCATTGCAAAGCAATGGCCATACACAATGGTAACCAGGATGACAGGACAGTTCATACAATACCCATCTGTGTAGACATTGCAGACACTACACCCCTAAACCACACTGTACACCATTGTCTGGTGGCGTGATGCCAAGGATTACCCCTCACCTAGCCTTGCACAGCCATCTTGCACAGCCAACCACTACACACCAATGAAGCAATGCACACATGCATGTCAGTACTGGCACCTTGTGTCTGTGGGGTATGATGCTCCCAACCACAGACACACCCATTATAACTCCCATTGGCATACCGACTGATGTCAGACACGATCTCATGCCCTAGCCCATAGAATATCTGGATATCCCCTGTGGTGCATGCAGTACCTGTGCATTACTGCAGTGTGGCAAACTAAGTAGTTAGGAAGTGTATTTGTGGGCCTGGCAAAGTGTGGCAATGTGTCTGAGTCCCTTAGAGAGTGTGGTTGTGTTGACAATGACATACTTTCATGTGGACAGCCATGTGTAATACACCTAATGTATGTCTACTATATCTCTGTTGCAGATGTCGCTCACCAGCACACATATATGTTCTTACAGCACACCAACATGTCAGCTTTGTGGCACATGGAGTAACTGCATGCACTTGTAATAGTAATGACTAATCAGCCAGAGGTTTGACCCCCTGTACTGGTAGGTGTGTGACAGACGATGCTTAGGTTTTAGTCTCCAAGCCCTTCTCTGATGTACTTTGCCTTTTTCTGTCCCTCCCACACACTCTCTGGTGGATGTGGAGTTGTACACCTGCTCAGCAGCAGCTTGTGTTTTGTAAGTGATGGTCATGATCAGGTGATGGCCTCTGCACCTATTGCAGTCCTCCTCTAGCTGATTGCATGTGGAACAGCTGTGGTGATGTTCCCATAGCCAATTGCATGGAAACACAATACAATATCTAGGAACATCATGTTAGTGTTTGTCCATGACAGTCGCTGTAAGTGGAACCTTGATCTGGTGTTTGTAAAACGGCATCACAAATGATATCTGGATATTCCTCAAACAACATACACAGTGGAAAATAGCCTAAAGACAGGAGGGTGATGTGCCAGACATGACTACAGCATGTAAGTGTAGCTATGCTTCATTGAGACTACTGCCAGTTTAACAAGTTGTGTGTGGTAATGGCTATTCTGCATGTTTTAAAACTGACAAGACAGTGGTCTGTTTGTGAGGGAATCCCCATCTGTAGGGTCATCTGTGGACAGGTCAGTGTGTGGAACCATTTGTTTCCTGTGTTACTCACTGAACACACATCTGTGAACTGCAGAAGCATAGTGTGAGGATTGCAGTCAGTACATGGCGATAGTGATGAGAGTTACTGCCATCGCATCCCTGATTGGACATATGTCACATGAAACAGTGGTATGACAGTCACTGTCTGAGGTTCTCACAGTGACATGCAAATAATGGGCCACTGTTCATAGCTGCAGTCACAAGTCTTCTACACTTTGTACAGATGTCATGCAGTATATATGCATGTGTTGTGCTCCCTCTGCAAATGTATACCATCTGTTATGTTGAGTTGATGGTCATATCTATGCATGCTGTTATAAGTAATCCTGAAAGCTGTTGACTATTACTAAGCCATATCTGTGTTAAAACTGCAACACCATAGGCTGAATGAGTTTGGAGGTCCCTGCAGAACCTCCTGTCCCACCTCAGCTGGCCATGGCACTGGGCACCAGCACATCTGGGGCCCAGCTTTGGACCTCCACCTCTATTGGCTCTGCACCACCTTTTGGTAGAACTGCCACTGAGGATGGGGCTTGTCCCCCCTGGGAGCAGGTCCAGACAGGAACTTGTCTGCTGTCGTACAGTCCCAGACGTGTTGGTTAGGGGGCTCAATAAGGGGTTTTGAGGACAGATATGCCAGCTCGAAGGCAGAGTGTTACATTTAGAGGGTGAGCCTGCCCCTCTAATACAGCCCCTAGCACAGCCACCTTTGCGGCTGTTTTGGTGCAGTGGTGGCTGCCCATGGCTGGGGACCTCCGTCCCACTGTTTCCATCTTAGGGCTCATGGGCTTCTGACTGCTGAACACCCCTCCCCGTCCAAGGTGTATCCCCCCACATGTCGTATACTGACCCTGTATACTGTCTTGTCTGTCATCCTACCCAACCTATCCTCCACAAGCATACCTACTCTCCTTTTCCCACATCCCACTCTCACCCTGCAGAAACAAAAGGCCAATCTGTTCCTAGAACAACATTGGCCCCATACATAGCTGTCCATTTCACATGTGTCCACTGATAACATGTAACCTTTTTAATTTGCATCACAACATACTCCAGTTGTTCTCACCCCTGTCTCTCAGGCACACGATCCTGGTATGCACATGACTCCTAAAGGTTCCAGTTACACGTGATGCAGATGACCCCATTGTACACATGACAGTGCCGGTCCCTCTATGGTTACCCCATTTACCTTTATCATGATGATGATGTCGCACACAGCACCTTGCAAGAGTACTGTTCTCACATAATGATTGGACAGGAACTGTTGTGTTAATGTAAATAAAATGCACAGAGTGATGTATATGGCCAATGTACAAATGTTTGCCTGTATTAATGACACATGTCTGTCTGAGGGAGTCTTGATATTACAAAGGACAACACCACTACATAATACAGGCATTGCTGGTGTTTCCCTTTTCATTCCTTTGTAATGCTTTGTTGTCACATGGGATGTTCTTGATATGTCTATATATATGTATGTATCTATATCTGGACATAAACACACACACATATATCTACATGATGGAATACATTTTCTATACTGTTGAATGACTGTGCTGGATGATATGTTTGTGATAACATCCGATGTCTGTATATCTGCCATGACTTAGTGATAAATCACATTGGCTGTAGTGTGCAGTGTCCTGGTTTCGAGCCTTGCAGAGGCCATTTATTTTGTTGCTGGTCAGAACAAGACCATTGGATACGGAGTGATTAAGGCATATTAAAGCAGTTGTGAGCAGATGTGCATGGGTTTGTGCAGAGCTAAGCAATGATAACCTCCGGTTACAGTTTCTTACACTCAGTTAACCTCTACATTGCTTCACCAGTGTGATACTCGCATACCGGTCGGCCAAACAGGCTTACACCAGCTTGCTCCCGCACTTGCAAATGCAATGCATTTGGTGTTTGTATCTGACACTCACACCCCTGGGTGGGAGTGAGGACTACAATATTACCTTGCGATGCCTATTACATCGGACTACATGCCTACAGTATCGGGAATGGCTGCACATTAGGCGTAAGCATGCCATTCAACTGTACATAATCCGCGGCCTGTCCAGAGTTTGATTCATACTATTGATGTGTTCCTCTTACAATCTGCACCTGTCTGGCTAATACATGGGAACTGACACCATTCAATAAAAACAAGTAATTGGGTTTTGGAACCCACATCCTTCAGCCTAGTCATGCTACTGCATACCTATTATTCTATCATCTTTCTAAGGTTGTAAGTGGAATATGTCCTTTCTGTCCCTATCAGACCTCTCAAACGATTGGGGGCAAATATCAACTGAAACAGGGACAAGTCATGACAACATCAGGGACACATTTAAAATATCGGTGCCATTAACCTGAAACATTGACAGGCTCAGAGCATATGAATTAATACACATTTTCTGAGGTAAATGATGTTTACAACTCTTAATTGTTGTCATTATTGATTACATGTAATTCACCACCTTTCCTCCAAAAGTCACTAGTTTTAGGAGGGATTAAGTACGACAGAGTTAGAATTTGAGTCAAAATCAGGGACGTTCCTGGAAATCAGGGACAGTTGAGAGGTATAGTCCCTATTTGTTCCGCCAATGGTTTATGTCCTGTGGATTTGCTCTTAGAAGTTGAGAGGTATGGGTGTAAGCTATACCCACTTTGGAATATTACTTACATCCCCGGGGTGGTCCTAATACGACTGCGTCAGCCAACACCTGCATGCCTAGGCCCATAATTGCATACCCATAGTTCCTCCACCTGCCTCTCCTCTACAGTACTCATCCTTACTGTGGGTGCAGGTGGGATATAAACACACCACTACACACTGCCCACTCTCCCTGTGTCGGGACACATGTCGCACATTGTGTTGACCCATGAGTTATCAGGCTTGCACAAACCACTGGTCCATGTATGTCTACAGCCTGGTTTGATTAATCATTACAGGGACTGACTCCGATGATCAGTAATTTTTGGGGTGTCCCACAAGGGACATTGATGTCTTTGTTTCAAGATTAGACCTGGCAGGTCTCTCCCACTGGTAGTATCCTGCCGGTGGTCTGGGAAGCAGTGGTGTGGTTACTTTTATTGTGTGTCTGCATGACTCACTGGCCTAGCTGGGGGGGGGGGGTGATGCTACGTGTTACACGTTTGGTTATTGGACTCCTCACCGCCATATGCACGGCCTGTGAACATATGTAATTCGTAACTGCTGTATCATATCCTAGCTATATACATGTGTATATTTGCAGTCACACACACACACACACACATATATATATATTTATATGTATATATATTTATATGTATATATATATATATATATATATATATATATATATATATATATATATATATATATATATATATATATATATATATATATATATATTACTCTATATAGATATATCTGTATATGTATGCATAGATGTATATATTTATATATTGCTGTCTATATATATATATATATATATATATATATATATATATCTAACAACATATGGGTCTATGGGTGTCTGCATATGTATATATCTATATGTGGGTATGTATATGTATTCTGTCTCTGTATGTATACATTTGTACTACGGAGAGGGAGAGGTTTATCTATATGTCGCTATGGGTAGATATACACACACATACCTCTACATATATACATCTACATCTGGTTATTCCGTTCCTTGCCATATAGATTACACTTTGCTGCAGTGGGACTCATAGTGGGTGTGGCTGCTCGCTGGGCGACATCTCTGCCCAATGAATACATTTGCTTACATCCCTGGGGCTGTCCATATAGGCCCACATCAGCCAACACCTGCACACCTAGACCCATAGCTAGCTACCCATAGGTCCCCCACCCGCATCTCCTCTACAGCACCCATCCTTACTCTGGGTCCTGGTCGGGTCTGAACACACCACTACATGCTGCCCACTCTTCACTTCACGGGACCCATGTCATACATTGTCTCGACCCATGGGTCATCAGGCTTTCCCACCCTTGTATTCTGGGTATGTACACACCCCAGCCAGAATGTTTGGCATATCACCTTCTTTTGGTCTTGTCAATTTTTGGGGTGCCCCGAAAGGGATGCTCCTGTCTGTGTTCCAAGATTAGATTTCACGGGTGCACTGTGTACCCACCCCCCCGGTTGTATCCTGCCTGTGGTCTGGGGAGCAGTGGATTATTTACATTATTTGAGGGTTTGTGTGTATGTTTCCCGTGTCTGGCTGGGGGAGGGGGGGTGGAAGGTCATGCTACGTGTTTCATGTTTCTTGCTTGGGCCCCTCACTTCCATTGGCATAGCCTGTGAATATATGTCATTCTTGTGTGCTATTTCCTATCATAGCTGTATATCTGTGTATATCTGCGCACAAACACACACAAACACACACACACACACACACACATATATATATATATATATATATCTATATATATATATATGTATATATATATATATATATATATATATATATATATATATATATATGCATATGTGTATATATATATATATATATATATATATGTATATGTATGTCTGCAACTATATAAATATATATATATATATATGTATATGTATATATATATATATATATATATATATATATATATATATATGTGTGTGTGTGTCTGTAAAGCAATGCATACCCCCGCAAACGCACTTACACATGCTTACTGGTGTTTATATATGCTTAAACCTGCTTACTAGTGCCTTATTCATTATGACACTGACACTTCGCTCCAGTTCACTTTTAATTGTTATTTTACAGGTTATACAGCAGACAGATGTCGAAATATGTTCATGTACAGATTGCCAATTGTAAATGGTATGTGATGCAGTGGGATTAGGAATAGGAATGTCTGTTTGTTAGGCGGTTGCTCTAACCAATACACTATTGCTGTGCTGCTTCATTTGCATATATACCCATATACCCATGACTCCTGGTTCCCCAAACACCCACCCCAACACCTCACTAACACTGCAGTCATCCATCCTCCAGTTGGATTTGCGGTGTATGCACACCACTGCACATTGGACACTCCCTTCTCCTGTAGACCCATCCCATCGGTTGACTCACCCCACGTATCTTCAGAACTCCCAAACTTGTATCCTCAGAACTCCCAAACTTTTAGTCCACAAACATTGGTGACATGAGCAACCAAAAGGACACTATTCACAATTTTTGGGTTGTCCCACATGGGACATGCATGTCTTTATGTCAAGATTAGACTCTATACTTCATTACATTATTACTCCCGTTAACATGATACTACAATAAATGAATAAGTATGACTATGTGGTAACGCACACGTTACACATGAGAGCCTAATTATGTACGTGTTCGCCATATTTCTTTTACAAATAGACCGGTTTAGTAATTGGCATTGCCGTAGCAGGCAGATCACCGGAATGTTTTCATGTGTGAGAAAGTCCTCACATTTGATTTTTTCAGCACAGCACTGACTTCGGACATTGTACACACTTCTGCATTTTAGCAGTTTCGTCCCTTCCCTCTTATGCACAACCTATTATTCTATCTACTGTCGAGGTTTGTAAGAGCACATTCATGATATTTATGTCTGCAAATGGAATGAATGTGTTACAGAGAATGTACTTCTATATATAGATGCCTGCATGTGTGTATGCATATATACTTATAACGAACTCGCTGACCTCCATGAGGTGGTCCAATTAGAAGCAGCCCATCCAACCCTGGCACGCCTGGATCCATAATTTCATACCCATAGTTCCTCCACCCCACCCGAGTTCAACATACATGCATACCATCCATTGTCCAGTTGCTATTGTAGCCATGACACACCTCCACACATTGCCCTCTCCATGTTAGGGGCCCTACATGTATGTTGTCCCAACCCATGTATTCTCAGGCTCTCCCACCATTTAGTCCTTGAACATACTTGCCCTTGCTTGTGTAATGGTCGGATGGCCAAACATTCTATCAATTTTTGGGTAGTCCCACCAGGGACTACCCTCTGATTGTAAAGTAGACTTAGCAGATCAGCAATGTTACTCCCACTGGTAATATCCTGCTTGTGATGTGAGTAGCAGTGCTTTGCTCACTCCTGCCCAGCTTGATATGACATACACTGACAGCGTTATATAATACTGGGGTTGCTGTTGATTCCCTTCTCATTCCTTTTGTATGCTTTATTGTTACATCATTCATTTTTCAGATATATATATATATATATATATATATATATATATATATATATATATATATACATCTATATATGTATATATATTATATATCTGTACATACTTATATACATTTCCTATGCTGGGCACTGCTTAGACCTGCACAAGCGCACTCAGACTTGCTTACTGGTACTTATATATGTTTACTGCTGCTTATTTGTGCTTACACCTGCTTACTAGTGCCTTATTCATTATGACAGTGCCACTTTTATTGAATGAAATTTAGTTAAACATTTCATGCAATACTCTTTTATGTCGGTTTTACAGCAAAACGACATTCATTCCACATGGAAAATGATATGTGCTATTGTTGGACTCAAACCATGAATGCCTGTTCATTAGGTGGATGCTCTAAACACTACACTATTGATGTTTACATTGATGCCGCATGTTTTTCTCTATTTGAATGATTTTGATGTGTAAGCTACACTCAGCGGAGGCCAGCAACTCGCAAACATGCTGCGCTTTGCTTACACCTTCGATATTGCAGCAATACTATTGTATAATAAGGACACGGGGAATCTAATTGTGAAAGTTCTAGGGACGGGGCTCAATATTCCATTATGTGCTTGTGTGTTTCCGATTTTATTTCACTGTTCGTGGACACTCTTGTATGCTTAGCATACATTTCAGTATCCACAGACACTGAATTACTGACTTACTATTAGAGGCGGGCTCTAATAGCAAGCATAGTAGGTTGTGCAACTGTCAGGGCATGTATAGGACTCCGTAGAGCACTTGTACATGCCCCCTGCACTCGCACACATTTCATGTGCACTTCGAGGGTGCGGCGGCGTGCCCTCATGCATATTCATATGGTGCTGCTGCTGCACCATCTGTAATGAGGATGCTCGGTGCAAGGCTAAAACCGTCCTTGCACTGAGCTTCTTGAATCCTGGGGTTGGACTTGTGTATAAAGTCAATGTGCATGTGATTGACTGAGAATGTGTATGTGATTGACTGAGAATGCAACACCTCATAGAACAGATAGGACATGTCCAGATCCACATTTGACCTTTGCTAACTATTGTGGGGTTAACTACTGTTATGTGCTGTGCATTTAAAAGAGACAGAACTAAAGGGAACTTCCAGACATGCATCAGTTACTAATCTCATGGCTTTACAAAAATCTCAATAAAATATTTTATAAACTGTTAATTGCAGCTTTTTATTAAAGATTCTGGATTGTTGTAGCTTTCAGTTTTGAAGTTTGCTTCTGTAAATATAATGAGAAAGTCAATAGTCATTTATGGATGCAGGCATAAAGACAGATGGCTTCTTATCTAAGGTACCCAGAAGTATGAAAGGAAAACAGCAGCTAAGAGGTGTGCTGCTCCTCTTGTGTGAACTTAGATTGTTCATTTCAGATCAGTAACTCTTCAGTAAAATCAACTCCAAGCCACACAGGCCCTCATTTCTCTCACCCTGGAAACATCAAAAATCTGGACAAAGTCCCATGAAAAATAGGTAGAAATCGGTACACTGATTAGCATACAATTTGCATACATAATTATGTAACACAGCCCGCTCCAATGGAATTGTGGGATATCAACTTTCAAATGCAAACTGAAGAGCAGGCAACCAAAATATGGCCCCAGACACCCAGACCCTGTAGTAAAGGGTAACCATTCATTTTCTTTTAAATGTGTAGCAATGATTTTCACTATTCCCTTGCAGCTTTGCAGAATAACGAACACACACACACAATGCAGCTTTCACCATTCCCTTGCAGCTTTGCAGCATAACGAACACATACATACACAATGCAGCTTTCACAATTCCCTTACAGCTTTGCAGAATAACGAACAAACGAACAAACTATACAAGCAGCATGATGAAAAATACATTACATTCTAGCATAACGAATGAACCATACAAAAATGTCCCTGGAGTACATGACTTATATGTCATCTAATTCCACATCTTTCCCAGGAAGATTTTGTACAAAAGTTACAAAAGATAAAGGCTGACTAGGCAACAGTGGCAAGCTAATGAGGACTGAATATTGGCCTGAATTTTTCAATGGCCTCACAAATGCAATGCCTATTAAGGTAACTGCATCAGTGCTTTTTTTTGTCTGGTGGACTGCTGCAAAGACCTTGCCAAACCGTAGTCAGCAGCCTGTGAAGGTGCCTCCCATCCTTCCTGACATGGAAAAGGCATTTTACAATGGTTTCAAAGGGAACATGAATATCTGATGCTATTTGCGGGCATGTTTATTCTGTGGTGTAGGCGAGACAGTCAGTTTCGATCACTTCATCGAGAGGGCTTTTATCGCTCTCTACATGACCAATCGCATGACTGCGCTAATAACTGCCAGCGGCAAAGTGCTTAAATTTGTTTTAGGAAAAAATGTGCCTGTTTGATAAACAAGCTTTAAACTTGACTTTCAATTGTTTGGTGTGAAGGCTAAAGGACAGATTGCAAGTAATATATTTAGCATTTCTAACACTATATTTCAGATATAAACTAGAAACAAAAGGCTGGCAAGGCACTTATTTTGCTTGGTTTGAAACTTTAAAAAACTGTATGGCTCAACTTTTTATTTAATGGTAACAACTTTCATCTTAGAAACTTTTACTGGAATGTACAACAGAAGGCAATAAAAGGTAATAACATTGACTTTCATTTTTCCAAGAAAAAAAATAGATAAATTCTGAAAAGTTGTAGGAACTCTGCAAGACTTCTGATAACTAAAACAGCTCAGTCTGATAAGTTCTGTGTCCTAGATAAAGGAATTCTGGCCAATTTGCTCACATCATCTTAGAATTTATTCTTAAGACAGTTTTTCCTCTAAGTTATCAGCATCTCTGGTATCAGCTGCACCAGATCAGGGATTCCTCACATAAACAGTAACTTAGTTAAACCGTTATTCCAAACTGCACTAGCTTGCTTTTAAGTTTAATTTTATTTTACTGTATTTTAAATGTCACACATGGCTCTAACCTGCCATTATTTAACATTGATAGGGTAAACATCTAAGTAAGCTGTGTTGAAAAAAGCAGAAATTTCATTCTGCTCTGTCTAGAATTTGTCTCTTGTTACTTCAGTATCAAACTAAGAGGTATAGTAATCTTTCTTTAAAAAAAGAAAATTAAAATAAAAATCTGGGGGGCCCTACTTGCATCAGTAATACATTGCTGTATGCTTAAGGTCAGATTTATATAAACCCTCTTTGCCAAGAAAAGTTGCATATCTTCAAAAAAAATAATCATAAAATATGTCATTTGTGCTTTGTAGTAGATACTAGTAACTTTAAAAATACATGAAAGGGATCGCCTAATTCTGACATTTCAGATCTTCCTCTGAAATAACTCATTTTAAATCTACATCTGAGGCAGCACACCCATAGAAGCATTCAAGAAACATACCCATGGATGAGGTAACTACCATCAGTTAGCAACCAGTCTTCAAAGGAGAAAGAGACAAGTAACTTTATTTGAAGAGACAGAGACAGTCCCATTTACGCAAACTTACAAAATGGATAACTTGTAAATAATTTCAGCTCCTAGACCTTTAGTGTCTACATCTGTCATTTTCCTTGTGTATATAAATAAAAATGATGAATGAACCATACAAAAACATCCCTGGAGCATGGAGCAGCCTAGCGAGCGGCATCCCTTGCAGGCTTCCAGCCAGTTTTTCTCTTCATTGTAAAATATTCCCTTGCAAGCGGCATGCCTGCTGGCTTACAGGCATGTCCTCAAGCTCAATTCTGACAGGCTAGCCAGCTATTCATGGAGCTGACATCAGGTCAAAGGATGACAATTTAAAAAAAGAGCCTGGAAAATCGGAAATTCAGGGGTGCCACTCGGGAATCGTGGCACCTCATTATTTGGACCTCAAAACTGGTAAAAACCGAGAAATTTGGTATGGTTGACAGGTATGCAGGCCCTATTCCCTCTCTAGTCCACAGTAATAAGTAACTAGTACCATGATCTTCCACATTCCATATTTCTCTGTAGTCGGCTTGTTTGAAATTTGGCATCCTGAGACAGTGTTGCAATTGACTCATGTTTATGGGCAGCTACGTAATTAAATTAACTGACACAGTGTTTGAGTGATATAGCTATAAAATGTTACTGGAAGCAAAGCTCAACCAACACCATAATAAACAAATCACTCACAACTCAGACCAAACACATAGACCTGCATAGGTGGAGGCTCTTAAAAAGTAAAATACCTAAACAATAAAGGCTTCGTAAATGTAACCTAAGACAGAAGTTCCCTCAGCAACCTCACAAACATACAACACAGTCAATACCTATCGTGAAATAAACATTTAAGGGACACAGTGTTTCACTTCATATAAGTGGTGATTCTGACTATTTAGATGTCATGTTTTCTAAAAATTGCCTATAAAAATATTTAAGCTAAGCTACATGAATGCATTTAGTGCAAACATACAGCTTTTTTTTTAAGTGATATTGTATTTTTCGTAAAGCATATATTCACTGGGTCCAGCTAGTTCATTTTGTTCAACAAGCATCTTTTATTATTTATCCTACTCTTCGTACAACATATGATACATTGATTCAAGTGTTTGTTTCTCTGTTTAGAATATCAGCACATATTACGTTTTTGTGTTTGATTATTGAAAACAAGCAACATGGAATTGTTAGGACTTTTGAATAGGCTGACAGCTGATAAGGATGATATGCCAGTGTTTGCTGGTATTGGGGGCCAGATGTGGAAGAAATGGCTAATGGTATATCTGTTTTGTGTACAAACACATTTACAAAGTTAATGGCAGCCATGAAAAATCTGTGATCTAATGTATGGCATTTTAAACTGTTTAGGGCTTATACAGCCATGGGCTTAACCCCACGTGGATTATGTATACGGTTACAACCTTTAGTGAAGCAATGTGATGATATTGTGTTGAAAAAGTGGGGGGAGGCTCAACAGCCAACATCTGTGACATTTGTAAATATTCTAACATAATTCCATGAACATAGTATAGCCAAATCTTATCTAAAGTTTCTAAACTATGTGAAAAAGTAACAGCATTTGAAAAAACATAGTTAATTTAGAGAAGTGTTGGCCAAGCAGTTACTTTCCCTGTCTCACAGGTTCGATGGAGTGCACTTTTGATGGATGGAGTTTCAATGCTTCGCATTCAATGATGTGGCATTCAATGGTTATTCCTTTCAACGATTAACCATAGACTCCTCCAAGAGCACTATTTCTGTGGGGGCCTAATAACATACTGAGGCTTCCTACTGACCAGTCTGAAGCAGGAGTTGCCAGACTCCTTACAAATGCTATTCAGTACCAGCCTCTAAACAGGTTTTATGCCAGATGAATGTAGGACAGCAACAATAATTTCCTTGAACAAGGTAAAGGCATCAACAGACCCGGGTGATTATAGATTCATAAGCCTGGTGAGCATCAACTGTAAGGGCATGAAAGGAGTGTTATGGAATTAATAAATAATGACAAAGATAATGTATAAACTCTCATCTCAAACCAGTTTGGATTTATCAAGGGCAGATCTGTCTACTCAACCTGGTTGACTTTTTCAAGATGGTTACTAATGCAGTGGAGGAGGGCAAATCAGTATACACTGTATATCTAGACTTTGCAAAGGCATTTAACAGCATCCCATACTTTGTATCACAGATAAACTCTCCAAGCTAAATATTAATTCCTTTTTAACTCAACTAGACTTCCATCTTTTCTGCACATGTGCCCAAACCCCTGTAACCTGTTCTCTTTGACCCTTTCTGCAATAGGAGCTAATTAAAGACCTCAAAATACATATTATTGAGTATAAATAAAATTCTGAATTTTGTTTCATAAATGCTCTGATCCTTCCATCCATTCATTCATTCTCTGATATTCTCTTCATCCAGTTGAAGGTCACTGTATGCTATCCCAGCATTCAGTGAATGCAAGGCAGAGAAACTACTCTACGGATAGTATGCCAGTGGATGCTAGTCCACCATGTCAGGCTGTGCACACACTTCTCCTTCAATCTGTAAGTCTCTCTCTGTCTGTCTGTCTGTCTTTCATTCATAACAAACACTTGTATGGGTAGTTTGGAGCATCAAATATTCACATACAAAATGGCTTTGGAATATGGAAGTAAACCAGAGCACCCAGTGAAAAACATAGGGAATCAACATCTCATTCCACCTCTGCACACATGGAATACTTCAACTGAACTACCAAAGTCCAAATCCCTTGCTTTATTGATACTCAGTCTACATTCTCTAGCACCACTTGCTTCCCCCCTCACAAAAAAAAAAAAAAAGGAAAAATGTGCCCTTGACAATAATTTGTCTAACTATAGTAGATGCCTAGTAAACGGTGCTGGGGATGAAGAGTCTTTGGATGTCTTTACATTTAGCTTGCAGTTCTTATTACTTATGTCCCTCCTGCTTGCCCTTCACATGTCTCTAAATGTACCTACTGACAGCCTTATTAGATTTCCTAAAGTAAATACTAATCTATGGACAAAAATCTCGGCATTGTGTCCTATCCATACAAAAAATAAGCAACTTGATTAGAGGGAAAAATGCATGCCCTTAGTACAAGTCATATGGTTGTCAGGATAGATTTGTATCTCAATGACTCCCCCATCTGTGGAATAGACTTCCTCTGCATGTCAAGCAGAGTACCTCAGTAGTCCTCTTTAAGAGGAACCTGGACGACTGGATGGGAAACAAAAAATATACCCCTGGGATCCCACCTGTGTCCCTGCTGGACAGGGAAAACAGGTGCTAACTTTGTGGGAACTTAGGTGAAATTCTTGGCTAGGCTTATAAGGGCCTCCAGGCCAATAGCCTAGTATGGTCCTATGAACCTATGAACCTACTGGATGGCAAACTGGCCTAGTATGTCATATTGGGCAACTCAACCTCCCCCAGTTGATCTGTCACTAGCAGGCCATTCCTTGTTTGCATTTACTTCTCAGAGGTCAACATAAATGATAAAGATTTAAGGCTGACCAGATTTGTAGATGACTGTAAACACTGTGTGATTATAAACTCTGCAGAGGACACAAAGATCCTGTAAGAGAGCTTTTCCCAAGCATATAGCTGGTGTCAAAAAACAGAGACTAAAACTAAATGTCAAGAAACATGTAATAGTATCCTTCAGGATACATGTTTTCCCTTGTAACTATCATATTGACAGCACGCCCCCTCAAAGCTGATCAAGTAGTCAAGGACTTGGGAAACTATATTAACAATGAGCTGTTCTTTTACCAACACATATCCTATGTGGTAAGGAAGCCCATTCTCATTGCACAGCTTAGATCTAAGTGTATGGTGTCCAGAGGAAGAAATGTAATCATTCCACTGTACTTGGCTCTCAATGGGCCAAACACTGAGTGCAATGCCTCTTTTGATATGTACCTACTCAAACAACTGGAATGACCACAGAACTTTCTCACTAAAAAAATCAAGGGCCTAAACCACAGAAACTGTGCAAAGCCATGTTCTTTTTTCAGCATCATACAGGCTTCTAAGAGGCAACATCTGCCTTGCATATTGAGCCTTAACAGACCCTACCTTGTCAGAACTGTTGCACATTTACAAGTCCAATGGTAGCATTAATCCCAGCTCAAGGGATTGTAATTTATTTTGCAAAAAAAATAGGACATGCTGGAGGGAATAGGTTTATATCACAGATGATACCACTTTTTTGGAATAAATAGCCAGGGAATTGTTATGGCTAGGCTTGTATAGGCCATAGGGCCGATAGCCTAGTACCAACCTATGAACCAATGGAACTGTCTTCCACTCTATGTAAACTAAAGAACTTCCCTTATACAATTCCAAATGAGTGTGGATAAATAGATGGAAAACCCCAAATTTACTTCTAGTTTAGCATCCATGTCCCTTATGGATAGGGGCAATAATTAAATGTCCCAGCATTTCCTGTTCTGCCATCCTTTGGGTTGTTCATACAGAAAAAAATGGCAAAGAATCTCTTAAGATTCTCAGAGATTAATAGCCTAGAAATTCCCTGTGAAACTACAGTTACTATCAGACCCATCAGCACTCTGTCTGTATAGCTGCCAGACTAGTCAAAAGGGAGGCAGGCATCAGCTATTAATACCATAAAAGCCAACCACCACTCGGAAGTATACTAGACATTGCTGACTCTGTGGTTCAATGTGCCAACTCCTCATTCACCACTCTAGACAAGAACAAGGTGGCCATGAGTTTCCTGCCATGGGTCAACATCCATGATGTCACTAGGGCCTTGAGAACCTTTAAACTAGAGAAATATAATTAAGACCTAGTGGCAACAAATGTGGAAGCAAATGATTTAGGCACTCCATGCAGACAGATGTGACAGAACATGCTATACTTGTAACAGAGGCATCAAAGGAGCTAGTCTTGAGTATCAACTTGCCTTCATCAAGTACGATATCTAAATATCGGTAGTTGATAATCAACAGTTGGCTTCTGTCAGATGGGATCTACTTTGGGCTAACCTGGCATGAAATGGTAGACAGAGCATCCTGATTTGGCAAGAATGGTTTTTGCCCACCCTGTTATAATAGCATCTGTGTACTGGTGGAAAAATGTGCTTACCTAAAGTGCCTTTTATAGACATGGTCCATTTCTTGACATCCAACATAGAAAACTCAAATTACGACAACACTGAGTTGTACTACTTATTGTTAAAGAGTTTAAACAGAGAGATGCCAGAATGTGAAACCAGAACATATCCATAAGTGTATAGTTAAAGAACCCTGGTTGTAGTGTAGGGAAAGTACTCTCTCTCTCTCTCTCTCTATATATATATATATATATATATATATATATATATATATATATACATATTAGGGTTGAGCACTTATCTTGCTTTCAGACGAATGGTTACTGCAGAAAAGTATCAATTTTTGGCAGAAACTCCATCATATCATGTTAGATTACCCACAATCCACTATTGGATTTCTTAGAGATCTAAATATTTCCCAGCAATATCAAATTAAGTATTGTTTCCTCCTGCAGATACCCATTGTTGCCACCAGAAGACTGTGATAACTACCACCCTGAACTTAAGGTTATTACAAACAAACTTACTACAGAATATAAAAATCAAATCTAACGTCATCATGTTAGCAGAGTTTAATTGCCCATCCACTGATTGTCATAATTACGCCACAAAAATATTCAATACAATAAATGTCATAAATTAAATTGTTAAACTTTGGACTACAGTCATCATTTCTCTTTGGCCTCGTGGTATCCCCCTCTCTACCCACCAAATGCATCGGTCTTTAGGGACTTGTCTATGGCTAACCTGCTAAAGCTCTAAGACTACCTAGGCAAATTCTTCAAGAACCACACCATCAGTTCAGTTGAAAAGGTAGCATGTCTCACCTCTGACTTCTGCTAACACCTCAAAAGTTGCAAAGACCAGCCTGTCTTTTTTATAAGTGCAGTGTCAAGTTGAAAAATAAAGCCATATTGCAGAACTCTTATATCTTGAATAAATACAAATGATCAAATTCACTATGTCTCTAAAATGTACTAAAACAGACCAGTAGCTATCTTATGAGCACCTTTAGGAAATATAATGCTGAAAGCACCTTATTAACACAACCTAATAATGACACTACCTTTGCACAAGATTATCCAGAGCATATAAAAAGATAGACCAAAATCCATTTTAAGGTTCCAAGTTTAGAGTCAGACTTCAATGATGAACATAGGATGTTACTAAAACAATGTATGTCTCTCATAATTTTTTTTGAAAAAAATTTCCAGTGTTGAAAAATTAGAGCTCTGACCCTTGTTTGAACTTTTAACAAATTCTCCTCCAAAGAAGTTAGTTTGACATTTTCTAGCATAGTCCAGAATCCTTGCTCTGTCAGTGATAGTATGTTCTTCCTGTGGGTGAACTGTCCATATAGTGCCTCATACTCTACATCTCAGAATTAAGTGAATTTTCAGTATTTCCACTTCCTCCGATCCCTCTTTTTCAGCTGGACCTAAGAAATCTGACAGAAATGCAGTATTTTGAAATGTGCAAATTCATTGGTTGTAGGACCAAAGACACAACATAACAGATATTGTTCTTCTAGTGCTTCTTTCTATCTGGAAGTCTAAGAAAAGCGACCTTTTTCTTTCAAAAGCACTTTATGGCTATAGTCATCTATGTCTTGGTGAACAGGTGGCAAAATACATGAATTACTTTGACCATCTGGTAAACTCCTTTTGCCCAATGCAAGAGGGAGCTGTCTCACATGCCTGTGGTCCTGCTTAGGCTACTTAGCTACAGATATTTCCCCCATGGCAAATTAGCACTGTGGCATTGCATTCTGCACCATACCTGACTTGTAGGGGCATTGCGGCTAGGTGACCTGAAATCTATAAGTAAAGCATATCTCCTTAGATCCAGTCCCACCACCACATAGGATGGACATGTATGTATACCATATGGTTTGTCCTTGTACAGTCTGAAAGACATAATCTTCTGTCCAGCAACCCCCCCCCCCCATACCCCTGAGCTCATTCCTAAACTTAGTCTCATGTCTCATAGGGTGCCAGACTATCTTACTGTCTTTATAGGTTAAGGTAGCATTTTGCTGAGATTTTCGACAGAGTTCAAGGACAACAGATAAAGGTACAGGTCTAGTTCATGCTATGATCTAGTGGGTTAAGTTAAGGCCATAGCATACCTGCAAAAATATGGTAAAACCAAACCTCTATATTTCCTATGAGTAATAAGCTTCTTCCTTGCTAGCCTTGGATAAGAGTTGTTCCAGGCATAAAGTAGAGCTAGTCTAGTTTCTGTAATCTTGATGTTAAACAATGTAGAGATAAATCTGATATAAAGCACATTTAGAACAGAAATTGTGGTAGTATCAAGATCTTAATAGTGGCTATATGGGCTAGGAATGACAATTTAATTGCTGCCCAAGAAGCAAAATTCTCCTGACATTCCCTAATAAAGGAGTTTATGTTCAGTGTTCTAATACTGCTAAAATGAGTGGTAGTTTGAATGCAAAGATACCTATCTGTAGTGGTCCACGTAATTCCATAGTTAGTTTGAACATCTTGTAGCACATGACAATTAGTAACCAATAGGAAAAAAGCTAAATGTGAATACAAAGTGAATATATAGACAGTAAAATGATTCATTAATCTTTCTTCAGATATGTTAAGAAACTACAAAACAACAGCACACAATGCATTTAATTTATCCTCAATAACACAATTTCTCTGAGCCAATGGTTATAGCAGGTATCTTTGCAGAAAAATATGCTTCAGATTTTACCCCATGTACTCATATTACCACTCCCACTATTCACACTATATTATCTTCTGCCAAAAATCATTGTAGAGCAAATCCTTGAAACCCTATCTAGAACTAAAAATAAAAACCTGCATGGGTCCTGACAACATACTAGGATGTATCCTCATCGGTGCTAAATATCAACAGTCTGAACCTCTTCTCATTCTTTTTTAACTGTAGCTTAGCGAGTGGGGATTATCCAGAAGCCTGGGAAGTACTTTACTGATATCCCCACACAATGCTCACTCTTCTTTAGATTGTGCTAGCTCTAGGCACATCATTCTCATCAGCATTATATGTACATTGTATTTAAACCCATAAAGTATCTCATACCAGACCAGCATTATATGTAAACCTATGGAACAACTCAAGATGCAGACATAGACAATGTTACTCAACTTGACAATAACAAGGTTGGATTTATGAAAGGTCAAGCCTACCTCCTAAATCTGGTAAGCTTCTTTGTAAAGGATACTGAGACAGTTGACAGTTGCCTCTCACTACATAGTACCTTTCTCAGTATGGCCAAGGCTTTTGATAACATCTCCCACATTGATGTCATAGACATTAATAAAACTCAACATAAATCCCTACAATGCTCACTGGATTGCAAATTGGTTAATTGACAGAACACAAATAGTGAAAGTTGCAGGTATTCTCTGGAAATGTAAATCTGTAACTAACTGTGTCCCACATGTTTCTGTTTTGGGACCTTTTCTTTTTGGCATATATTTTGCTGACATCCATGCAAGTACTTCAGGAATATGAGTACAGATTTGCTGGTGCCCAGTTTACAGTCAGAGAAATCAACACCTTATATCGATTAAGCAAAGACTGTACTTCGTTATGTCAAAGAACTTCCTTACTATAAAACTGACATGGGTTTAAAATCCTCAAAGTTTATCTACAAGAGTGCCAATAAAGTTATCTGAAATTACTACAGAGATGATTTATTAATGGATTATGCATTGATATCTGTTGCTATCCTAAACAAATTGCATCACATTACATTTTTTTAGTTAAAAATGCATTGTTATAAGAAGACAAGTTATAAAGGTTATCAGCACAGTTTTGTAATGCCTTAGTTAGAGAAATTTGTTACAATCATAAAAAATGTTGGTGTCATCCAAATACCTCCTCACCCAAACATCACCACTTGTTGAAAAGGTGGACATCAACAAGCTAAACAGAAAATATCCCAAGGCAGAGCCCTGAAGTACACTTGCATTAACAATATTTGCTGTAGATAATGTAATCTCCACCATCAATGCATACATTCTGTTTGATAGCGACTGCTTACCCCAGGATTTTACTGTCTTCTGTAACTCCATATACAGAACATCACCTAGAAGACTTAATCACACTGGAATAGAAATATAGATTGCTCAAACAGCATCATCCTAAAATAAACACATGTTAAGTGATGTCGTACAACTGTGTAGTAGAAGTTGGAAAACATGAGAGTGGTGCTCGTTCAAACTCCTTTTCAATTAGACTTGTCAGACTGATGGAACAATAATTCACAACCTCACCATAGCAACCATGTTTGGGAATGTAAATCACATCTGTTTGTTTCTGAAACACCTCATGGATCCTCTATCTTATGTTTAGGACATCTTTCTTGAGTAGCTATGCCCCAACTCTTCCCCTGTATCTGTTTGGTACTTTTAGCTATTTTTATCCCGAGCCTATATTTCATTAGTTATATAAGTCATCAATTACCTGCTTATGGGTAAGACTAATGTAGCCTAGTCATGTGACTCAGTCATAAAGATGGGAATGCTATTTATTCTTATTTGGTCATCATCCTGTCCTCCTCATTATCACCTCCTTATGTAGTGTCTTCTTGTCAGCCCTCATAACCATCTGTCCAGCCTCCAGCAATCTTCTTCCCGATATAGTAAAACAATAGTTGCTGTATTCCTTACATATTCTACTTGCTACATTCTACTTCTGTAATACTTCCCCTTTACTTTTAATACATAACTTATACTAATACTATTTTACTTACACTGGTATTTTTCTTATACTATTGTTTTCTTATCTACCCACATAGCCTATTCCATTGCTCAAAATGTTTTCCTATCTTCTCAAGTTTATGACTCTACAGTTTTAATTATTATATTCTTGGAATAAGATCCACAACTTTCCATTGCAACTAGAGCCATGGTCCTGTGACATAGACAGATAAAGCAATAACCAAAACTGAGATGGCCCAGGTTCAGATAACTGCTTAAGGGTTAAATCAACCTTGTCTGGGGACACTGGAAGTGAGCGGCAGGTGCAGGTTTGCCTGTCCCATGGTAGGGTGATGATGTGGTTTAATATGCCACTTACTCAAGTAGGAGTGCTTGGGATACTAAAACCAGCAGTTATTGGCTTGGGTGAGTCATGACAAAAGCCTGGGATGGACATTCTAAATGAGTGATGCTCTTCTTGGGGTGCATTTCTAGAACAGTGACACTACAGAAAAGCTACCAGATGCTGCAGGGAGGTTAAGTAAGGGAATCCCCACTTTTGATTAGCAACCTGTTGATTCTCAACTTTCCTTTCAAAAGACGATTCAACAAGCCAATGCACTGTCAGCTTGAACATGGAACAAAATGGATGTAGGGCTCTCATCCTGCTTAGGAAAAGAATGAGCCGGCTATCAATATGGAGGAAAAATGATAGTGACCTTGTTGGGGAGCCTTGGTCAGAAGTGGAGAGATAAAAAAAAAGAAAAAAAAAATATACACACACACACACACACACACACACACACACCTTTAAATAAATACATGGGTCAAAGGTCTTTCTTTTTTAATGCATTCTGTTGAGATTAAAGTTATCATTCAGACTGCATTCTGAAAAAACGAGTGGACTACTGATATTTTTGAGTGATTGCAAAATATTGGAGAAAAAAGTTTCCCCTTTTACTCTTTCCTCCATTTAACAGTTGTTTGCAAGGTTTATATCTGCAGTATAGAACTCTGTTCCTACAGAGAGCCATACATTTTAAGATCTAGATTAATTTGGAACTATCCTACTCTCCAACTTTGCTCTTGCACTTATTGCAGATGCCTGACCCTAAACGCTTGACGACACAAAAACTATACAGGCACAGATTGCCTACCTACACCATCATGCTTTCACTGTTACCTCTCAACTGTCCAGATTTTCGCAGAATGTCCAGATTTTTCAATTATAATTTTGGTTTGTTTCTCACAAAATTGTGGTTTTCTAGAAGATCAATGGCAAATCAATGAGAAATTAAGTCAAAAAATAATGGTAAACATCTGAATTTCAGACATGATCATAGCCTTCAGAAAATTAATGCTAATGCAATGCCTGTAATTCTAACAGCTTTCTAAGTTTGTAAGAGCAATATTTAAAAGGTGTCCCTATTTTTGGTCCTTCACCCCCCATTATTTGTGGTTTTGTCCAGATTACTTGCTCTAAGAGGTTGAGAGGTATAATGTTGATTAACTGCATGGAGGAGGTGAAACAAATGCTTCACTATCACTAATCAATGAAAAATGAAAATAAATGCACATTGTACTATGTACTTGTCTTTACTGAAAAAAAAATGTTTACTATATTTTTGTTCATCTTTATGTTGAATTATAATTTCTGTCAAACCTACCTAGATGTAAAAAGAATCACAAAGTTTTTCTCTGACTGCTTTTCATCAGCTCAGCCAATACCTTATCTTAACCTCTAACTGCTGCATTAACAAACAATAGAACTTTTACTTCTGCATTGTAGTAGTTGAAGAAAACTCTGGGCTTAGTTGTAAATAACTTTTTTGCATACTAGTGTGTAACCATATCTAATTTTGCAGAGGTATAGCTGCCACTCCTGGCTTGAACACAGTAGCTGAGTTAGAGCAAGGCAAGTAGCTGCTATGGGAATGAAGTATGGAGGTGGGGGTGTAATCTAGAGTTTCAGACAGCCACAGCAATTGAGAGTGGTGATTTAAGTCTAGGAAGGGAGGGGGGATCATTTTAGGGAGTGGGAAGGTAATTTAGGATTAGGTAGTGGGAGTGCTTTAGTTATGGACAAGGTGGAAGTTTTAGGATTATGTTTAGTCCTCTGCCAGGGTGTTGCAGTTAATTTGAGTCATGGCATGAATGTTAGCTAACTCAATAATTCAACAGTTGATAATAACCTCAAGTTAGATATGCATATTAATCAAATTATTAAAAAAGTTAATAAAAAACTTGTCTCACTATACAAGATCAAACCTTTCCTCACTCCACTAGCTAGGACAGTAATTGTCCATACAGATCTACTTACCACCTTCCTTTATGCATCCCCTCTCTTCAGAAACTTGAGTAAGTCTGACCTTAATAAACTCTCTCGCTGCGCTGCTCATATTGCTAGATTTGCCACTGGAGCAGCATACAGAACACATCACTGTCTGAACCTAAAGAATCTAGGGTGGCTAAAATTGCCTATCCAACTTCAGTACAATCAACTAATAGTAGCACACAAAATTCTCTACCAACCTGAAAACACACCCATACTTACAAAAATTATCACCCTTACAGCTAACTGAAGACACTTCATTCATCCTACAAATTACTAGTCCAAACCCTCAAAAGCAACAACTCATCTGGAGACTGTCTATATGCCAACTCTGTTGGCAAAATATGGAACTCACTTCCTGCTGAGCTTACTTCAGAACCCGTTCTAATCCAATTCAAAAAACATCTAAAACAGTACTTTAAAAGGCAATGGCTAAGTCCTTGCCCTAATCCTGAGTAACTCTGGCAATATAAACATGTGCTAAAGAGGTCTTTTGGCCACCCCTACACTGCTTGCTAATTGTTACTCTATAACAAATTAGATTTATATATGACAGAATGAATGACTTTTATCCTATGTATTGTATCTGTAACAGTGCTTTAACTTGATTAATGTAACAGTTTTTCTGTATGTATGTATGAAGCTCTTCTCCCCGGGCCTCCATTGAAAATGGACAAGTATCCAGTCAGACTGTCCTGGTTAACAAATGTAAAATAAAATAAATAGGCCTGGAATACTGAGAATTAGGATGCCTGTCATTTAGAGCAAGAAGCATTGCGTAATTGTGTTCCAAGCTGTAAGCACATGAGTACTTGCAGTACACCCTGATCTTTCCAAGCCTTCCTACATAGCAAAAGCTACTCTGGACAAGCTAGAGGTGTTACTGTTCAATGCTAGGAGTCTCAACAAGAAACTGCACTCCCTGGAAGCTCTCCTCTCTTTGGAGAATGATGACATCTATGAAGTAACTGAAACATGGTTAAACAAAAACTCTGACATAGTTATAATGCCTATTAAACGTTCAAATCACTCAGTGAACATCAAAGAGTTAAAGGTGTAGGTGTATCTATCTACATAAAGGATAAGCACACCTCAAGGCTCGTCAAACAGTATGACATGCTTCAGCTGCTCCATGTCCAACTAACAGTACATACTGCCCACCTCGACCTGGCCTAGGCATTTGGCACAATTCCCCACTCTTGTATTATAAATAAACTCACAAAACTGGTCATAAATCCCTACATCACCAACTGGATAGCCAAATGTCTCATGGAATGGAAGACTCCACATCCAGCAAGATTCCAGTTACAAGTTGTGTGCCACAGGGCTCTTTGCCGGAGCCAATCCTGTTTGGAATATACTTCTCTGAAGTCAAGACTAATATGGAAGGCCTCTGAATGACAAAATGTGCGGTTGACTGCAAGCAAGCTGGGGTCAATCATTGAATCCTCCAATTATATAGAATCATGGCCTAAAACTAAATGTGAAAAAATGCATTATCATACCCTTTGGGAAGTCAAACACAGCTGCAAATTGTAACAGAGTAGACATAGTTGAGAGATCTAGTTACACAAATAGATAGTAGCTTGAATTTTGACCACCATGCATCCACAGTGGTGAGGAAGTATTTCTATGTAGCACAAGTTATAAGTAAAAGTATGGCATTCAGATACAAGGAAATTATAGTTCAGCTGTACATAGCCCTCATAGGTTCATAGGTTCATAGGTAGGTACTAGGCTATCGGCCCTAGGGCCCATACAAGCCTAGCCAAAAAATGTACCCTGGCTTTCGCCACCCAAGAAAATTATTTTCCTGTGCCCCTGTCGAGCAGAGCCACAGAAGTGATCCCCGGGGTGAATTTCCTATCTCCCATCCAATCATCAAGATTTTTCTTGAAGAGTGCTAATGAGGAGCTCTGTTTTACATAGATAGGTAGTCTGTTCCAGAGTATGGGAAGTCTCTGGGACAGGAATCTATCCCTCCAGCATGTTCTGTTTATTGTGGTGACAAGGTTGAGGTCCCTAGAGCGTGTAGCTCAGAGAGATTGGCATTTCTTTAAGTGGAGCATGTCCAACAGCTCTGGGTTTGACATAGCTTTGTATGTTAGGCAGAGATCGCCCCTGAGTAGGCGGTATGCGATGGAGTAAAGCTGTAGCTTTTTGAGACGGTCTGCATAGGGCATCTGTTTGAGGCCAGTAATCGTCTTTGTGAGGTATTTATGTGGTCTTTCCAGTTGTTGTAGATGTCTTGTGAGGTACATACCAAAAGGGGCATTGCACTCTATAATGGGTCTAATGAATGATGAGTAGAGGGGAAAAATTACCTCTTTTTTTCTGGATGAGAATCCTTTTGTGATGAGATGAGCCACACAGAAGGATTTCCTGACCACTGTGGCGATGTGATTATCAAAGGAGAGACTACTGTCCACCTGTGTCCCAAGGTCTCATCACATTTTCGGCATTAAGTAGACTACCAGCTATATGGTAGTTCATGGGTACAGAGTTTTTACCAAAGGGGGTGACAATACACTTTTTGGCATTGAGCTTCAGGCCATGGCTTTGACACCAGGTATCTGTCTCAGTGAGGCCCTTTTGTAGTTTGTCCACATCGTTAGGAGTTTCGATTATGGCTCCTAGTTTGCAGTCATCTGCAAACTTTGTTAGCCAAAGACCTTCTGTGTTGGCCTGCACTTCAGAGAAGTAGATACCAAACAGGAGAGGACCCAGGACTGAACCCTGTGGTACTCCACTCGTCACTGGTCTGATGTCGGATTTGGAATCTGCTACTTTCACAGTGTGGGTTCTGTCCGTGAGCCAGTTGGCAACCCATCTTGTGACATAGGGATTTATACCTAGTTTAGTGAGCTTATCTATAATTCCAGAGTGGGGGATGGTGTCGAAAGCCTTGGCGAGATCTAGATAAGCTGTGTGAACCATTTTACCCTCATCTATGGCTTTGGTGACTGCTTCAAAGAAGTCAATCAGGTTTAGGAGACATGATCTGCCTTTTACAAATCCAAACTGAGTAGGGTCCAGAGTTTGGAGATTACCAATGTCTTTGTTTATGAGTTCCATGATGATACGTTCCATGGCCTTGCAGACCAGGCTCGTCAGGCTAATGGGGCGGTAGTTCCCGGGGTCCGTCGTGGCTCCCCCTTTGTGGAGTGGGATAACTGTCGCAGTGCTCCATTCAGTGGGTACAAAGCCTGAGATGAGGCTATGATTGAACATGGTGCTTAGGTAGGGTGCCAGTTCATTCTGTAGTTCTTGTAGAACGCAGCCTGGGATATTGTCTGGTCCCATGGATGCTGTGTTCTTGGCTTTGGAGAGTGTGTTTTTTACCTGTGCAGCCATGATTATAGGAACTTTGCATTCTTCCGGTATAGAGATGGGCCCTCTAGGGGGTGAGAGGGGGGTAAAGTTAGCACTGAACCTATCTGCTAGGATGTTGGCAATATCAGTTGGTTCTGTATATTTAGTGCCATTATGCTGTAACTCAGAGCAGATCTGAGTGTTCCCATTGAGATTCTTGACATAGCTATAGAATGCTTTGTGGTTGTCTTTAGAGTCAGTGGCAATTTTGTTTTCGTAACTAGCTTTGGAGGATTTTATGAGGGATCTCAGCTTCTTACTGAGGTTGACCAGGGAGTTCCTCCAGTCATGGGATTTTACTCTTTTTTGCAACAGTTTCTTTCTTCTGTTGTAGAGTTTGTTTATGGCAGAGGACCACCAGATTGGCTTCCTTCTTTTGGAGGATAACATCTTGGTTCTATTAGGGATAGCATGATCCATGCACTCGTGTAAGTGCTTATAAAGTGCATTTGTGTAGGATTCGGCAGTCATACCTCTATTGTCCATCTGCATGGGTGTCATGAAGTTTGCCACTTCTGTCTTAAGAAGTGTGAAGTTGGCTTTTGAAAAGTGTTTTACGATGGTTTCCCTAATTGGGGCTGGGGGTGGGATGTGGATGTCTAGGCTGATAAGCTTGTGGTCGGATCTGACCAATGAGGAATTGACCTCTGGTGTGGAACACCGGTTTCCCATGTTGGTAATGACCAGGTCTAGGATATTGCTGCCCCTGATGGGGGTGTGAATAAGTTGATCCAAGGCATTGGAATTTATGAATTCTAGAAAACGTTGAGCAAAAGAGTTGGTACATGAGTAGTTTTCCCAGTTAATGGCGGGGTAGTTGAAATCGCCCATTATTAGGGTGTTGGGTTGTACCCTAATACTTTCCAGTGTATCAAGAAATGAGGAGTGTGAATCCTGGGGCATGGTGGGGGGTCTGTAGCAAGCTACAATATGATTTTGGTCTTGCCCAGAGTTAGTTGCACTTGGATAATCTCGGATGCATTATGCTGTGCAACTAGCCAGGAGGTGTGGATATCCTTAATGAATATGGACACGCCTCCGTCTTTAGTGCTTCTTTCTGGGTTAGGTGGCCGAAAGGTGTGGTATGAATTGTAGCCTGGTAATGCAGGGGTGCTCTCTGGAGCTTTGAACCAGGTCTCTGTCACTGCACAGATGTCAATGTTCTCCATTTTAAGGAGTGCCTCGAGTGAGTGCATTTTGAGGTTTAGACTTCTAGCATTGAGTAGCATTACCCTCAGATTTTGCTTGCTTGTACCTGTTACGGTGGTGAATTTGTCATTTGAACCTTGCCTAAAAAAGGCACTATAGGGATGGCAAGAGTCTTAGACAGTATCCAGAATCCTAAGGGTGACAGGTGCAGGCCATCTCTGGCAAAGCATCGTGGACTGTCGATCATGTCGTCCCAGGCAGACAAATACTGGATCCCCTTAGAATGACACCAGAAGCTTAGCCAATTGTTGAAGTCAATCATTTTGTCCTTGTACTGTGGTATCATTCTGGGTGATGGCAGGATGCTACTCAGGGCCCTCACTTGAACAATATTCAAGAACAATATGCCATTTGTCATGTACTTGACTAGGTGCATACAGTAGCTGGAGCAACCTCAAATGTTCCTCACAAAGAAAATGCAGAGTGTAAACAACATGTCCTATGTGGATAGACTAAAAGTCCTACCCTTTACTCTGTCTCCTACTGACTATTAAGGGGTGACCTATGCCTGACCTACAAAGTACTCACAAATCCAGCTCTAATGGAGATGCTACACACCTGCAAGTCAAACAACATGAGAATCACCCAATTTAGGGATCTAAACCTAGTCAGTGACTCAAACAAATCATACTGGAGAGACGGACATGTCTCAGAGATTGCCCGTTCTTTGGAACAGGCTTCCTATTCACATTAAGTAGAGCTCTTCCCAGCCCCTCTTCAAATGCAGTTTGGATCAAAGGATGGGGAATCACAAATTCACAACTGGGGTAGTGCCTATGTCCCTTATGGATGGGGGCAATCTGTAACATACTCAAGAGTCAAGACATAGGCAAAAACTCATGCCATCCTCTTGGCCCTAGGGTCCATATATTGGGTAAAATCAGATTATATTGGCTAGGCCTGTAAAGGATCTTAAGCCATTAGCTCTAGTAATCTCCTATGAACCTACAGTAAACTCTGTTGTTGAATTGCTAAGTTTGTGGTTTCTGACTGCACAAATCAGTAATGTTGGTAATTTGTCACTGACCCATTCACTGGCACCTTTTTCCTTTATACATGCAAAGTATATAGGCAAAACTGCATGTATTTAATAGTACGCACATATATAAATGTATTACCTGACCACACTTTTGACTGCCTACAAGGCTTCTCTGTATTGACACCTTGCATTCCTACAATCTAACAAAGAAATGAAAAGTCTGAGAATAGAGAACAAAATATTCTATGATTTCTTCTTCCATTTATGTCTTTCTTCCTGTAATCCAGAAGTACCATACAGATGTTATTCCGCCTCTGCTACAGGCAGTAATCTCACTTAAGGAGAATCATTTCATACCATGGCTGTAAGATCTGAATTTGTGATTATTCCTCTCAGTATTCATTACAATGTGATGAGTTTTGTTTACACAATGCCTACAAAAGCTGAATTTGTGAATATACTTCAGCAGCCTACATTACAATGTGAATTTTTCCTGCTCTAACTGATAAACGTTTTCAACCGAACCACCGATTTAAAATACTTACTATATGCATGTAATATTTCTTGAATTCCCTCTTTCTCTTTCATAATCATGAACCAGTGCTTTCAGCATTACATTTATAGCATTCAAAATAGAAACAGCATGAGTTAAAACTCAGTTATGTTATACTATTAATAATTCTTTTTAGCTGAGCATTAGCAGCTGCTTTGAAACTAAGCATGCTGAATTGTTTCTCAGAATTTCAAACATTTATTACAGCCAAAGCAGCTTTTCTGTATCTTTCTGTCTGCTGGCATGTGTACATATATTTACAGCCACGGTATTTTAGTATAATCCTGTTAGCTATTTTGAATAAGCAAATGCATTTCTAAGTTCTCTTTAATTCATAACATTATTATTATTATTATTATTATGAAAATAACGATGAAAAAGGGAAACTGATAAGTAAATAAGTACATTAATCAGTTTCTTTATTACTCTTTAATTATTTTTATTTACTTTTCAGTAGGAAACTAAACTTTTATTTTTTAATCTGAAGTGATTTTTGGTCGAAGAGCTTGGTTTCTTTATCTTCTTTTCCAAATGACACACTTAGAAGACACTATTCGCCACTAGATTAATCCCGTGATACGTTGGTTTAGTTTTCATAGTTGCTGCCAAGCTAATCTTTCTCAAGAGCTATTTTATACTCTGCAGAGACAGTAATTTGCAGTCATTCACAGACAAAGAATTTATCTGTATTTCACAGACTGTCATTTGTCTTCAAATTTAGCTTTTAATCTTTTTAATGCAAAAATGTTGTCAATGAGAAGTTCTAATGTGGATATACAGACAATGCTTCCTGATTAACATGAGATTTGAAATGCTAAGTTCAAATAGCATACTTCACTGAAAGACAGCATTGTTATACTCTTATGCTTAGTTAGTCAGTTAGTTAGTTTGTTAATGGCGTAATTTCAAGATGGACACAGCCCATCTGAGGTATATCCAAGAAGTTTCAATAATCAAACATACGTAGTTTGTAAGGAATAATAAACAACTATGCCAACAATCCATGTAAAACCACAACACTTCTATTTAATAAGGTAAATAAAAAGTCAGAAATGTAGCTGGGTGAATATACTAAGTACTAAAATATAAGCCAGTAGTAGAGTTATAATAACTAAGGATATCGCTCAACCTCTTAGAGCAAGAAATCTGGACAAAGCCTAGAATCATTTGGGGAAAAAGGCCCAAAAATAGGTACCGATTTTAGATATTGCTCTTATAAACTTAGAAGGTTACTGGAATAACAGGATTTGTATTTTCATGCATTTTTCTGAAAGATAAGAAGTATGAAACTCAAACGTCTCTCATTATTTCATGACATTAATCCTCAGTGATTTGTCAGAAAACCACACATTTTATGAGGAACAAACCAAATATATGAGGCAAAAGTCTGGACATGCTGCAAAAACCTGGACATTTGAGAAGTATCTAACTTGGACAGAGTAGAAAAGAACATTAGGTAAACATTCAGTAGTAAAAGAGACATGATTTGTGGAATAGTAGATGATGGCAACATATATTATCTGTCCAAGAAGCAGTGTGAGAGCTCTAGCAGCTAGTATAGCTAAACTGCAGACAGATAAGGTAACGGTAAATGAGATTTATGTGCAGTGCTTAAAATACCATTAGAAGCAAAAAGGAAAAAATATAAAACTTAACTAAACTAAAAATATCGCAAAACAGAAATATTTGTATAGGAGCTTAAATGAGTTATCCCAAGACTGCAGCAGGATATAATAAGGCATTTTCATGGAAAGAAGAGCTTACCATAGAAACTGAAATCAGACTGCATGGGGAAGTAGAATGGGGGGACATTATGCATCTTAGACAGTATTTTAGAAAGGTGTGAATGAGCCTTTAAGTCCAGATGAGGGATTTAGGTTATAGGACACAGAGAGGTGGAGAGTATGGAGAAAGAAGTGAAATGTCAAGGAGAAAGAAGAGTTTGGAGGGGAGAGTAGGAGACAGAATGACATAAAATGAAAAAGTAATACATATTATGGAGCATGGAGGAATGGAAAAGGGTTGGAAATAAATATGGGAGAGACAGATCTTGAGAGAGAGAGATACACAGAGACAGAGAGAGAGGGATAGAAAACTGTAGGCACTGTTGCATTCTAAAAATGAAGACATCCAGCTAAAATATGAAATGAACAGTCGAATAGGGCAAGCCACATAACATAAAAATCAAGGATCTTGCCTCAGATGTACAAAAGCAATCTGATACAAGTGGCAGAGGAAGGTATATAAAGAAGGTAAGTAGATAATATACTGGCAATAATCTTTAGAATGAAGGGACATTTTAAAAGTGTCATAGTTCAGAGAGGTCTTTGTTGGTTGGGGAGTCAGATACTATATGTGGGGTGCTTCATAGCTAAAAAAGCCAGATTAGACTGCTTGTTGTACTTTATGTAGACTGCATGGAACCCCAAAGCTCATCTTCCCTCAAGATGTGTATAATAAACAGAAAGTGATCTACAGAGCAATTTGTGGCAGAAACAAAATCAACTATCCTGATTTTTGCAGAGTTTTGCCTCATATTTTTTCATCTGTTTTTCATAAAATCTGTGGTCTTCCAGCAAACAGTATTCAATAAATAGTGACAGGCATTAGAGTTTCAGACTTCACACCTTTCAAAAGTTCATTCTAATGCAAAATCTGTTATTCTAGCAACTTTTGAAGTTTATGAGCAATATTTAAAATCTATCCTTACTTTTGGGCCTCTGCCCCTCCATTATTTTTGTTTTTTCCCAACTTTCTGATGCCAAGTGGTTGAGAGGTATGATTTGAGTGCACATTGCCTGTCTCAGGAATTACCAAAAGACTTGAAAATTCAAAATGTTTACATTTTAGCTGTGCCAACATATAAATAGATAATAAATAAAATGTTTTATTAAGTAATGGGCTGTGCAATTAAGAGGTGGTTGAGATAGATACTACATCTGGTACTAGCTAGATTTATATAACTGCACTTTGAAAGCTGGTTCCTGAAGTTGCTCGTATTGTTGACCTGCACAAGTAAATGCTTCTAGGCACAGGTAACTGGTGACTGATGGCATTTTTTGCATGATTTGTTTTGAATGCAGTGCAGTATGTTTCTTTTGTCTAATGGAAAGAGAGTATATTTGATGAACACCCTAGAGGTGTGGTTGGGAAAGCCTACAGTAATTCTCTATGTCACTTGTTATGAGATGACCTCATTCTGGATGGGACAGGAGATGTTTCCTACAAGGACTGAGGATGGAGGCCTACTCTGGCTAGAGATATGTACAACAGGGCTTTTTAATGTTCATGACCTTTGACCTATTTAAACAGAAGTTGAAACTTGATCAACCTTTCTGTGCAGTAGATGTTCTCTGAATGAAAAATACTCTGGGATAGACATTTCAGAATCTGCTATAAAGGGTATATACGTGAGGTTTAATAAGTTTTGTCCATTTTCTGAATAACAGCAAGTGAAGGAAGTTCACCACTTGCATGACTATGCATGGGGGCTACTCATTACCTTAAAGAATTTTAAAACATTCCTGAACTCTGGTCTCAGCAGGTAAACATTTAGTTTGGTCTTGCTCCTAGGTTAACATTTTCAACTTAAATGAAATTCAGTAAAGTGCTATAATTATTGTTATACCCTTTTTTTACTGTGATAGCAATTCCTTGTTGATCCACTTGCTATGGTTTATGTGGGATGAAGCAAGTTAGATGTAATTTAATGTCTGAAAATCTTTGTGGCCATGGAGTTAGTCTGTGCTAGTCTGTATAAGAACAATCAGGGACTCTTGATTTAGTCTTGCATTTGAATGTGCAGCTGCATGCGTAACGGTCTGTTCAGACCATCTACCAACGCTGTATCTTAAATGCTGTTGTGATCTGTATGCTGTGTTATAGGGCATGACTAACCTTCTTACCTCCATAACTTGCAGGATTGCTCATCGTGGATGGGTACTTATCTTACATTAACAATCTTACAAGCAGATTATCATTAAGAAGCAATGAACTGTGTGTCTGAATTGTAACTCTTGGTTTTTGTAGGACTTACAAAAGACTGCTTCATTCAACTGCAACTAAACTTCACCTTTTGAAATGCAGTACAACAGTCCATCAATTTAAACTGTTAATTTTACTACCCATTTCTCATACTTAATAATGTATGCTGAGTTTAGGATGGTTTTCTAAATGGCAGTTCTTAGCCTTTAAATGTGCCTTTCTCTTTGTTGTTGTTATACTGCTGTGTATTAGCATGCAATATTCATTCAGTGCTTACCGCAGATATTCTTTTTTACTACTCCTCTTCAATTATTTTGGTTAGTCTATTTTCCTTAAAACTTTCTTACCATTTGTTAATTTGCTACACTCGTTTTTTGCCCTTGAGACTGTAGCTGGGGTAGTCACAGGCATGAAAAGCTGTCCACAATTCCTTTAGGGCTTAACATTTTCTGGCTAAGCAATAAAGTTTTAGCTCTACTCCTCTGCTCCTACTTTCTCCTTCTTTCAAGTTGTCTTCTGTCCTTCTTACCACATTAACTTTTCTTTCTTGGAACAGCTGCCACCTTCTCTGCCCCACTGTCACAAAATTGTCCTCCTGCTGGTCAGTCTCTACCTTCTTATATCCATGCAAGTTGTTGCTTGCTACTCATTGACTTTTTCTTCTACACCCCTATTCCAAGTAGATCTCTCCATCTAGGTCATTCAGTAGCTACATTTTTATTTATTTATGCCCAGCTTTTAATAACTGCACATCCACTAAGACATTCCTTTTTAAACTATTCAAAACCATGTGGGACTCACAGTAATGTTTTGACTCACATTTCTCTGACTGGTTCACCTCTCTTTTCCAACATGTTTAACCCTTCAACCTGCCACGACTGTTACTCCTTTTACTGTTCAAAAATTACCCTCACCATCTTAAAACCTGGTACACCAGACTACAAACTTACCCCCCAGTCAGGTATGGTGTGGAAGATTAAAAGGATTAAACTACTACTTGTTGGTGTAGGAATATTAGTGGCAAATTTCCCAGTGCATGCATCTTTGGTGTACTGTAGATGCCTGATATCAGTGGAATATCAGAAACTTGATTGAAGCTTTCCATTTTGAGTCCTGATATTCAAGGTTTTGGTTATACACCAGTGAGAGCTAATGGGCTACAAAAAGACATTTAGATGCATCTTTGTGTCTTTGCCACATATTTACAAATTTGCATGTGATCTACTGTTCACATTGCATGGCAAGAAGAAGCTATAGCCAAGTGAAATCAACAAGTTACAACTGAGACAACTGTTGTATCAGGGATGGCTACTGGCATAAGGTTTACAGCTCCTTTTCAAACGTCTCTGGGGCACAAAAGAGCTTGCATCATAACTGCTTCTGAAACAGTCATCAACAATAAAATCATCAGCCAGTAATCATTCAGCAAGGTCACTGTGGTTAATTCCATGGTGAATACCAGCCAAATAGCAACAGTTTTTAATGAGGAGATTCCTCACCTTCAGTCAGGAGGGGAGCACCAGCAGAAGTGTTCCACTACCTTGCCTGGCTGCTACACACTGGAAACAGCCATGATGCATCTCTCCTGCTACCTGCCAGTGTAGGAGGTCATCACATATGACTTGAAGATTATGAAAAAAAGAGGCTATGTGACCCACTTCCTTTTCACTACTCTGCCATACTCTATTCTTCTTCTCAGTGTCCCACCTCCATTAAAAGAATGAGGCATTACTGAAAGTCACAAAACCTCTTCCAAGAAATAGCCATAAAGAAGGTCCTGCAAGATCAGACAGGTTCCAGCTTCTACTCCAAATTATTTTTATTGCTTTTCTCTGTATTTTCTTTTTAGTTTTAATTTTGCATGTGCTGATGTTATTTCTCATTGCATGCATAATACCATGACAGTGTTTGAACTGTTAATGTTTTGATTGCAAATGTTTGGGTCTATCATTAAATTCGATAGATTTTATTATATATATATCTATATATATATATGTATATATATATATATATATATATATATATATATATATATATATATATATAAATATATATATATATGGGTTCCGGACGTTTACTCGAATGAGCAAAGGACCGAAAGCCAAACGGCTGGGCATACTTACGCGAAAGTGCTTTTAACCAAAGAAGCACTTTTGCATAAGTATGCCGGTTGCCGAGGCTGTACTATGGTGTTATCTACTTCTACTATGTTATCACCTTCTGGGACCAGCTCCAATACATTATATCTAAACTGATGTGCCTCACCCATTGCCAAAGTATGTTTTGCTATAGCACTATAGGTATGTCCCCTTTTATAACAGTAAAGATGATCTCTAATGCGTTTGTGTAATCTCCTGTTGGTTTTACCAACAGAGAATGATAAACAACACATACATCTGGCCAAATATACAAGATTCCTGCTGCCACAATCGGCTCCTGTCTGAAAAATAAAAGTCTTCCCTGTATCTGGATGCTGAAACTCCTATAGCAAAACATACTTTGGCAATGGGTGAGGCACATCAGTTTAGATATAATGTATTGGAGCTGGTCCCAGAAGGTGATAGGTTAGGTGACATCTCTAATAGAACTGAAAATAAGGAGTTGAGATGGATTATTAAGTTGAAAGCACACTTAGGGAAAGGATTGAATGATCACATAGTCATTACGGCAAGACTGAGGGGCAGGAGCCTGAGGAAATGCTAGGCTGTGTCGAGCCTCATTATAATAGTGCTAGTTATTTTTGACTTTTTATCTTTGAGCTTGTATATTTTAGTATGTATTTGAATATGTAGTTGACACATTTTATATTGTTTTATTTTATTTGAATAATTATACAGATATGTTTTATATGTATTTAAATGATGCAAGATGGTTTTATTGGTTGGTTTGAATTTCATGATGTTTAAAAGGAAGTGATGTATTTGTATCTGTGAGGTCTGAGGAAGCAATTTTATTTGTGAAAGCACTTACCTTATTATCTGTTACTCTAATAAATGTATATTTTTTAGCTGAACAGTTTTATTAGTTTACCTGCCTTTCTGCTGACTTTTTGACTTTGGATTTTTACTTCTTTATTCACTATTTTGGTGTTTTTTCATTTGATATATATATATATATATATATATATATATATATATATATATATATATATATATATATATATATGGAAGCCCTTCATTTGTTCGAACTTTCAAATGTTCGAAACTCATATGGCCGACACCATATAAATGATAGTGGAGATCCCGCTACAGTGCGGGACTGGGAGATTCCCCTTTCCTGCACTGTAGTGAGATTTCAGAGTGAGAATATTTAGTAGCAGGAGGTGTGGGGGCGGTGTAGGTAGGTAAATGGTGCTATTTTAGGATGTCAGATTTTCGGAATGTCGATCATATAGTGTCGGCCATATGAAAGTCGGCGATATGAACAGTCAACATTCTGAAGTAGGCCCATATATATATATATATATATATATATATATATATATATATATATATATATATATCTATGTAGCTATATATATATGTATATATAGCTATATATATATATATATATATATATATATATATATATATATAAGTTGCATGAGTTATCATATTTAATTAGTAATTGTTTAGCCATCTGGCAGATGTATGAAAAAGCTGCACTGTAAATGGTTATTATTATGTATTTGCAGTTTATCCTTGTTTGTTCAAAATCTGCACAGAATATTTACAGCACTACTGTTCTTGCCCTTGAATTGCTGCTAGTTGCCCACTTAGTAGTTAGCAGTTTCTTTCTTCAGGTAAAACTAGAATTTCTGGCCTAAACTTTAATTACAACACATTCAAAAATATTACAGTCTCATAACATGGAGTTATGCAGTATGCCTTATGCAAAAATAATGTGAGTCACAAAAGAAGCGCACCACCGTTCTGCCTTGCACAGACCTCTCATTTACATTTTGAATTGTGATAAATGTCTCAGTCTACTGTTTTCATCTCCTGAAAAATTCCAGTCAATACTTAACTTTCCCTAATTATGAATTTATGTTTCAATTCTGTGGCATTATTCATGCTAATAATAAAAAAATATCGAACAAAGGAAAATGCCAGATGCATTGGTTGAAATGGAACAGAAATAAAGTGACAGATTTTTTCAAACAGCTACTCAACACAAGAAACTTGTATCTGTTACAGCAATCACAGGTAGAAAATGCTTCCAGAAACAACAGGATACATGTTTTGACCTGCATAGATGAATGCTTGTAGTAGCTTACACAGTATGTATCTACTGTGCCATGAAATTGGGCACATTTTGATGGTCCTCCTGATACAGAATCTTCATGATACTGTATTACTGACCAGTTAGTAATGCTTTGTAACAAATGCCTGGCAGTGATGTTTACCAGTTGAATACCCAATAATTGATGAAAACTCCAAAAGTTACTTGAATAGTTTATTTAGCTTATACCAGGGTTTGATGGTACATACTTCTGCCATGATTGTGTAAAGAGACCAGAGTTAAAGACTCTTTTAAAAACAGAAGGACATCTTGCAAGTATATGAAAATAAACAGCAAAGATTGCACTGATCTTATAGGTTCATAGGTTCATAGGTAGGTACTAGGCTATCTGCCCAAAGGCATTTATAAGCTTAGCCAGAATGTGTTGGCTTTCGCAGCCCCCTTAGATTAGTTCCCTGTGTCTCTGTCCAGCACAGCAACTGAAGTGATCCCCGAGGTAAACTTTCTGTTTCCCATCCACTTGTCAAGGCTTCTCTTGAAGAGTGTTAGTGAGGAGCTCTGCCTAATGTAGATTAGAATCTTGTTCCAAAGCATGGGAAGTCTCTGAGACAGGAATCTATCCCTCCAGCAAGTCCTATTTATTGTTGTGGTGAGGTTTAGATCCCTACAGTGTGTGGCTCGAGGGGATATGGTTTTCTTTAGGTGTAGCATGTCCATCAATTCTGGGTTGGACATGGCCTTGTATGTCAGGCAGAGATCACCTCTGAGTATTTGGTATGCAACCGAGTACAACTGGAGTTTCTTCAGTCGAGCTGCATAGGGCATCTGTTTGAGACCAGTGATCTTCTTGGTGAGGTACTTCTGTGATCTTTCCAGCTGTTGCAGGTGTCTTGTAAGGTACATCCCAAATGGGGCGTTGTACTTTATGATGGGTCTGATGAGTGATGAGTAGAGGGGCACAATGACCTCTTTTGATCTGGATGTGAACCTTTTGTAATTAGGTGGGCCACATAGAAGGATTTTCTAACTACTTTGGCAATGTGATTATCAAAGGAGAGATTACTATCTACTTGGGTCCCCAGATCCCTTATTATGTCTTCCATATTTAGGTGACTACCACCTATGTGGTAGGTTGTGGGTACTTTGTTTTTTCCAAAGAGGATGACTATGCACTTTTTGGCATTTAGCTTGAAGCCATGATTTTGACACCAGGTATCCATCTCAGTGAGACCCTTTTGGAGGATGTTTGTGTCAGCCGGAGAGTCACTTATAGCCCCTAGTTTGCAGTCATCTGTGAACTTGGTCAGCCATAGTCCTCATGTGCTTGGCTGTACCTCTGAGAAGTATATGCTGATCAGGAGGGGTCCTAGGAATGAACCCTGGGGAATGCCACTTGTAACTGGTTTAGAGTCGGACCTCACTTCCGCAACTCTCACCATGTGGGTTCTGTCGGTGAGCCATTTGGTAACCCATCTTGTGACATAAGGGTTTATGTTCAGGCTGGTGAGCTTGTCTATAATACCAGAATGTGGAATGGTGTCAAAGACTTTGCGAGGTCAAGGTAGGCTGTGTGTACCACGTTTCCCTCATCTATACCCTTGGTAACTGTTTCAAAGAAGTCCACCAGGTTTAGGAGGCATGATCTGCTCTTAACAAAGCTGAACTGGGTATGGTCCAGTGCTTGGAGGATCCCACTGTCTCTGTTAATGAGTTCCATGATGATGCGCTCCATAGCCTTGCAGACCAAGCTAGTTCAGCTTATAGGGCGATAGTTCCCGGGGTCTGTTGTGGCCCCATCTTTGTGGAGCAGAAAAAACATTGCTGTGCATCACTCTATGGGTACATAGCCTGTGGAGATGCTGAGTTTGAACAGTGTATTTAGGTGAGGGGTTAGTGTGTTTTTGAGCTTGTGTAGGACATAGCCTGGAACACCATCCAGTCCCATTGATGCTGTGTTTTTGGATATGGAGAGGGCTGTTTTAACCTGAATGTCTGTGATTTCAGGGGCTCTACATTCTTCTGGTATGGTTATGGGCCCTTTTGGGGGTGAGAGGGGGTGAAGTTTGCACTGAAACTGTCTGCCAGGATGTTGGCGATATTGGTTGGTTCTGTGTATTTTATGCCTTTCTGCACTAACTCCGAGCAGATCTGAGCATTGCCTCTTAGATACTTAACATAGCTAAAGAATGCCTTGTGGTTATCTTTGAAGTCCATGGCAATTTTTCTTTCGAAGCGAGCCTTGGATGATTTTATGAGGGATCATAGTTTCTTGCTGATACTGATCAGGGATGTCTTCCCTTCTTGGGATTTTACTCTTTTCTGTACTAGTTTCCTCCTTCTGTTGTATAGCTTGTTTATGGTAGGGGTCCACCAGACTGGTTTCCTTTTCTTGGAGGAGTGAGTCTTAGTTTTGCTTGGGATAACACGATCCATGCATTCTTGTGGGTGACCGTAGAATGCATTAGTAAGGGATTTTGCAGCTTGAACAGTGTTATCCTTTAGCATTGGGGCTTTGAAACTTTCCGCCTCGGTCTTAAGTAACATGAAGTTTGCTTTTGAAAAGTTTTTAACTGTGGTTTCCTTGACCGGGGGTGGGGGTGGAATGTGGATATCCAAAGTGATTTGTTTATGGTCAGATCTAACCAGTGAATGGTTGACCTCTGGTGTGGAACACCAGTCGCCCATGTTGGTGATGACCAGATCCAATATGTTGTCACCTCTGGTGGGAGTGTTGACCAGTTGATCCAGGGTGTTTGAGTTTATAAATTCTAGGAAATGTTGAGCAAGGGAGTTAGTACTTGAGTAGTTCTCCCAGTTAATGTTTGGGTAATATAAATCACCCACTATTAGGGTGCTTGGTAGGACCTTTATGTTTCCCAGTGTTTCCAGAAATGCAGAATGGGGGTCCTGGGACATGGTGGGTGATCTGAAGCAAGCTACAATTTGAATTGCAGTTTTGCCCATTGTTAGTTGCACTTGGATGATCTCTGAAGCATCGTGCTGTGCCACTAACCTGGAGGTGTGAGTATCCTTGATGAATATGGATACTCCCCCGCATTTTGTATCTTGGTCCAGGTTTTGTGGCTGAAATGCATGGTATGAGTTGTAGCCTGGTCATGCTGGGGTGCTCTCTGGAGCCTTAAACCAGATTTCTGTTACTGCACATATATCGATTTTCTCCATACTGAGGAGTGCCTCGAGTGCATGCATTTTGAGGTTTAGACTTCTGGCATTTAGTAGCATTACTCTCAGTTTTTTGTTACTTGTGCTACTTACGGTGGTGGGTTTGTCTTTTGAGCCTTGCCTAAAAAAGGCACTATGGGGGTGGCAAGAGCCTTGGCCAGTATTTCAAAGCCTAAGGGTGACAGGTGCAAGCCATCTCTAGCGAAGCAGAGTGGCTTGTCAAGCATGTCATCCCAGGCGGACAGACATGGGATCCCCTTTGAATGACACCAGAAACATAGCCAATTGTTGACATTTATCATTTTTTCTTTATACCGTGGTATCATTCTTGGTGAGGGCAGGATTCTACTCAGGGTCAAGGTCATACCAGCCTGGGCTACGTGATCAGAGAGCTCTTCCATGTCTCCTTTCATGTAGTCTAGGGAGGTACAGCTCTGGTCATTCACATCAACATGGACAATGACAGAGTCATATTTGTACTTGTTCTGGAGTGACCTGAATGCTTGTGTTATGTATCGGATCCTGATACCCGACAGGCAGCTAACAGTAACCTTCTCCTTGTTCAGCCTAGTGAGTGGGACATCAGTGTGCCTGACTCTAGAGTCACCTATTACTAGTGTGTTGGGTATGTTATTTTGCCTTAAGGGCTGTGATTGCGTGGCACACTGGTTTTGTGAAGTATGTGTTTCATGGTTTGTGTTGGGGGGTGAAGTTTGCTTTGGATGTCTGCTTTGGAGTTCTCTGTTGCTTTTGCAGATTTTTATTTAGAGCCTCCGAGTATGTTTTCATGTATTTATGTGTGTTTTTTGGCAGTGTTGGTTTAATACATCTTTGTGAGACTGGTGGTGTGATGCAAGTATTTCCCCTTCTCCTCTTGACTGTCCGATCCTGTCTTGGGTTGAGAGAGCTTAGCCTCCAGTTTGGCTGTATAATTGCATCTCTTGCATGTATTAGTGTTTGGTGGTAGAAGGAGAGGGTTGTCTGTGTACATGAGGCAGTTGTAACATTGCCTCAAAATGCCCAGATTCACCAGTTGGACTGGAGAGTACACCTGAAATTGCCCTTTGGACATGCCTGGATAGGTACAGTGAACTGTTTTACTGATTGGCTGGTAAGGTCGAATATAGAGCCTTGTCCTTCTGTACAGTATAGGGTGTCTAGTGCTAGGGTTTATAAGTGCTTGCTATGACTTTGGAGCAAGTGCTGGGCTGATAAATGAATGGTTTGAGTGCTTAAGTTGAAAGTTTGTCTAGTTCCAAGGGAAAAATTGAAGAGGAGACTTTGTGGAGCCGGGAATAGTTATACCCTAGCTAACCGGTGCTGCCCGGTGTGCAAAACCGGGCAAATGCAGTTTTTATAGCAGGGAAATGAAAGAGATACAAATTAGTTCAAAATGGCCAATAAACTACTAATTTATGGGCAGAAACCACTTCTCCAGGGACAAATAGGCTGCTCAAAGCTCCCCTCTCTCACAAGTGAACAGAGAAATTTCCTTCTATTCAAGTAAGGTATGGGCAAACACAGAAACTTGTAACACAGCCCTGAATTCAGCACTAACCTGAAAACTGGACTATATTAGCCTAGAAAGGTGGGAAACAAGTATTTTTTTTTCAAAACATAAAGCAGATACAATCAAAAAAGCACTTTAAATGCACAGAAAAGGATACTTATTCTTACATATCTCAGATCAGAGTTGTAGTCAATGCCCCTAGTAATAAAACAGGAAGAAACACAAATACATTAAAAGCAGATGAATAAAGTGCAATTATTTTCTTATATATATATGTATATATATATATGTATATATATATGTATATATATATATATATATATATATATATAGATATATATATATAAAACAATAGAAAACAAATAAACTGATTTAAACAAGTTACCCAATTAACCAGAAAAAAATGAGCAATTTTCCAGCAGTCTTCAATCCGACAAGTTCAAATTGCACATTCCTGCCACCAGGGTTCAGGGGAACTTTCTCCAAAAAAAGATTACCTAGATCAGTGCTCAAGTTATACAAACAAAGCTAGATTCAGCAGGCCTGAATCTGGTCTATGCTACAGCAACAAGGCACACCAATTTCAGAAAGAAACAGTTAAAATAAGCAGGCACAATAAGCCTGTGACCAGAAATCCTCAGCTCAGAAGGGCAGAATCCAGCCTCTCCTCCCACAAGAGTGCAGACCACAAACCTTCTTAATGTAGAATAACTGTCCTGAAGCTGAAGTGCTTAAACCAGAACTAGTACACTTTTAGAATAGCAGACACTAAGCCTTCATTCAGCAATTCCCAGCTTAGAAGGATGTAAGCTACCTGTCCTACCACAACAGTGCAGACCACAAACCTTCTTAATGTAAAACAACTGGTTTGAAGCCCAAGTGCTTAAACCAAAAGACTTAGAATAACAGTTACAATTTAATCAGGCTACTACCAAGCAGTAATAAATGCAGCAGAATAAATAAAATTGAGTACTTTTAAGAAGAGGCAAATGGAAAATAAAGTAGGAGGAAACACAAATACAGTAAAAGCAGATGAATAAAGTGCATTTTTTTGTTAGTAAAGTGCAAGGAGAGAGGAAGGAAGAACCTAAGTGGCTTGGCCTTCTCAAATCTTCTCTCTGTATTAAGTAGAGTGAACACTAGACTCAGAATATGATCTCGCTGTACTTGGTTAAGTGAGCAAATGAGATGGACCCAGGAGGAGTGTTCAAATACAGACTTACAGGAGGGGCAGGCAATTCCAGAGCCACCAACACTAACACCAAGACAAAAACAGGGAGGGTGGGTGAGGAACTAACTGCAGAGAGACACACAGCACACTATTCAGTGAAACAGTTAGGTAACAGAAAAAATAAAATACAGTACTTTTAAAACTGCAAGTTTGCACTTAGAAGAATAAAACACAGTACTGCAAGTTTGCACTTAACTTCAGCTTCTAATGCAGGTGATTGTAGCCAACCAAGTCACTCAGAAATTGAGCATAAAATGAATTCTCAAACTTTGTGGCTAGCACTTAAAATACAGAGGAAAACCTCTAGGCTAACAGTTAAATAGATAACAAAGAAGTGAGAAGACTACCACCCCCTCTTACAGCAGAGAGACACACAGCACATTATTCAGTGAAACAATTAGGTAACAGAAAAAATAGAATACAGTACTTTTAAAACTGCAAGTTTGCACTTAACAGAAGAATAAAACACAGTACTGCAAGTCTGCACATAACTTCAGCTTCTAATGCAGGTGATTGTAGCCAACCAAGTAACTCAGAAATTGAGCATTGATGGAACTTCCATGTAGTGTGTAATGTGAACTCTTTATAATACTTTGTAATCATTTGTAGAAGGCTGTGCATGAAAACGGTGTGTTGTGGTCAGTGTACTACCCCAGTAAACAAGCTATATAAATAAGTAAATAAAACCTACCCAAGATTATCTGAAATGGGATTGCATCTGTGTCATTTCTGTCTCCTTCTTCAACTCTTGTTAGTAGCAAAGCGTGTCAAATACAGTCCACTGTAATCATGGGTAAGAGGGACTCATAAAATTGTTCAACTCAAGTTGGATGAGTTCTCCCACTGGTAGGAGCTTGGTTGGATCACTGTGTTGGGAGCAGGCTGTGTGTGCTTGCATCAATGTAGTGTGCTTATACACACTATACTGTACACAAGGATACTCAGTTGCATTGTTTTTTAAAAATCCCCTTATATATGTACTGTCTATCCAAGCGATGCTGTATGCTGAGCAACTTGTGACCATTATTTCATCACTGAGTGATGAGCTAAGGTGTATATCTGCAGTCTGATAAATGTAAATCCCTATTCCTACTCTGCAGTGCAGATAGTGATTTACTAATGTGTGAACCATAAGCACAATGTAACAAAAGGCCAGCTAGCACACAAAATCCCAAGTTGGAAAGAAGCAAACCAAACAAAGAAAAAAACAAACATCCTTTGTTTTTACTTGTATGTTTTTAATAAATTTATGCTTATAGTTGTGGTAGCCCTGTTGTTTTTTCTTCATTTAATGTGTGAACCATGAACTGTGCTGTGGATATCCATTTGCATACCATCTGCATACTTACTGGACTCCAGTAAGTATGCAGTTGAATCTGCTATTATTCTATTGTGCATGGTTCCATTACAGAATTACGTAGGGGTCTGGTATATGGATTGTACTGCAGACCACCTCTGTATGACTACAGAGTATGCCTATAAATATTCTGTATTTTTTTCTTTAATCCATGCATCAAAGGGAAGTCGCTCTATTTAGAGATGATAACCTTAAAGCAACCTCAGTGGACATATTTATATGTAAAGAAAACTGCAGGTAATATGAATCTGATTCTAAGAACATTCAGTAACCACTGCAAAAATGTATCTTTAAATATCAAGTAAAAGTACATTTTATATAAATAAATTTAGAGAGAGAAATACAACTATGGGAGGTAACTTAAGATTCTTTATCTTGAGGTAATGCAGCTGTTTTGTGGGTTTGGCACCACAGTACATCTGTTTGAGCTTTAAGGGATATTAAC